>NW_025999998.1:14489143-14560088 GCF_001458135.2 Marmota marmota marmota | reverse complement strand
AAATTAACGAATTAGTAACTTCGTAACTCTCAGAAGAATCTACTCATCATCTCTCTCTCTCTCTCTCTCTCTCTCTCTCTCTCTCTCTCTCTCTCTCTCTCTCTCTCTCTCTCTCTCTCTCACACACACACACACACACACACACACTAAACTTCTGTAAGCAACCAGGTGTAGTGGTGCATGCCTGTAATCCCATCAGCTCTAGAGGCCAAGGCAAGAGTATTGAATGTTCAAAGCTAGCCTTGAAGGGAAAGTGAGGAACAAGAGACAGGTAAGAGAGAAATGAAAGTTGGAGACCAGGCAGAGATAAAGGCCATCTCTCTATAGGAGAGAGAGGCCCTGAGACGTTCAGGTGCTCAGCTTTTGTGGGGCAGGTGTTTGGAGTTGTGGTTGTGGCACCATGGGATAGGCTGGGTGTGCATGCATCAGAGCTAGGAAGAGGGCGTAGTGTATGGGATTGGCTTAGGTCGATGGCACCATGGGGCTTTCCAGAGCAAAGCAGTCCTGTCCTTCTGGATTGGCTTACGGCTTACAGTTATGGTACCATGGAGTAGGTCACTAAAGGGGGTGAGGAGAGTTCAGGTAAGAGGAAGTATAGGAAAGCAAAACTTATAAGATGGCTGTTAGCATTTAAGATGGCTGCTCAGATGTTAAATCAAGACCTTATAAGCCTCAGCAAATTAGCAAGGCCCTAAGCAACTCAGCGAGACCTTGTCCCAAAATACAAAATAAAAAGGGCTGGGGATGGCTGTACCACTCCTCGGTTTATACCCAAAGGACTTAAAAACAGCATACTACAGAAACACAACCATATCAATGTTGATAGCAGCACAATTCACAATAGCTAAACTGTGGAGCCACCCTAGATGCCCTTCAGTAGATGAATGAATAGGGAAACTTTGGCATATATACACAATGGAACATTACTCAGCATGAAAAGAGAATAAAATCATGGCATTTCAGGTAAATGGATGAAGTTGGAGAATATAATGCTAAGTGAAGCAAGCCAATTCCAAAAAACCAAAGGCTGAATGTTTCCTTTGATATGAGGATGCTGATGCATAATGGCGATGTGGGGGAGCATGGGAGGAATGGAGGAACTTTAAGTAGGGCAAAGGGGAGGGAGGGGATAAAAGGGAATCTGGGGGTAGGAATGATGGTGGAATGAGTTAGACATCGTTACCCTAAATACATGTATAAAGACACAAATGGTATGAAAATACTTTGTGTAAAATAAGTGACTTGAAAAATTGTGCTCTGTATATGTAATATGAAATGAATTACATTCTGCCACATGTATTAAAAAATCATAATAAATTTTAAAAAAACCTCTTATCCTGGGAAAATAGGGAAACCATTAAATGGTTTCAAATAGGTAAATGAACTAAAGACTGGATGCTGTGTTAAGAATCAGTTGTAGGGAGGCAGCAGTAGAGTAAGAAAGATCAAAAAGCGGGGGGGTGGTGGGGGAGCTAGGGATGGTCTCAGTGGTTAAGTGTCCCTGATTTCAATCCCTGGTACAGAAAGTGCAGTAGACAGCTCTACTTTATGACTGAGCACAGCATCAAGGCCAAGTGTCCACATTCAAAGCCTAGAGTGACTGTACAAGCAAGGACACAAAGTGCACCTGCAAGACAACTGCTAGGTGTGTTCAATTCAATAATCACTCGGGAGTACAGCCAAGTGCACGAATGTTCAGGTATTTGATTAAACACATCTATCAATCCTGTGTCATAGTTTATTCAATATCATTTTGAAATTATTCCAGAGAAGACTCTACAAGGGATCCCTCAGCAAGGAGAAGGTAATAAGGGAGTTCTTGAACACACTCTCTTCCTTGATTGAAGGTTTCCTCCACCCCTTTGTCCTTTCTAATTGCACAAGATGAAGTTCTTGACATTCTCTGATATCCTCACAGGTATAATAATACCAACTTGTTGAACTTTTAGGGTGCTCTGTCTAAACCTTGGGCTCTTTCTGGTTTGTGCTCCAGTCCTACATTAGGCCATATCCACATCCTACTCTAACGCAGGATGCAAGAGGGCTCCCCACCTTCTCCCATCTCGCCTTCTCTTCGCTACGATCCACAGACCCCACAAAGCTTCCCCAGGACACTTGATCTCAGTTGATACAAAGTGTCCACAGATACATGCAACTGGGTGCATTAGTCAGCTTTTAATTGTTGTAACCAAAAGAACTGACAATAACAACTTAGTAGAAGAAAAGTTTATTTTAGTTCATATTTTCAGAGGTTCAGTTCATGGTCAGCTGACTCCATTGCTCTGGGCCCAAGGTAATAGCAGAACACCATGGTGAAAGGGTGTTGAGGAAGAAAGCTGCTCAGCTCATGGCAGCAAAGAAGGAGACAGAGAGAGAAAAAAATAAGCCATGGGGCAAAATATATTTCCCAAATATATGCCCCCAAAGCCCTACTTCCTCCAGCCATACCCCACCTTATCTATAGTTACCACCCAATACCCAATACAGTTGTCCTTTCAAATTATTAATTCCTCAAAAGGATTAACCCACTGGTTAAGTTTCAGCTCTCGTAATCCCATCATTCCACCTCTGAACAGTCCTGCATTAACATCAGAGCTTTGGAGAATATCTCATATCCAAACCACAGCACTGGGACTTAGTCACAATCTTACACTTAAGAACACCTAACAATTTCCCAGATCCAATCAGCCCTCCATATCCATGGGTTCTACACCCAGGGATGCAACCAACTACAGATTGAAATTTTTTTTAATTGTGTCAGTACTGAACATATATAGATTTTTTCTTTTAACTCTTCTAAACAATACAGTAAAACAATAATTTCCATGGCATTTACATGGTATTAGGCATTATAAGTAAAAGAATATGGGAGGATGTGCATAGATTATATGCAAATATTATGCCATTCTATTTAACAGACTTCAGCAACCATAGATTTTGGTATTTAGGTTGGTGGGTATATTGTATCTGAATACAACATCAAGCAGGTATCTACCTCACTATTTCAAAGAAACAGAATTTAAACCAGGCCAATATGTAACTTTCTATTATCCCTAGACCAAATATCAGATGTAGTAATTCCCATGAAGAGTTTACTATTAATTTGTCCAGACAGATGGTATCCTGAATTGTTTCTGGACAGCATGAGCATTTCACTACTTGTAGAATTTTCTATACTTAGATTTGAGTACACACAGTACAAAAAGTATGGGGGAGGGAAGGTCATTGTGGAATTATAGTGCAGAACAGTGCTGTACCTGCATTGTGCCACCATGGATATTCCTACTTCATTGTTTTTTCTATGAGGATTACACAGAAAAAAAAAATTTGAATGGCACATCAGATGCTTATTTACTCAAGAGCAATAAAGAAGTCTCTTTGTGTTTGTCAAATACAAACTATGTTCCAGGAACTTTCTGTTCACTCATTCATGTATTCATTTGTATACTTAAATATGTTTCTCAAAATCTTAAGTATATATTTGAGGCCAAATCATTATTTCCCAGTTCCAGGAAGGCATAATGTGACTTCAGAGAGAGGAAAACTAATTAAATAAGTATCAGTAATGATTTCAGGATTAATTACATAATTTCTAAAAGTTGTCATGTGGGGCTGGGGATGTGGCTCAAGCGGTAGCGTGCTCGCCTGGCATGCATGCGGCCCGGGTTCGATCCTCAGCACCACATACAAACAAAGATGTTGTGTCCGCCAATAACTAAAAAAACTAAATAAAATATTAAAATTCTCTCTCTATCTCTCTCTTCTCTCTCTCTAAAAAAATAAATAAAATAAAATAAAAGTTGTCATGTAAATTTAGACCTCAATGTAAAAATAAGTATTATTAATCACCTTGATGATGGGCATTAGAGAAATAGCAACTAAAAGAAATAGGAAAATTGACTCTTTGACTCATGAATTTAACCTGATTATCCTGGATAACAGAGATAAAGAGTTCTCAGGGCATGAGGTATTTTATATATATATTTGCAGGGGGAGAGTACTGGGGATTGAACTCAAGTGTGCTTAACCACTGAGCCACATCCCCAGCCCATATTTATATTTTATTTTGATACAGGTTCCCACTAAGTTGCTTAGGGCCTTGCTTGCCGCAGTCTGGCTGGGCACACAATCACGAGCCACCACACAGCTTGTAGATTCAAACAGCAACTCTTTATTCCCGAACTCACACCAGCCGTATACAAACACGTTCTGGGGAAATCCACGTTCTCTGCCCAAATCCACTTCCACTGGGCTTCTATCTCCAAAATATACTGTCTGAATCCCGTGAGAACTCAAGGGGAACTCAGGCAGCAGGATACGCCCTATTCCCAGCAGGAATAATCTTAAACCTTAAACCTGGAACCTAAACTGGGAACGCCCTAAACACGATTATCATAAACCCGGAACACCCTAATCCGCCTTGGTCCTTGAGCAAGGTCACCTACATTCAATGTCACTGCAACATGGGGTACGCTGGCAAGGAAATTGTCATACCTACTTGGCTAATGGCTCCCAGCACTTGCTAAGTTGCTGAGTCTGGCTTTGAACTTTCAATCCTTCTGCCTCAAACTCCTGAGCCTCTGAGATTATAAGCATGCACCACCACACCCAACCAAAAGATAGTTAATATTTATTACAGAGGTTTCTGCTCAAGTTTTAGAATACACACACATGATAGTGCATATAATGGGTGTAGACCAAAAGAAACTAAAGAATTATTCCATCTGAATAAATTAGGAAGAAATAGACAGGTGCTTGTAGAATTTATATCTCCAAGATGATGGGAGAGTGAATACAATAGACAAGGCCTCCTTTGTCTGACCAAAATGAAGTCACCTCCCCTTTCCAACAGCACAGCAAGAGCAGCAGCCAAAGCAGATGTCACAGATAGCCATGGGTCACATGTCCCAGTTTTCCCTCCTGCTTTTTGCTGAAAAAAAAAAAAAAAGAAAAAGAAAAGAAAACTCTACCTCAGTATTTCTATACACGAAGTTCTAATATTCTATCAGCAGAAGAGATGTGACTGTTTTATAAGTAGAAATGATATCTTAGAGTTTATGTGTACATTGTTAAGGGAATGGTTGGAAAGGGCCTGAAATAAAGCCATACCTAATGTCACAGCTGGCAGACCATTGACAAGCTAGGCTACTTCCTGGAGTCTCAGTGCCACGCTCACCCCATCCACAAGAAGACGCCAGCATGGTAAAGTTCTCCAGCTATGGAGTCAGTGGATCTGGATTCTAACTCTGGTTCTACCACTTTCTAACTTGATAATCTTGCACTAAGGATTCAACTACCTTGAGCCTTAGTTTCTTATTATGTAAATAGAGATGAAAATAAAAGCACCATCTTCAAGGTATTATCTAATGAGAAAAGCACTACTACAGTACCATGAGGACTAAGCATGATAACTATATACAGCACTTAGTGCCATGCGAGGCTCAGAGCAGGCAGTAAAATTCACATTCCTACCACACACCCATTACATCATCATCACTTTACTGCATTACTACTGATTTTCCATACCTTTTGTACTACCTTGCTACACTACTATCACTTTATGACACTACTACCTTACTGTATACCACTACAGTCTCTTCATACTTTTCCTAGTTTACTATATCAGTACTACCTTACTGCACTACTACTATTATACTACATGCTACTTACTATAGCAATTACACCACTATCATACAATCATATACATGTATTAGTTTGCTAGAGCTGCTATAACAAAATACCTCAGACTAGGTGGCTTAAAAGAAATTTGTCTTCTCACAGTTCTGGAAGTTAGATGTCAAAGATCAAGGTGTCTATAGATTGGTTTCTTCTCATTTCTCCTTAGCTAGTAGATGACTGCCTTCACACTGTGTCCTCACATGGTTTATTAGTCAGAGCTCTTTAGAGATACAAAACAAACCATACTGTGAGTGTATGCATGGAAAGGTGTTTATTTTAAGGAGCTGGTTCATGCAATTGTGGAGGCTTGGCAAGTTCAAAACTTGATGGGAGAGGCCAGAAAGAAAGGTTTCAGCTCAAGTTAGCTGCAGACAGGAAGTCGCAGCTTGAGTCTATTGGAGAGTTAAGAAGAGCTGATATTTCAGGTGAAGTCCAAAGGCAGTTGGTTGGCTGTTATGGTTTAGATGAGGTATCCCCCAAAAGCTCACGGGTGAGACAATGCAAGAAGGTTTGGAGAAGAAGTGATTGGGTTGTGAGAGTCTTAACCCAATCCATGATTTAATCCCCTGATTAATCCCCGGATTAACTGAGTGGTAATTGAAGTGGTAGGTTATGGCTGGAGGAGGTGGGAATTGGGGCGTGGCTTTGGGTATATATTTCTACTTGAAGAGTAGATTCAGTCTCTCTCTCTCTCTCTCTCTCTCTCTCTCTCTCTCTCTCTCTCTCTCTTCCTGTCTCCCTGTTTCCCATCTTCTCCTCCTCACTACCTCTTCTTATCTCTTTATTTTTCCTCATGTACTACATAATCTTGTTGAATCACCTCTTTTCTTTTACACAGAAAATTTAGTCCAATAGGAGTTTCCACTTTCAAATTTCATACTCAGTGTTCAGCAAAAGTTACCTGCCCTGCTTATCTGGTCAGTTAAAAGGACCAACTGTCTTTAAAGGTGTTTTATAGATCATATTTTGTAACAAAAACCTACTCTTATGGTCCTCAGCTATCCCAAGTCTTTCCCCAATAATAGATTAATGAATCAAATTTTCTGCTTTTCCTTTTAATGGTGGTCTGTGGATGTGGTAAGTGCTACAACTGAGAAACTGCACAGTGCAATGAGAGAATATAAGAGGGACATCTGTCTCCCATTTCAGGGTCATGGAAGAAGGAAGCAACAATCCTAAATNTCTCTCTCTCTCTCTCTCTCTCTCTCTCTCTCTCTCTCTCTCTCTCTCTCTCTTCTGATCACCATGATCATGAGCTCCTTCCCTCTACCACCCTCTCCTGCCATGATGTTCAGCCTCACCTCAAGCCCCGAGGAATGGTGCTAGCCTTCTATGGAGTAAGACCTATGAAACCTTGAGCCCTCAAATAAACTTTTCCTCCTCTACAATTACTCTGGTTGGGTCCTTCAGTCACAGCAGTGAAAAAGCTGACTAAAACACTGGCAGAATTCCATCTTGCTTAGAGAAGGTCAACATTTTGGTTTAGTTAGGCCTTCAACTGATTGGATAATCTCCATCGACATTTAATATAACTATCATCCAAAACAATCTCACAGACATATCCATTGTAACATTCATCCAAATATCTAGGTACCACAGCCCAATCTAATTGACTCATAAAATGAACAATCACACATGCTCTTTCTACTATATATGTGCATTTCTGGTATCTTTCTCTATGTCCATTTTTTTTCTTTTTTTTTTTTGAAGATGCTAATCACATTGAACTAGGGCCAAATTATTTTAACATAATCATGTTTTTAAAGGCCTTATCTCCAAATTCAGCCATTTTCTGAGGTAATGGAGGTTAGAAATCCAATACATGAACTTGTTATTTTTAGTTTGTTTGTTGGACACTTTACCACTGAGCCACATCACCAGCCCATTTTATTTTTTGAGATGTGGTTTCACTGAGTAGCAAAAGGTGACACTGAACTTGCAGTCCTCTTGCCTCAGGCTCCAGAGTAGGTCTAGCCAACATGCAGACTTGGGAAGGCCACAACATAGCGCCTAATACTGTGCTTCCTACTACTTCACCATCACTAACAATCACACTGCTATCGCTGTCTGCACTCTTAATCCTCTTCCTATTACTAATGCTACTATAAAGTTCCTTCTAGTTTCAATTTCCTGTGTTTCTATAAAATGGATTGCATGCAGATGGTACCACAAGGCTCAAAGTTTCTACCAGAACTGAATGCAAGTTCAGCCAGTGTCAGTTCATGAAATACAGTTTAGACAACTATTGGAGAATATTTCAAAATACAGGAATTTTGTTAAGGAAGAAATGCCAAACTGTAAAGAAGTTGGACCAGGAAGATGGAAAAACCTGCAGCCCACCCAAGAGAAGTTTTAGTCTGTCAGTGTTTACTAGCTGGAGAGTATTCTGCTCATGGAGCCCAGAGATTCTTGTACTGGGGACTCAGCAGGAGCTTTAGTTTAGATGCTATGGGATTTATCACTTGATCAGTTGCTCTGTTTGTTTTTTCAATTTATTGTCTCTTTCTCTCATTTATTTTTTTTTTATTTATTTTGGTGTGCTTGTGTGTGTGCATGTATACTGGGAATTAAGCCCAAGACCATTCACTTGCTAAGTAAGCAGTGCTCTAACATTGCACTACATCCCCATGCCCACCCTCCCCGCACCCCTTTTTTTTTTTTTTTGAGTCAGGATCTCTCTATATTTCCCAGGCTGGCCTTGAACTTGTGATGCTCCTACCTCAGCCTCTAGACTAGCTGGAATTACAGGTGTGCGTAGCTGCTCTGGTTTTACCCAGCAGTAAGAACCTGAGGATGTTTGTTTACCTTTTGTGTCTTTTCCAAGCATTAATTGTGTATTTTATTTATTGATTTTATGATAATGCCTAAAAAAATTGAAAAATATTGCCAGCCAAGGACTAAATGGTGAATTAGAATGAATCTTTCCAATTCACATATGCCTCCATATCTCATAGACATAAACAAAACACAATCTAACGTTTTTTTCTTCATTTTGTTTTATAGTCCATGTGCATTAAATTGTACAAAGACAATCCATTCCTAAAGATGAAATCAGAGTCATCCTTAATTGTGTCCCTGTTGTGCCTCATTCAGGGCCTTTTTTTACATTATCTTTGTTGATTTTAGTAGAAAGAAGACTCCCCAAATTCTGAAGATGCCAGTTCCACTGATGTTCTTGCTGTCATTCAAAATTACGTACCAAGTTCATCTACGGGGCTAGCCATCAATCAAACAAAGTTACCATGTGGGTTAACTGAAGCTGGAATCTATAACTTAGCAAGCAGTTCAAGTCAACCCATTAGTCATTGATTCCACCAGTGCCCTGCATCATCCACTGAGGCAGACAGAATGTGTACATGAATATCCATAATTCAAGGCAATTTCCTCTATTAATAGAGACATAAATATTGTACTGGAAATGTGGAACAACCTAGGACAAAGCAGGAAACTGAAACTAGTGCCAGATTGTGGATGGAGTAGTTGAAGGCTGCGTACTACCCTATCATCACTGATAAATCCTTCTGTCACCATTCTTGAAGGCTGAAAAAATATGGGAACACAAAGCCCAAGCAGCCTTACTACTCAGATGGACACAGAATGGAGCCCTGTAATAGAACTGTCACCACTTCCAGGAACAATACTGTGTCAGTGATAAAGCCCACCCATGTCCTTTCTAGAACATTCAGTTATGAACAGTTACATACCAATGACCTTGTGTTTTATCATTTGCATTGGAGAAGCCCAGATTGGAAACTTTTTAGTGCCATGTGCAGTAAGACAAAAATGATTGAAGTGAAAACATTTATATAATCCTCCCAAAGCCCCCACTCCTGAATCTCCTGAATCGCAAGGTCCATTCATCCCCTGCCTTTCCATCTCTCAGGCTGATATGAGAGGAGGAGGCAAAGAATAGAACAAAAGAGGGAAGAGTGCCTCCCTCATAAGAGCCCAGAGACAGGGAGTAAAAGTCACCCAGGCTGTGGACAGAGAGGGCTTGGAGGGGTATGGATGAGAACAAGGCAGGGGACAGTTGGTGGTGACTAAGAAAGTGTAAAAGACTTGGAGAAAGGAGAGAAAAGGACAGGATGTTCTGACCAGGATCCCAGCTCAGGCCCCTTGGGAGAACCAAGCAAGACCCAATTTCCTTCTTAATGGGGGAAGAGACAAGATCCACTATTGAGCTGTGCTGCTTAAATGCTATGTTGTTCCAAGACTGAAATCTTGGGCTCCCAATTTATTAGGATTGTAATGGAATTTGATGTATTTTGGTTGAAGTGAAAGGCAACATCTTTATATTAGACATTTCCTAACTATGCAATTAAATTTTGATTTAACCCAGAAACTACTTTCTTAACCTACTGATACAATTTCAAGACAATGGATATGAAAATGAAACATTTTCAGGATTTTAATTAGGGCATGGGCTTTGTTGTTGTCTATCTACCTATTATTTTTCCCAGAAGCAAGCTAGTTGAAGTATCTAGGTCAGAAATTAAGCCCCTCAGCACCAACTGAATCATAAATGCAAGCAGTTAATGAAAACTTCATTTATTTACAATCTATGGAATACATTAGGCAGATAATGTTGATCTTTTACAGTGCTGTGGGTTTTTTATTTATAAGAAGAAGATATGCCTATGTGTGTGTATTCATACCACATAAATTACTTATACTGTCATATTTATCAAATTAATTTAAGCATGTAATAACCACAATGTCATAAAACAATAGGCTTGCAATTTGTTTATTGTTAATATCTGACACCATGAATTCCTGAAGTTTCAAAGCTGTAACCCAACTCAAACACAACTATCTTTTGCTCAATACTCTGAAACTCTCTGCCTTCTCATCTGATGTCAAGTAGAAAATTTAAACTGAGCAAGCTAAAAAAATTAAGCACAAGTTATAATACCCAAGGTACTGAATATATGTATCCAGACCCATAACTCTAAAATAAGCGACTGGTTTAAGTAGAAAAATAGAACAATCTGATGATAAATACAAGTCTGGAAATCCATAAAAATCAGTGTGGGAATGGAAATCTAAACCAGAGGAAGGAATATCACTAAAGAAATCTCTGTGTTATAAACTTCTCATCATCCGGGCATATAATATACCATTATTTAGCAACTTTTAACATGTCAACCAGTTAGAAACTATTCACTCAGAAAGTGAACACCTTTCAGATTAATATGAACAATAATAACTTATGGACATGTCTTATGATAAACATGAGCGTGGTGGGAAGCCCTTTGCAGGTTCACTTAAAGTTGTATCCTTCAACTGAATAAAACTAAATGCAGTTTTAAACACCAGTTCTCCTATTTGCAGAATTTTGTAAAACAAGGCATGGCCTTTTCTTCTGATAAAAACCAATAGAGGCTGGGCACAGTAATGCACACCTGTAATCCCAGCATCTCGGGAGGCCAAGGCAGGAGGATCTCGAGTTCAAAGCCAGACTCAGCAAAAAGCAAGGTGCTATGCAATTCAGTGAGACCTGTCTCTAAATAAAATACAAAATAGGATTTTGATTGGAATTGCATTAAATCTGTATAGTGCTTTTGGTAGTATGGTCATTTTGATAATATTAATGCTGCCTATCCAAGAGCAAGGTAGATCTTTCCATATTCTAAGGTCTTCTTTGATTTCTTTCATTAGGGTTCTGTAGTTTTCATTGTATAGATCATTCCTCATAGAAATAGAAAGAGCAATCATGAAATTCATCTGGAAAAATAAGAGACCCAGGATAGCTAAAGCAATCCTTAGCAGGAAGAGTGAAGCAGGTGGCATCACTATACCAGACCTTAAACTATACTACAGAGCAATAGTAACAAAAACAGCATGGTATTGGCACCAAAATAGAGTGGTAGACCAATGGTACAGAGTAGAGGACACAGAGACTAACCCACAAAACTATAATTATCTTATATTAGAGAAAGGTGCCAAGAACATGCATTGGAGAAAAGATAGCCCCTTCAATAAATGGTGCTGGGAAAACTGGAAATCCATATGCAACAAAATGAAATTAAACCCCTATCTCTCACCATGCACAAAACTCAATTCAAAGTGGATCAAGGACCTAGGAATTAAACCAGAGACTCTGCATCTAATAGAAGAAAAAGTGGGCCCTAATCTTCATCATGTGGGATTAGACCCCAACTTCCTTAATAAGACTCCTATAGCGCAAGAATTAAAACTAAGAACCAATAAAGGGATGGAATTAAACTAAAAAGTTTCTTCTCAGCAAAAGAAACAATCTGTGAGGTAAATAGAGAGCCTACATCCTGGAAGCAAATTTTTACCCCTGACACATCAGATAGAGCACTAATCTCTAGGGTGTATAAAGAACTCAAAAAGTTAAGCACCAAAAAACAAATAACCCAATCAATAAATGAGCCAAGGACCTGAACAGACACTTCTCAGAAGATGATATACAATCAACCAACAAATATATGAAAAAATGTTCATCATCTCTAGCAATTAGGGAAATGCAAATCAAAACTACTCTAAGATATCATCTCACTCCAATCAGAATGGCAGCTATTATGAAGACAAACAACAATAAGTGTTGGTGAGGTTGTGGGGAAAAAGTACACTCATACATTGCTGGTGGGACTGTAGATTGGAGCAGCCAACATGAAAAACAGCATGGGGATTCCCTGGAAAACTGAGAATGGAACCACCATTTGACTCAGCTATCCCTCTCCACAGTCTATACCCACAAGACTTAAAAACAGCATACTACAGGGACATAGCCACATCATTTTTTATAGCAGTACAATTCACAATAGCTAAACTGTGGAGCCAACCTAGATGCCCTTCAGTGAATGAATGGATTAAAAAATGTGGCATATATACACAATAGAATTTTACTCAGCAATAAAAGAGAATAAAATCATGGCATTTGAAGGTAAGTGGATGGAATTAGAGAAGATAGTGCTAAGTGAAGTTAGCCAATCCCCCCCCAAAAAATACCAAATGTTTTATCTGATATAAGGAGGCTGACTAACAGTGGGGTAAGGAGGGGAAGCATGGGAGAAATAGATGAATTCTGAATAGGGTAGAAGGGTGGAAAGGAAAGGAAGGGTGCACAGGATTAGCAAGGATGGTAGAATGTGATGGACATCATTATCCAAAGTACATATATGAAGACACAAATTGGTATCAACATACTTTATATACAACCAGAAATATGAAAAAATGTGCTTATATGTGTATTAAGAATTGTAATGCATTCTGTTGTCATTTATTTTTTAAAAAATCAATTAAAAAATGAAAAAAAATAGGGCTGGGGATGTGGCTCAGTGGTCGAGTGCCCCTGAGCTCAATTACTGGTACCAAAAAAAAAAAAAAAAAACGGAAGTAAACCTAAATATCCTGAACTCTACTAACCTCTTTTCTGCTCATTTTTGGGTCATGCATTGATTATAGAAATGCCTTATAGGTTCTACTCTTAAAAATTAATTTTACAACAGTAATTAATGCAACTTTTGTAAATTCTTCCTATGGCCCAATTCTTCAGTTTATAATATATTTATAAGTTTATAATATATTTATAGTTTAATCAATTATAGATTAAAAATTAAAATAATAATTCAATCCAGAAAAAAAAAGGAAAGGAATGAGGCTGGGTAGCAGTCTCCCTCTCAGTTCCTAATCTGAGAACACTTTCGTCCCAAACCACATCCCAAGGAAAGAGAAGGTAGAGATGTGGCTTGGACGTGTGCCTCCTTCCACCCACCTACTGAAATTTAATCATCTTTGTAACCATTTTAAGAGGTTGGACCTTTAGAAGCTGATTAGTCTTAAATGGATTAATACCATGATGGCAGGAGTGAGTTCCTTATAAAAGGATGAGCTAGGAATACTTAGTCTCCTTGCTTTCTCTGCCCATCTGCCATGAAATGCCTCTCACTGTTATGATGCAGCAAGAAGGCCCTCACCAGATGTTGGCACCTCCAGAACTGTGAGCCCTTTCATTATAAATTACGCAGTCGGTGGTACTCTGCTGCAGCAGTGTAAAATGAATGGGGGCAGGAGAAATGAAGAGAAAGGAAATGAGTCCAGAGTCTATCTAGGGCAAAGGTTGTTCTAACAACCAGCAGATAAGTTGTTTGACCCATACAATGTTTTCAAATAGAGAAAATTTACATTTTAAATAGATCCAGACTTTCCAGAAGATCCAGAATCTCTGAGTTCCTGTGTTCCCTTCAGCTAGAACCGAACAGCTCTTACTACCTTTAGATAAAGCAGATACTCCCTTATCCTTTAAATTCACTGCAATCTTTATCTTTCCCTCTCATCTTTCACCTGGTCCATTTTACACTTGAGTGGTAGCTACCTGACCCTATTGGCATGCAGCGTATGTGAACTTTATAAAATTATTATGTCTCATAAAAATTTTTTTTAAAATTGCCTGGAATTGTATGCATTCACAAAAGGTTCTATAAATTCCAGACCTTTCCTGAGGTCTTATTTCTACACAGAGGTCATGGCAAGACATGGAACCGTGCTTTATTTATATTTGTTTCTCACAGTGCACACCATGCTTGTCACATAAAAGGAAATCAGTAAAAGTTGTTACAAACAATGTAGAATGAGCCATAATAACCCTCACAGAGTTAATCTACTTTGGACAACTTCGGTTCACTTGAATCCAAATCTATGGATTCAGGATTGGCCTTAATCAGAAAAGGTCCTAGAATGTTAGGGTATGCCAGGGGGTGTGTTGCCATGAAAGTCAGAAGTCAGACCCCTTGCATGGGGGCAAGCTAGTATGCATTATGGAAAGGGCTCCTGTGCATTAGGTGTCCTGGGTGTATTGATTCCATATATAAATGTTTATTCATTGCTTACTACATATGCTAAGGATATAAAAATGAGTACAACAAGGTTCTTTAGGGAGGTGTGCATTAAAAAAGAGTTAAATAATTTTTAAAATATTTTTTAGTTATAGATGAACCCAATACCTTTATTTTATTTATTTATTTTTATGTGGTGTTAAGGATTGAACCCAGTGCCTCACATGTACAAGGCAAGTGTTCTACCACTGAGCCATAACCCCAGCCCAAGAGTTAAATATTTTTTTTAAAAGATTTAAATAAGTAAATAATTTTAGCAAAAGCTATGTGAACTGTGACTTGTCAATCTATCTACACTCTATTTTCTTCAGTATAAAACAAAGGTGTGAATGTCTAATTCTGGGGCTTATTTCTTACTACAGTGAGAAACAACTGTTAGATTTCCATTACTGTGATAAAATACATGAGATATTCAATTTAAACAGAGGAAACATATATTTTGGCTCACAGTTTCAGAGGTTTGAGTCCTTGGGTGGTTGACCCTGTTATTTTGGGGACTATGCAAGATAGCATATGGTGAGGACCACATGGCAGAGCAACCTGCTTGCCTCATGTTGACCAGAAAGCAAAGAGATCCAGAAAGAGATGGTGTCCCAGGGTCCTTTAAGGGCACATCCTCAATAACTTAAGACTTCCCACTAGGTCCCATCTCTTAAAGTTTCCCACCACGTTCTGATACTGCCAAGATGAGAACCAAGCCTTTTTAACTTATGAGGCTTCAGGGAGAATTGCCAGGTCCAACCTATAGCAAACTAAAACTAGGCTTGCACACTTTGCAATCTGTGAAACAGCATTTACAAGATGACAGAAATGGATCCTTCCTGCCTTTGTTTCTTAGGACGCTTGCGTAATAGATTGTATTCAAAATAGTAAGCATGAGACATATCCTACTCCAAATATGAAGAAAGTATTACAAAGTTTTACAAAGAAGTGGGCCCAAAGAACCTGTTGCATGTCAACTGGACTCCTCAAGCTGATGAATAACAAAAATAAATCCTAGAGACAAAGGGAGAGAGGTGCTGGCATGCACAAAGTCTCCACTCACCACCTGTCAATCTCCTCCATTTATTCCTCATCTCAAGTTTGTGATGGGACCATAACTCAAAACATATTTTCTTTAGCTGAGAATAAGAAAGGATTTTTGCCTGACTTTCAATAGAGGCATCTAAGGCAGAGAGTGAATGTCCATCTGGACAATGTAGAAGGTAAGAGAAGGCCTGACTAACTACTTTGACTGTCCTCTGTTATTCCTATGTCTTGTTGAATTGAACCACATGGAAGTGTGAGGTGACATTAGTAGAATGAGTGTGGATGCATAACCCAGAGTATAATGGACTCAGCAAGGAGCTTCTAGTAAACACGTGGGTTATAGAGGTATCCATGGAGACAAAATGAACTACCCCTACAGAATAGGGGTGCAAGAGCCCCGGAAACTGTCATGCAAGATGGACTCCATTTTTATCCCATGTCCCCAAAGACAGGACTTCTAAGTGCAGCCCTCTTAACTATCTTCCAAGTCAGGGAGCCAAAGTCAACTAGCCAAGTGACAATGGTCCTGTCCTTTTATATCTCCTCCTTCTCTCCCCTGCATTTGATCTGAAAAAAGAGGTAGGCAAGGAGGGAGCAGGAGGAAGAGAAAATTTTCCTCCTCCCCTATTATAGGCTTTAGACTGAAATAGGACCCATCTAGTCAGAAGAGATTTGATAGTAAGTTATATTTGGAGTTTTGACCTGGCATCAGACTAGACAGTGAGAAGATTGAATTAAGACTGTGTCTGTGACTTAAAATGCCTATAGGACTGTCTTTTACCTTGCTGAACAGGAAGGGCATGGACTAGCTCAGACCTTCACCCAGGATCAGGAGAGCATCTCCTCCCACCCCAGCTCATATAGAATAAAGGCAGGGCAGGAAACATAAAGATGCATTTGATCAAAACCCACACATCATGCCCCATATGTATGCACCATATAAACAAAGATAATTCTGGTATGAAACTGTTGCTTCCTCTTACTGAAGAACAGCTTTTAATAATAAATGACTGATGAAGTTTCAATAGTTGGCTTTTTCATCTTCCTTGTTTTAAAGACAAATTGTCAGTATGGCCTGTGGATAGAATGCTCATGATTAGAGAACATGGCACAGATCCTGAGATTGAAGGATCAACTGAAGACTCTCAACAACAATTTTATTAAGGGAGTTTGTACCTTCTGGGTAAGACTGATTTAATTACTCTACTTCAATGTTAGGGCTTTCTTCAAATTTTGAAAACATGAGCAGTCACCATATAATACTTCATGCCTCAGTGCTCAAGTTTCTGTGATCTGTCAGTCAAGTGGAATCCTTAGAAACACCAACTGGCCCCACTTGGCATTGAAATTGAGTGTAGATGGAATAATTATGCTATGCACCTGTGCCCCTTTGCTATCCTAATAAAATCTCCAAGCTAGTCCCCATTTTCCACACACTACCTCCTCACCATCTCCCTTACCACACTGGAAATTTCTATAAGGGGAATTTAAAAGAAAAAGCTTTGTGACTCAAATAAGAATTACCTTCAAGAGTCTGTTCTTTGATTATTCCTAGTAAATTTCTAGTCTGCCCATTAAGTCCTACCATGATGAATATAGTGGATCAAATTGAAGAATGTCAGAGAAATTAGATTTACCTCTTTGCTTTAGCCGTGAAAAAAATAAAGCCTAAGAGACTCCTGCATGTAGGTTGTACATACAAAACTGGGATTTTTGTTTTTTTTAACTGAGGATTATAAGGGTAGAAGAGGGAAGGAAATGTCCTCCCTCACTCCAAAGATGTTCTATACTTACGACTCTGATTCATTTGTTCCCTCCCCACACCTACACCCCCAAATTTTATCTAGAGCTATTTGAAGGTTCATGAAACACCAGGCTCAGCTTTTGCTGTGTTGCCTGGAAGCTTTCAGAGAGTTACTGCTGCCTCATTCACCCAGCCAATCGGCAGTGACAGAGATGTTTAAGAAAAAATCACTTTAGTGTCATGAAGATCACGACTAATTAAACTCAACCAGAGTATTTGCCGAGTGTTTGATGTCAGTCCTGTATTGTGCATTTTCTGAAGATCTTCTTATCCCTAAGTGAATTATACCAAAAGGCAGCAGATTGTCTGAGCCTCAGGGGGGATTCTTCCCCAGTTTGCATTTTTGTGTTATGGCATGACTCTCAGATCATTTGTTGAAGAAAGTAGCTTGAAAAATGAGACTGTTTACAATGGAAGTTTTAAATTTTGAGAAGGCTGATATTTATTTAATGTTACTAAATGCTATTTGGTAAATACATATATATATAAATATGCTATGCATTTCATATGTAGCATTTATTATATATGTATGCACTTTTTATATATGTATGTACACGTATGTGTATATATACACATAAATAGGTTATGCATTTCACCAAACAGATATTGTATTTAACCATAGAGGTACACCAATAGGCTTTGAAGAAACTGGAACTATGAAAAGAAGTAAGTACTTTATCAATACTTTTGAGTATTGTAGGCTTTACAATATTCATATGTTATCATATGCTTAAAGGAAATGTAAAACATAAGATCTTTCAGAGATTGTATGAGCTAGTTGATAGATCTGAATCTTTTGAATTTCATGAACTAATAGCTTTTCAGAGAAAGAAAACTGAGAGGGATGGAAAAAATAGAGAGGTCAACATTCTTCTTTTGTTTAGCTATACAATAAAAATTGTTAACATTTACAGAGTGTATTCTGTATGTCAGTCCAGGTTCTAAGTTCTTTATTTCATTTAGCATTTTCTGTAACCCTCTGACATTTTATATACACATGTTCTATTATTATCCCTACTTTTCAGGTAATGAAATTGAGACCCAAAGAAGACAAGATGCCAGCAAGCACTACAGAATTTTAACACAAGCAGTGTGATTCCCCCAAATCCTTGGCAACTATACTATCTCCATTAATTACCAGATCATTTGGCAAAAGAGAGATTTATCTTAATACTAAGGAGTAAAGAGGGGTTAACTATAAAATAAAGATCTGGCAGGGCACAGTGGTGCACACCTGTAATTCCAGCAATTTGGGAGGCTGAGGCAGGAGGATCACAAGTTCAAGGCCAGACTCAGCAACTTAGCAAGGCCCTAGGCAACTTAACAAGACCTTGTCTTAAAATTAAAAACAAAACATTTTAAAAGGCCAGGGATGTGGTTCAGTGGTTAAGTGCCCTGGGTTCACTCCCCAATACCCATCTCAAAGAAAGAAAAAAAAAAAAGATCTGCTAGATGCAGTAGACATAGTGTCCTGATTTTTCATTTTGTATGTATCTATAAAGTCCAGAATTAGGGAATCACAAAACTACTCTGACAAGATAAAATGTATACTATTAAAGCAATTTAAAATTTAAGCCAAAATTTTGATCCAACTGAGCAATACAAATTAAAAATGCTTAAGAAGCAGAGCTCACTGTGGCTTGAAAAGCTGAAAGAATGGTAGAAAGGGGACAGACAAAAGTCATAGGCAAAAGCCAAAGGATGGAATAACAGAGGTATGTGAATGGTGAATGCACCAGATTGGGTCAGTCAGAATTTGACACAGTACAGGTGGCACAACTGTAGACCCACAAATGCTGCAAAACTTATAATTATATTTGTTTGCCCAAAATAGTACTTTTTAAAATAATCTATTGTTCAAAATATAGCATATTTTTAAAAGTAATTAAAATTTATATGTGCAGTTCAATGAATTTTTTATAAATTTTAAACACATATCCTCAGAAACAGTACAACCCATGAGGTCCCCTCACACCCACTTCTAGTCATAATGGCAAAAAAAAAAAAATCACCACCATGACTACTATCAATTTATCTTTTTTACATATCACAATATCCAATTCTCCCAGATCTTCATTGTTAATCAAATAGATATTATATGTCATTTTTGTTTGAGACCCTGTTCTGTTGATCTATATTCGTATGCATGCATACAAGACTCCCACAGGTCAGTTCTGTTTTTTAACTTTTATATAAATAGAATCTTACAGTGTATATTTGTCTATTTTTTATATTTGTGGGATTCATCGTGTAGGAATCAAGCATTCCTTCTCACTGCTGTACAGTATTTCATTACATACATGGATCACATTCTGTTATACATTCTACAGCTAGTGATGTTTGTGCTACTTTCAGTTTGGAGCTATGTATGATAAATGAAACTTCTCTGAACATTCTTACGCACATATTTTAGTTCACATATGTGTACATTTCTGATGGAAATGGAATTGCTTGATCAAAGCCTAGATGTATGTGCAGCATTAGTGTATACTACCACAAAGTCTTCCAGCTTTGTGAAGTGGTTGTATTGTTTATACTCTCACCAACAGTGTCACATTATATTTTTAATGTATATTCTCCTGATTATTATTGAGTGACCACATTTTCAGAAGTTTATAGGCTATTTAGATATCCTCTTTTATCAAATTCAAGTTTCTATCTATTCTACTATTGTTATATGCCCATTTTCTTATTGATATTCAGAAGTTTTTATATATTTTGCACATGTCATTTGTGAAAGATGTATTTTACATAGGCAACTTTTTCATTCTATTTTTGGTATCTGTTAATGAACAAACTGTTTTTCTTTTAACTTGTAGCTAGTATTCATTGCATCTGGTTTAAATAATCCTTGCCTCCCTCAAGACCATAAAAATATTCTTCTATGTTCTCTTCCTTAAGTGTTATTGTTTTACTTTTCATATCATGCATATAATCCACTTTGAATTGTTTTTTATATATCGTTTAAAGAAGAAATTAAGATTTCTTTTTTTCCATATCACAATATCCAATTCTCCCAGATCTTTGTTGTTAATCAAATAGATATTATATGTCATTTTTGTTGAGCTCCTGTTCTGTTGATCTATCTTTGCATGCATGCATACAGGAGTGGACATCTGGTAGCATGTAAGTCCTCCTAATTTGTTCTTTTTGTTTAAGACTGCCTACATTATTTTAAACTGTTTATCAGATAAATTCTAGCATTGACTCATTCATTACAAAATTGGAATTATAGTGAATATACCAGTCAACTTGGAGAGAATTTGTACCTCTATAATAGAGTCGTCTAATCCATAAACATGGTATATCTCTTGATTTATTTAGGTCTACTTCTTTAATTTTTTACATTTTTGCATGACATGCTTATAAAATTTAAATCATTATTTGAAAATCTGAATACTTTATATGCAAATAAACGTTTTTATCTTCTCTTGAAAATAACATTATTTAGTAAAACCTGTCCAATACTCCCGTTTAGAAGCAACGGACATGAGGTTTGCACTGCGTCTGTGGCATGTATGTGTTCTTCAGTTCACAAAGGTTCACACCACGACCCGAAACATGAATCTGCATCACAATTTGACTTCAGTCTTGTCTGCCTGCTAGACCACTACCAGTTCCAAAAAAATAAAAAGGAAAAAAAATAAGAAATATAAAAAAGAAAATATGCAGGTACTCATTCTATAAATATTCACTGAATGCTAGCCATGTGTCAGGCACTATGTTATATGGTGAATTATATAGATGAATAAAAGGGCACAATTAACTTTATATTGCTTAACTCAGAGGACTTGAGTACAATCATTTAAATCAAAACAAGAGCAACACAGAAATTTTTTAAAAAGAAAAATATTTTGCATAGCAATCTTCATTCAGTCCATTAAAGTGGGTGGGGCTGATAGAAGGGTGAGCACAAAGAATGAGGACATAGGGAAATACCCTGGAGGGACACAAAGAAAAAGGCTGCAGCTGTTCTGGCAAGTTAACAGAAAATTTCTCAAATTCACCAGGACATGAGACTGTTGTTGGGCTTACAACATCCTTAGGGTCAAATTGACAGCCACAAATGCCACAATGACCAATGTTGGCAGTCTTTACTTCTAGAAAGCTTCCATTTAGTGGTAGCCAACTTAGGTCAGAAACGGGAAGTTCTATGAATTCCAAGCTTGGGGATTGTGACATTATCTTCTAGTTAATGGTCAATTGTTGGAATTTTACTCTCTGTTATTCTAGGTTTCATAAGATGCTTACACAGGCTGTTTTCCCACTGGGTTCCAGGTTTGAAATAAATCAGTCATGACTCCCAGTCCAGTAATGAGGCTTCTGTTAATATGGGGAATTAAAAAAAAAAAAATCCCCAGTGAACTCTTAGAACACAAAGGAATACCCAGGGGTAAGGTTTTAATTTGGTCCTCCCAGTCCAGTCATAACATAACACCAAGATGTGTATGAGTGCGTGTGGGTGTGTGGGGGTGTGTATGTGTGGATGGGTGAGACAGACAGAGAGATAAGGTGGAGAAGGCAGTTCGAGAGAAAAGTATAATCCCGTTGTTACTAATGGATCACTGAAGTCTCCCCCCATGTAAAGAATCTGTAGTCCTCTCTTTCTCATGTCTGATGTCATGGCCTGGAAGATAATGAGCCCTAACAGAGGCAGGCACATTATCTCGTTCAGGCCTCTAGGGGTACCAGTCATACCACTCAATGCCTTTCTGTACTCTACTAAGTGTACAATTCAGTACACTGGTGATACATTAAAAAAAAATAAAATAAAATAAGGCCTGAAAGAGTTAACCTGCCTCCCTCTCTAAATATTTGGCTTCAGGCAAGGAATTGACTGAGAAATGAGACAAAAGCACCCGATATCTCATTAGTTGGCACAGGATTCTAGTGACATAAGCAGAAACAGACAATATCACCTTTAGTATACAACGAAAGAACTGAGAACCCAAGAAGGTTTTGCCCATAGTCACACAATAAACTGGTCTCAGAGCCAAAGCTGTTTCCCGGTCTCCAAATGCTTTGCCTGGACTTCTGCCTGCAATTTCCTCCAAATCCAAACTCATGTAGGGAAGGGGCAGATGGGAATGTGAGGGGGCAGAGGTTAACAGAGTCCTTGAAGGCCTTTGTGCATCTAAAATTCTACATCTTTCTTTCTTTCTTTCTTTTTGTTGTTGTTTTCCACATCTCTGAAATGCAAATGCTAGTCTGTTTCACTGTAAATTCTGCTTAGATGGAACAAAATTTTAGGCAGCATCTGTAAAACCATCCCTTCCTGGTTTCCTTCCTGGACAGTGGTCCAGTCACCTCTGACCACACCAAGCCCAGCAGCCTTTCTTTGTTTTAACTCAGTTCCCATCAGCATGTTTGCAACTTCCCATAGTTCATTTTCAGCTCTCTCTAGCAAACAAGGCCTCTTGAGGAAAGAGAGGAGACAGGTCAGGATACATGCTCCCTGCTGCCTTGACAGAAAGCAACACCCCAACTCTGGCAAGGCTTCATGGGGGTGGCCAGGCTGCCACATATTGTGCTCATTTGCACACTGGTACTCAGTTCAAGTCCTTTATTAGACAAAAGTCTCAAATTTAAATCACTCTGTGGTTGGAAACAGGGCTGGTAATAAAGAAAGTGGGGAAATTTTCTGTGATCAAAACCCCTAATGCCAAAGTTCAAAACAATAATCAAGGGAGCTGGAAGAGAACTGAGATATCATCTGGTCCAAATGTCACCTATCACTAAGGAAACAGGTTGATGAGGTAGGTTACCTATCTCGGGCCACATGACTCATTTTTGGCACAATTGGTGGGCAAGGGTATTTTAATTCATACAGAGCAGAAAGACGCTCATAGCTTCCTTACATGATGAGAATTTATTTCAAGGACATCAGTGGTAAGAGGGCCAAATTTCACCAAGGGCTGAACACTGCAGGCATCTAAGAGCAGCAGTGAAGGTACTCTCAGTTCGCTTCCTTCACTTGGGCAGATTCTCCTTAGATGGGGGTTCTGTGCACCCACTTTAGTCCTTTCCTATTATGGGCACTAACGACTCTCTGGTTTCCTTTGCTGCTCTTGTTCATGCAAACTCTTATCTCTCAGCTTTCCCTCTCCCTGCCTGTTAGCAGGACTTCTGTTTCTTGTGGAGGTTGTCTGATTTATTTTCTGTTTCCTGCCTTCTGCCTACCTACCCTTGGATCCAAGTTCTGAGTGGGAGGATCTGATGGGTCCACATAGTAAGTAACTCTGAAGTCACTCCACGGAGCTCTGGCCCCAGACCTTGGGGTTATTACAAACAAAGGTCTTATTCATGCAGAAGTCCATCCCTGGTCAACTAGGACAAGATGAAGAGTAAAGGTGAGTGGTTATCATTCCTGTATGGGAATTTGGAAAACACTTGGAGCATAATAGATTAGTATTATGTACTAATACAAATTAGTATTTTGGACAAGAACTTATGTATCCTCTGTCCTAGTATATTAAACAGTAGTGATTAAGAAAGTATTTCTGAAGCTAAGATGCCTGGATCTTAATCCCATGACCACTATTTTTTACTAAGCTATATTTAGATAAATTATGTGACTGAAACTTCCTTATCTATAACAGAGATTGTAAGATTAACAGTCTTATAAAGTTGTGGTAGGACTGAGGTAATTTAAATAAAGAGGGCATTTTTTATCATTCAGTTGCTTTATTTTTTTATATGACAGTAGAATTGATTTTGATATATCATACATACATGGAGTATAATTTCCCATTCATGTGGTTGTACATGAGGTAGAGTTACACTGGTCATGTATTCATATATGAACATAGGAAAGTTATGTCAGATTCATTCTACTGTCTTTCATATTCCCATCTCCCTTCCCTTTCCCACATTCCTCTCTGTCCCAATCTGGTGTATATGAAGAGTTTAGAAGCAGACCTGACATATAAGTGCTTAATAAATATTAGATAATGATTATTATATTGTTTCTTTCATAGTACTTGTGATGGTTTTAAATGATGTCTACAAATTCTTTGACACTTGCCCACAAATGGTGGTCTAATTCTCATCCTCCAAATATGGTTCACATTAGCAACTTGCTTCTGATAAGTGGAATACAACAAACAAGATGCTGCAAGGCCTCTAAAACTAGATCAGAGAAAGCAATATGCCTTCTACCTCATGGCAATTCTTGCACTTGGGACCCAGACACAGTGTTGTAAGGAAATCCAGAACCTGTGTAGAGAACACATGTAGGTAGCCTGGTTGACAGCCTCAGCTAAGGCCTCAACTGATGACCAGCACTCACCACTCACTGTTAGCGAATGAACCAGTAGCTTTCCCAGCCCCAGCCTCCATTCTTCCTTCCAGTGTCACAGAACAAAATAAATAATCCACTCCAAGCTTTGTTTGAATTCCCAATCCACAGAATTTATGAGCATCCTTGATGGTTGATCTACACTATTTACTTTGGTGGTAATTTAGGCCATCAAAATCTTTATCTTTTCATCCATATGAGAGTCCTGTTCGTGAAAACCTTTATGGAATTCAGGAAACATTACATAACCTCTAAATCTTGGCTTCTACACTGCAGTGTTTCTTAACCAAAAAGTGGGTTCTTTTTTTGGGGGGGTGGGACTTTGGGTTGAACTTAGCTCAACCACTGAGCTACATCTCCAGCCCTATTTTGTATTTTATTTAGAGAGAGGGTCTTACTGATTTGCTTAGTGCCTCGCCATTGCTGAGGCTGGCTTTGAATTTGCAATCCTCCTGCCTTGGCCTCCTGAGCTCTTGGGATTAAAGGCATGTGCCACTGTGCCCCACCCCAAAGAGTGGGTTCCAATGGCCTAGAAACTTTTTTAAAATGCAATATCTTGATTCAGTACTACTTATGTGAGACTAAGGTATGTATAATTTGAAAATGCTCCACATTTATTTTCAAAAAATTTCCACAAATGGAGACCACTGACTTATTCAGTCCCTACTGTGAGGGCAGTAACTGAAGACTTGCATTCATTCAATAGGAGTTTATAAGAATCTGTATGTGCCTGACTCTTCAGCCCAGTGTCCTGATAGGAAGACCTACACTTGCAGTCTGTGAATAAATTCAAAGTACATTTTATGTTTCTTGTGTCTCCCCTGATGGAATCCAGGTGAATAATGGAACATACCAAACTACAGTGTTTAATAGTGAACTCCTAATATTATTAACAATCAACTCAATTCTTTCCTTCAATATCTAGAGAATTAAGAATGAGACAAGGATGTCTGCTCTCATAACTTCTCTTCCTCATTGTACTGGATATTCCAGCCAGAACAATTACACAAGAAAAAGAAATAAAAATCATCCAGATTGGAATGGAAGAAGTAAAATTATGTTTACAGATAGCATTATCATTACCATTATCATTCATATATATATATATATATATATATATATATATAATCAGTTTAATAGTTCATCCTTCTAGGCCCTGAAAACCAAAAGCAGTTTCTCTCTATTTCCATTCCCCAATCCCAAGATGAGCGATTCTCAAACTTCAGTGTGGCAAGAGTTGTTAAACACAAATCCATTGACCTAACTCACAGAGATTCTGATATACCAGTCAAGGAAACTTAAGAAGAACCCCAGGAAAATCGAATGCTGGTGAATTTCAGACCATACTTTACAAAACACAAAACTATATTTCTCAGAAGTCATTTAGCCCTCTGATCAAGAATGTAGTGCCTGGCTGGACACAGGGGCACACATCTGTAATCCCAGTGACTTGGAAGGCTGAGGAAGGAGGAACACAAGTTTAAGGCCAGTCTGGGCAACTTAGTGAGACCCTGTTTCACAATAAAAGGGGCTAGGAATGGAACGCAAGGGTTTTCTAACACTGGGTGAGGACCCCCCTATCCAACTATGCATGCACATACACCAAAGTGCAGTGCTTAGAACGCTTTGGTCTGGGTTGTTTCTGGGATTCTCCACCTGCTAGCTATGAGATCTTGAGTGTGGCATTTAACCTTGCTGCTCCTCAGTTTCCCCACCTGTAGAATGGGGTGAATGATAGTGCCCACCTCACAAGTTTGATGTAAGCATTAAATTCATTTACTTATGAGAAGCAGTTAAGCTAATAAATCTAGTTATTATCAATTATTTGCTTTAAAGCCACGGGACTTTGCCTGCAGGCACTACAGTAAAACACAACACCAATATATGTTAAGAGAGTTACATGCTATTTTCTTTCTTTCTCCACCTTCCTTTGTTTTATTACTTTTCCCTCATCCCTGAAGAAAGTTGTGGCAAATAGCTACATGGGTTTGAAATCAAATGAAGGCACAGGCCAGCTGATCCTTCTACAGCTCAAATCCTTCTCCACCTTAAAGGACCATTTCTAATCTCCAGTCTGATCACCAGAGTTCATTTTGTTTTATTTTTCATTATTTTGATTTATGCCATTAGTGAATTTGAGTTTCCATTTTTCCCCCAGTGCACTTCACTAAGAGTTCATTTCCCAATGTAAACATAAAGACTAATGCGCCTAAAACTCTATGACTCATAGAACATACTGCCCCTCCCTATCCACCAACATGATGGCAAATCTTTAACTGATTGCCTTGTACCTAGGGAGGCAGCTCCCAGGGCTCACATAAATAATTTATGCTCATCAACACTTGCGTAAATTAATGGAAGTGATAATGTACCGAAAGCATTTTATGCCATTCTCAAATTTATTCACTGGAGGGACATTATTGGTATCCCAAGGTGTACAGGGAACCAACCTGATGTTGCCAGTTCAGAAATCACCCGAGAGTGCTTTCTTATAGTGTGAGGTCTCTTTCACACCAGATACTGTTAATATTTCACTGACAAGAGGAGCTGCTGCAATCTTCTATCAGCCAAGAACTGTGGTTTCCTGAAGTAGCAAAAAATCTAAAAAAAAAAATAAAAAGAAGAAGCAGCAGCAGCAGCAGCCGTTCAGAGAAGAGGCCTCAGAGTGGGATGGTGCTGCATGTGTCCTCCAGAGAAGGCTGGACACGACCTCTTCAGCACCTTTCAGACCTGTTGTTTTGGTTTTCCCATCATTCTACTCAAACACCAATTTATACTCATATAGGCCCCTTAGAAACAAACAGGACTTGAAGGCTTTAACTTTTCTTCCAGGAAACTCAGCAGACAGGGACACAAGCTAAGTTTAAGTCACTATATTCATACAATTCTTTGAAGCCCACAACAGTAATAGACTGGGTTGGGGCAGCATTAAAGAAAGACTCCAAACCAAATATAGCTCTGGAGTTGAAGTCAGTAATTCACCTCCAGTGGAAAACAATACCGTGTGCTCCTTGGAGTGAGAAGAAAGAATATATCCTTGACCTTAAGTGACCTATTCTTGATCCCTTGTAAACATGAAAGGCTGGCAGCTGGGTATTTGCGTGCTAAACTCCACCCCCTCGTTTGGAGGAACTGAGAGGCACTTCCTGTTTGGGGTCATGACCCAAGGCCAGAAATGGCTCCTTAGGCAGAATGAGAGAAACAATAACTGCAAGTGGGACTGGCTCCTCCTGAAGTTCTCTTGCACACCACCTTCCTTCCCTCTCCGTGCCTAGAAACCAGAAACCAAACCTGGGAGGAGAGCAGCCGGGAAGCTGAGGAACTTCACTAAGGAGACAAACTCCCTTTCTTGTACTATTGATTGCTGAGGCAGCTCACCTTTCCAAATTCTCATTATTCCCCCTCCGTGCCTGGCATCCCTTCTCTCACACACACTCTCTCCCGGGGACAGGAGGAGTGGATCAAACAGAGGATTACAGTTCTTTGAAGTGGTGATGTCCATTACAGATCTGAAGGCAAGTTTATGGGACTATCAGTAAGGAAAAAGAAACCTTGGGAGCTGAACTTTCTAAAATAAATCCCCCTAACAGCTACATAGCAACCGTGGCAGAAGCAGGGGATATCTACAACATCTTGAAGGAGATGTTTTCCAGTTTGCAAAATTACCTGGTTGATTAATTCAGGCATTGTTGTAGTTAAACTAATTGAAAACCAAAACATCCATCACAGAACAGAAATGGGTCTGCTGTTTTCATCAAGGTAATTGCCAGACCTCCTCTTAATTTTGCTCCATGAGAGTCAAGCCAACCCTGCTGGTTTATATGCACTTTTACACAGACATATCTCCTGGCATTGATAAACAAGTGTGTTCTGAAGACATTTGTAGTCCGAAACTTTCCTCCCAGAGATAAAAATTGAAAAGAAAACAAAGGCTGTTTCCATTCCCATTCGATTTTATGTAAAAGAGTGAAACTCTTAACTAAAAATGTATGTCCTTGGCACACGCCTGTAATCCCAGCAACTCAGAAGGCTGAGGCAGAAGGATCATGAGTTCAAACCCAGCCTCAGCAACTTATCTAAGCAACTCAGTGAGACCCTGTCTCTAATAAAATATAAAATAGGGCTGGGGTCAGTGGCTAAGCACCCATGGGTTCAATCTCTGGTGCCAAAAAAATATATTAAAAATTAAAAAAAAAATAAAAATCTGTGTCCTTATTCCAATGTTTGGTGGGTTTCTATAAATTATAATAAAACCTCAGTACTGGAAAAATATCAACAAAACAATAAATGGACCAATGAAAGCAAAGACTATTATATAATGTAAAGCTATTCCCAAGGATAATAGAAATTTACAAATTTCCTCCCTCTTGTCCACGAAAGGCCCAATGAAGCCTTCAGCACGCTCAGGATTTATAAAGCCGTTCTTGCCACTTCCATTATGACCTTTCACCTGCATGAATTACAGGTAAGTGGACTACTAAGTCCTCAACAGGTGGCCTTCCATAACACCTGGCTGCTGAGCTGGCCTAAGACACCTGTAATACCTCTTTATATAAGTCATCATCACCAATGAGCAATCAACCCTGTTGAAAGAATGTCCCAGAGAGTTTTCTTCAAAGCTAACATCTCAAACAAGATATTTATGGGGCCAGGTAAGTCACATACAGCCATGAGAGGAAATGAGGCAATCAGTTACTTCTGCAGTCTTTCCTTAACTCCAGCCAATTTTTACAAAAACAGTTTACAGGCCAAATGTTGCCTTTTTTTTTTTTTTCATTTTTAAGAAATCACAGAATCTGGGGGATTTTTATTATTTGCTGATTTATAAAGTTTGCAACAAATTCAGTTTTGCAAAACACCATGCTAAGAAGTTGATTTCCATAAAGACATCTGTGAAATATCACCAATTTGTGACCTATGGTTTATAATTTTATCTGTGCACATATAAACACACATGGGCACACACACATGCACACTCATCCAGCCCCAAACAAACCTTGATCTCAAAAGAAATGCATCTTGGAAGCTGAATTTGTCAAACTTCATTCTTGGAAGTAGCTGGAAATAATGCTTTCATTCCTTTATTCTTTTATAGATATTTTCCAGCAAAAAGGTTTGTTATGCCTTAGAGAAATATGCATTATCCTACAAGGATATAGGACATAGATTTTTAAATGAAGCTTTCATTCATTTATTAAAATATGAAATCCAATAAAGAAAATTTTGAACACTAAAAATTAAATATGTACTAAAAAAATTGGCATATATCCACCAAAAAGTGATGTATACCCACCAAAAAGTAAAGAATTAATGTTCTCTTTTACAAAATTTTGTTTATTCTTCATAAACACGAGAATGAGAACATTTGAGTCATTACAGAAATAACACAGTAGTCAGGTGCCTTACCTGTGAGAGGTAAGCAATTACTTGGCAGAAGACAGTGGCTAGAGCATGTTTACAATAACAAACTTCCAGATGTGTATTATTAACACAGTGTTGTTTTTAACAAGTTTAAATGGAGAACACATGGATGAGTTGACTTCCATAATAAATATCATAATAAAACTTCCATACCATATATTAAAACTGTCAAAGCAAAATAAATTTTCAGTCATTGATAAAGTTGTTACTGAACCAGAAGGTGGAAGGCATACTTAAGAGAACACAGGGACTTCCAAGATGAAACAAGTAGGTTCTGCCCGATTTTTAATGAGACACAAATATTTCTAGAAAATTATTCTTTAGAGAAAAATATGCATCTAATGTTCAAATGCATATTCATTGTGGAGTAAGAATATGTAATACACACATAAGAGATGTTGCAGAGAGGATTAATTGTAGAGTTGGAGCCACTGTGCAATGGTGATATCTTTTTTCAGCACTCGAAAATAGAAGACTTCACTTTCCTGTGCAGTTTGTTGAAAGGTTTTTCAGTGTTCTGAGAATTGGGAGTCATTATGGGTTGCACATTGAAAATAGTTGCTTGTTTAGAATAAGCTGAGAGCAAAGGGCTATTATTTCTACTCTAAATCATTCTAATGGGATTGAGTCCATCAGTTTCTTTCCTAAATCTTTATATCAAAAACATTTTTCTTTTTGTTTTTCTCATTGAAAACTTCTATTCCTTAACAGTGGAGTAATTGCATTTGGCAACTTCTAATAACCCTGGGTAAGCACCATGATTACAAACTCAAGACTAGGTTTCAGTGTTATATGTTATATCGTGAAATAGCTGCTAAAAATCAATCTATTCAAACTGAATTTAGGAAAGGGATTTCATTTCCAAATTAACTATTTTTATTGTTTTTTATGCATACTCATAAATCAGTTTGCCTTTTCAATAATGAAGCAGTTACTACTAGCTGTAATGACAGAATTTTGAAAGCATCTCTACTATATGGAAGTGGGCTTTGGAATCTGAAAAACTTGGCATCGTACCCTGCTTCTGCTCCTTAACAGCTGAACAAACTTGGGTAAACTCTTGAGCCCTCTTTGCTTTTGTTTCTCAATCCTGAAAATGACATTAATATCTTCTTTAAAGTATTGTTGTGAGGTTTAAAGAGAAAATGCTTGCAAAGAGATAAGCACAATGGTAAAAATTTTACAAGTATCTACAACAAAAGCAGTTTCTGTTTGTTAAAATGCAGACCATAGAAACAACTTTCCAAAGGAAATCCATAGTGACTATCAGAGGAAGTAACTCTTTAAAAAAAGAGAAAAATAGGTTTTTAAAGCTGGTCATTTCCATTCACCTGTACAAAGAACTTAGCTCATTGCTATAGTGTTCACCAATTTGTGCAAGGCCCTGGGTTCAATCCCACCAGCACTGGAAAAAAAAAATCACCTATAAAATAGACGTTGTTAGTGCTTACTAAATTCAAGGAGAATATGAATGAACAGGGAGGGAGGGGAGAAAGGGAAGTACAGAAGGTGTCTGGGTACCTGAATCAGTTCTTTAAACATTTTGAACTCAGTAGTAAAGGAAGAGATAACTTGCCAACAAATGACTATAAATCAGAATCACAAATCTGCTGTAATAGAGACACAGCCAAGAAATCATGACACCTGGGGGAAAGAGGTTGTTTTGCCTCTGAATTCTCTTCCTTTCACAGAGGTGACTCAGAAAACTATGGCAAAGGCCACCCTGGAAAACTGACTTTTTCAACTCATATGATTCTAGAGAGTTTTAGAATTCAAGTACATTTTTTAAAGATTCTTGGTTAGGACTCCTACATTTTACAAATGAATTAACTTGTGCCCACAAAGATGACATTAAGTAGCCAAGTTAGAGTAGGGCCAAAACATGAGGTCATCTGCTAGGTGCCTCCTGCTTTACACAACCTGTAAGGTCTCTTTTTTAACTGGAAATGCCCTTTAAACATTGCATGTCCCTTCTAACTGGGGAAGAGAAAAATCAAAAATTAGGATACATAATTAAATTAAAATTGCAAATGAAGAAAATGCAATAGTTTAGCTTTAGGTTTTTCAATTCCCTTATTCCTCTTGCCCTTTTCTGTTCTTTTTTCTCCAAAGATTTTAATTTAATTTTAAATACCAAGTTTTCTTCTCCTATTAATTTACTGCCAAACAAACAAACCCAGGTGTGCTGAGTCAATAGGCTCTTTCCTTCCTTCCGCTTCCTAAGACACTGGACTTAGACCTAGTGTTCTAGATTGATTAGAAATCCTTGAAGGCTAAGTGTGGCAGACATCTGAAGCAATGGTAGGCATAGTGGACATCTCAGTAGGATCTGGGGAAGACAGACTAATGAGTAGCAGGACTCTCCTGGTATCTAAGGGAAAGACCTGCATCCCTGTTCCCAGACTGAAGGAAGTGAAGAGTCCTGGGAATCACTGAGGTAGAACTTCCCCAACAGTTCACATCAAGTCAAAATTAAACAGAAAGGGAAAGGGGGAAAGAAAGGGAAGAAAAATAAACTGGAAGAAAAGAAATTTATTTAAGATAAACTGGAAGAAAAGAAATTTATTTAAGATAAACTGGAAGAAAAGAAATTTATTTAAGATGGGAACTGACATTCACAGACATTACTTTATTTATACAGTGATTTATCTTTTATCACAAAAAGAAGACAGTTTTTATTCAATAGCTACAAAACAACCAACTTTGTCATAATAAAGTTTCAGTGGGGGGCTAGGAGATAGCTCATTTGGTAGGGTGCTTGCCTGGTATCCATAAGGCCCTGGGTTTGAACCCTGGCACCACACACACACACACACTAATAATAATAATAATAACAAAATTTTTAAAAAGATTCAATGGCTACAATTACTAAGCATCTACTAGGAGTTTTATCTATATTGTTTAATTTTATCTAATAGTCACAAAAACGCTATAACTTAGCTTTAGTATTCCTCTGTTATAGACAAAGAGAATGAGGTTCCAATAATTCAAGTGACCTATTCAAGAAGCACAGCTCTACAAGTGCTGAAGATGGCAGTAGGAACCGTGCCTGATTGTTCTTTCTCTTGACCCCCCCTGGAGTGTGAGAAGGCACTCTAGTGACTTTAGTTCTTCTTAGCATTGTTCTTTAGAACAAAACTTTGATTATTCTTCCTTTTCTTCACAGTTGTGTCTTCTACTGTAATATTTTGTTATCTGACCCTGACCACAATGACCCCCACTAGCCTGCCTCCTTTACACCCACCTGTCATGTGTCCCCACTCATCCTGGGTTTGCTTTGGTACTCCTGTCTGGGGCTCACAGTTCGTAGGCCCACACTCCACTAAATGACCCAAAGGAGAGAGGAAATGTCAAGGTTGCCATTCAGAGAAGGTTAAGATGACTTCAGATATGTATGTGTATATGTGTGTGTGTGTGTGTGTGTGTGTGTGTGTATATAAAAAACTCCATGATACATGTGAGCTAATTTGGTAAAGTTATAATGGAAACTAATTTGTTGTACCAAGCAAAAAATTAGAACTGCAGACCAGCATTTGTAAAATTGGTCTAGGTGAAATTAACCACACAAAGGTCAAATTTAATTCCATGAAAACAGATGAACTATCCAAAGACATCTCAGAATTCATTAGCACAACCTCAGATCCAATTATATTCTGTTAGGTAAACCTTATAGGAAGCCATTGTTTTGGACTAGGCTCTTGTATTGGGCCCCTGTAAGGCCCAGGCCATTTTAAAGAATACAGATGAGCAGCCAGATAAAGAGAGGCACAGAGTGAGTTCTGACAGGTGACAAGCACAGGAGCTTTGGTCCCTGTGGAGTGGGTATAGCACCCTCCTGGCATGGGATGAGTTCTTGTTTGCCTTCCTGCAAGTCTCCAAGTATTCAGCTATCCTGAAACTCCCAAATCCTGTCCTTGGATTAATTTTGAGACTTCATTGCATAGGCATGGACAGCCATGTATAAATGTGATTGTACAAAGTGGGTATGATCCTGAGAGGAATAGACAAACTCTAGATAGGGCAGAGGGGTGGGAGGGAAAGGGAGTGGGCAGGGGGTTAGCAATGATAGAGGAATGTGATGGACATCATTATCCAAAGCACATGTATGAAGACACGAATTGGTGTGAACATACTTTATATACAACCAGAGATATGAAAAATTGTGCTCTATATGTGTAATAAGAATTGTAATGCATTTCACTGTCATTTATTTTAAAAAAATAAAATTTAAAATTTTTAAAAAAGCAAAGGGGACATCTCAGAGAGAGAAAGAGAGACTTTGCTTTCTGAGGCCTAAAATACTCCAACATTATTCCAGTCACTTAGAATTAATGAGGCAGAAACCATAGGCAAAAGCCAAAAAATAAATATCAATTCACAAATAATATTTCCCCATTCCTCCATCACCCTCCTCAATCCGTGGTAACTAACTTTCTATTTTCTGTCTCTGTGAATTTAACTACACCAGGTACCTCACATAAGTGGAATCCTAAGTATTTGTCTTTTTATGATTGGCTTATTTCACTTAGTTTAATGACTGCAAAGTCCACCCATAGCATGTGTCCAAACTGACTTCCTTTTTAAGACTGAATAATAGTCCATTATATGTATAGACCACATTTGTTTATCCATTCATCTGCCAACGGATACTTGGGTTGCTTCCACCTTTTGACTATTGTGAATAATGCTGCTACAAACATGGTTGTACAAGTATCTCTTTGAGATCCTGCTTTGAGTTCTTTTGGAAACATTGTATGGTAACAATATTTTTAATTTTTTGAAGAATCTCCATATTGTTTTCCAGCATACCTATACTAACAGTGCCCCAAATTTCCATTTCTTCATATCCTTGCAAACACCTGTTACTTCCTATTTGGTTTTGTTTGATAGTAGCCATCCTAATGGGTGTAATGTAGTGTCTCATTGTGGTTTTGATTGCATTTCTCAATCGATTAATAATGTTGAGCCTCTTCTCGTGTGCTTACTGGCCATCTGTGTATCTTTGTCAGAACATCTACTCAAGTCCTTTGCTCTCAAATTATTTTTTATTGTTAAAGTTGTTGTTGAACTGTACAAGTTCTTTATATAATCTGAATATTGAGCCCTTATTGGATACCCGATTTGCAAATGTATTTTCCCATTCCATGGGTTGCCTTGTCACTGTGTCATGTCCTTTAATATACAAAAGTTTTAAATTTTGATGTAGTCCAATTTATCTATTTTTTCTTTTGTTACCTGTATTTTTGATGTCACAGTCAAGAAATCATTGCCAAATCCAAAGTCATTAAGCTGTGGCTGGCTGATTTTTTTAATAAACCTATCAGTTCAATGATCATCATTAAATCTACACAGTTATGCATCTATCACCACAATCCAGTTTTAGAAAATGTTTGTCACCCTAAAATCATCCCCGTGTCAGTTGATAGTCCATCCTTGCTATCATCACCAGCCTCAGGCCACCAGTAATCTGTATCTTTCTCCATAGATTTGCCTACAAGTGGTTAAATTTTAAAACCTATTTTAAATTATGTTTTACTAAAAAATAACATTTTACAGAATTTAGGGTGAGAAATGTATGCTACATAATCCCCCCATTATCCTTTATACCAATTTTTACAATTTTTTTTCATAAATCTATCATGTTTAGTATCGTGCTTTATTTTTTACCTTAATGTTTGTCAAAAGAAAATTTGAAAATCAACCTCATTGATAAGGGGCACCCTTAAGCTATGTTATTAGGGTGTTCTTTAGTCCCCAGAGTGTGTCTCTTATCCCGAATCTAATTTCCTTCTAAAATAAGGCATGACATTTCCACTTTGGCACCCAGGTGAGTTACGTGCCCATCCTAATTGAGAGCCACCTGTCATGATCTAAGCAGGCCTCTGGATTGTTTATAGTCTCTCTTGCTCCCTCCCGAACACCAGACTGATCCACTTGCTGTTCAGTATGAACCACAGGGACTCTGCACACAATACCACCTGTACCGGGTGGAATTCAGAGGCTTCCATGAAGCCTTAAATACACTGTAAGCAAATTCCTTGAGGCCTTGGTATGTGGAGGCTCACACCAATGTTATTTTTCACATTAGGTCCCTTCCAAAACAAGTTTTTTAAAAAACAATGTTAAGGAAGAATGGAGTTTTAAAAAAAATAGCAAGACATTCTGTTGTTTTGTTTGGATGAACAAATACTGACTCTGATTTTGACTCAGGTCAAATTCAGAAAATCTTGATCGAAGAAAAGTACATGGAACACAATAAATACAAATTTTACCCCCTAATTCCTGAGGTGCTAAGGTCAAATTCTGAGCTTTAAGATCTTTTGTTTGTTTACTTGCACTAGAGAATGAACCCAGGGACGCTTAACCACTGAGCCACATCCCCAGCACTATTTTTTATCTTTTATTTTGAGACAGGGTCTCACTAAATTGCTTAGGGCCCTGCTAAATTGCTGAGACTGGCTTTGAACTTGGGATCCTCCTGCTTCAGCCTCCTGAGCTTCTGGGATTACAGGCATGTACCACTGTGCATAGCTGAGCTACAGGTTTTTTTGGTTTTGGTTTTTTGCAAGCTAGTTGCTGTACCTTCTCTCTTTTATTTTATTTGTATTTATTTTTTTTAGTTATGCATGACAGTGGAGTATATTTTGACATATTTATACAAACATGGAGTACATCTTATTCTAATTAGGATCCCAGGCTTGTAGCTGTTCATGATGTGGAGATTCACTGTGATGTATTCATAGAGCTATAGTTTTTTAAAAATAGTCAACTTCAAGAAATACAACTGATCAATAACATACAAAAAAATGTTTAGCATCTCTAGCAATTAGATAAATGCAAATCAAAACTACTCTAAGATTACATCTCACTCCAGTCTAAATGGCAATTATCAAGAATATAAGCAATAATAAGTGTTGGAGAGGATGCGGGGGGAAAGGAACACTCATATAATGCTGGTGGGACTGCACGCTGGAAAGCAGTATGGAGATTTCTTAGAAAACTTGGAATGGAACCACCATTTGACCCAGTTATCCTACTCCTATGTTTATAAATCAGCATATTATAGTGACACAGTCACATCAATGTTTATAGCAGCTCAATTCACAATAGCTAAACTATGCAACCAACCTAGATGCCCTTCAACAGATGAGTGGATAAAGAAAATGTGGTAAAGATTCACAGTAGAATATTATTCAGCCTTAAAGAAGAATAAAATTATGGCATTTGTAGGTAAATGGATGGAACTAGAGAATATCACGCTAAGTGAAAAAGCCAATCCCAAAATACCAAAAGCCAAATGTTTTATCTGATAAGTAGATGCATAGTGCAGGGGGAGGGCGGAATGAAGGAACTTTGGATTGTGCACAGGGGAGTGAGGGGAGGAGTGAGGCTGTGAGGATGGGAAGGATGGTACAATGAGGTAGGGATCATTACCCTATCTATATACATGTAGACTGGACTACTACTGGTGTGACTCTGCACCATGCACAGCCAGAGGAATGAGAAGTTGTGCTCCATTTGTGTACATTGTGTCAAAATGCATTCTATATCATGTATAACTAATTACAACAATTTTTTAAATTTTTTTAAATTCCCCTCTTCAGATTAAGAACTTTGTATTGAGCCAGCCCATGAGAACCATACTTGCTATAGTAAATTTCAGCTGAGGATGATGCCTTTAAAGGTGAGACCACTTAACTTTAAGATGAAGAAGACTTAAAACACACCATGGTACAGCAAGGTAACAGTGTTCGTCAGGCATTATTACAGAGCAGGTTGCTTGCCCCTTGACACGGTACCCCGCACCCACATCATCTTTGTATGTTGAACTCAAAAGATGCTAACAGGAAATTGACACATTTGTTTAGAGATCAAGGAATCTCCAGGAAAGAAAACATTCAAATCGCAACTAATAAGATTCACCATTATTTATAATGTTCCCAACTGAGATCAGTGGGCAGGGAAGGACCTTAAGGATGTTCTACCAAAGGTAAGCCAATAAACCAAGGGTCTCGGCTCAGCATCATTTCTTAAATAATTCCTGGAATGTATCTGAACACAGTGCATAATTGAAATAGTCTGCCCCAGATTCTCCAGTACTATAGTAGGCTGGGATGAGCTCTACCTGTTACAGAATGGCAAGCAATCTCATTGAGTTTCCAGGCAAAAAAAAAAAAAAGATATAAAGCAATTATAGCCAAGTATAGCCCCACAGGGGAGATTTCTCTACCTCCCTTCCCTTCACACTGTCCTGAGGAGTTACTGCCAAATCATCACACTGACAGGATATCAAGGACTAAAAAAGGTTGCCCATTTTCAACAGAGCCCTGTGAGTTTGGCTTTATTAGTTCTCTCTCTGTGAGGTCCTTGGCAGCAAGCTTGGCAATGTTTCCTCTCTGGTTTGTCTACCAGAACACTTTTTTTCCCCCAATAGCTAAAAAAAAAAAAAAAAAGGTAAATGTTAAAACACAGTGACATAGGATTTTATATTTAGGCCATAATAAAAAAAGGAAATTCTTTGCTTTACAAGAGAGCAATTACAAAAACATAAAGTTTTGTTCCATGCATCTCTGATATAGCAGAGTAAGCTGCAAGTAATAATTTACCTTGTATTAGAATTTTTATTCTAGATTAAAAATTCTTCAGGCTGGGGATATAGCTCAGTTGGTAGAGTGCTTGCCTAGCATGCACAAGGCCCTGGGTTCAATCCCAGAACCACCAATAAATAGATAGATAGATAGATAGATAGATAGATAAAAATTCTTCTATCCATCAAAGGGATAACTTGTCAAGAAGGACTAAAAGATACTCTACTTACAACCCTAAGAAAGGGTAGTGGACAGCTTCTTATGTTTCTAAGAGCCAGACCATCCCTTTTCTTTTCTTTTTTTTTTTTCTTTTTTCTTTATGCATGCAAAGCAAGCACTCTACCAAGTGAACTATATCCCCAGCCCCCAAGCCATCCTTAATGGTCCTCTAAACATCACTATAGGAAGAAAAAGCAGAAAGTATCACTTGCATTTTAGAAAGACGAAAAAGAAGCACAGACTCTAAGGGGATTCTAGAATTAAAGAAAAATATCATGTTTGTTATTTCTTTTTTTTTTTTCTTTTTTTGGTATCAGGGTCTCACTAAGTTGCTGAATTGCTTAAGACCTCACTAAATTTCTAAGGCTGGCTTTGAACTTGCTATCCTCCTGCCTCACCCTCCCCAGCTGCTGGGATTATAGGTGTGTGTCACTGGGCCCAGCATGCTTGTTATTTCTAAGGCAGAAAGATGATGATCTGGTTTGGTGGTCACCCTGTAGGGACATGGCAGTGCAGGATGAGTGGTAGCCATGGGGCCTAAGCAAAGAGTTCTGAATTATTGGAGAGCCAGTTGTGTTATCCTTCTTTGCCACTGTCCTTCAAAGTCCATGCCACTCAGCAGAAAATGATATACAATATTATGATGCTAATGCCTGAAGAAGCAGCCAGAGAAGTAGAAGACTGGTGGCCCCATTCAAGCCCAAACGATGAAGGCAGCAGTGGACAGAGATTCCCCAGGGCTTCTGGCCTCTTGTGAGTGAAATTCTGGTACAGTATGTTTTGCTGCTGAGCCTTTAGTGATCTAGATGACCAAGGGAAGAGGTTGGGAAGGCAGGAGTATGATAATGGATTTCCCTCAATTCTCCAAAAGGAGTCTAGGACTAGTTGCATTTCAGTATGAAAAATAGGGAAACATGACATTTTGCTCATCACAGAGCCTCATATCTATTATATAAGCCATAATGATTAGATGTGGGATTTTATAAGTATATTGAAATTTATGTCAACAATTATGTAATCAGCCTCTAATAAGGGAAACAGATAAATGTAATGCTATCTTAGCTACTACAAGCCCTTGGAGCTCCACTGCCCAGTAGGTAAGCAATATAATAAACTGAGGTAGACTCTCCTATTGACACATTAGCAGTGAGCTGGAGAAGCACAGCACAGCACAGGTCTAACTGAGATAGGAATTTCTGCAGGGAGATGATTTGGGTCTTGTTGCATTCCAAAGAGTTTTCTGTTTCTCTTGTCATCAGTTCCACCATGGAGGCCCCACCAGCCAACCCAGGTACCCACCAGGAGCATACCTGTCTGTGAACCCTTTGTTTCCCTTCATCACACAGGGAGCTTGCTTTCACCTCTCCTAGCTCTTCAACATCTAACTGACCCATTTATTTCCAGTGCCCCATTAAGGTAAGAGTCTTACCTGGGACTAGGTTTCACACTCAGGCAGCTGCCCTACAGTTGCCTTTTCTCCTTCTATCCCAATCCCAGGCCACCACCCCTAAAGAGCTTAGCATCCAGAATCAGTCTGCCAGGCCTCTTGATCAAAACAGGAGGATTAAACACAGGTAGGTAGAGTAAAGAATCCAATAGGAAACCTGATAGGTTATCAGATTCCCAGAATCCAGGCACTGTGCCCTTTCTAATGATCACTGAACAGGTCACAATTTAGCTCAACCTGTATTAATTGAATATTTCTAGTAGATAATTTGGGCAGGGAACAGTGAGAAAGATGGAATCTATTAGTGACTCAGACACAGGCTCTGAAAACAGGTTTAGGTTAAATTCTAGATTCTGCAATCCAGAAATTTTCATAAGCATTTCCCCAGCCTGCTCCCTCCACACCAAGAAGGATGAGTCAATATGCCACTGTTTAGGAGCTACTATTTCTAATGAGGATGTGTCCTGTCTCTCAAGTATACAGGTAAACAAAATAAAATATACTGAAAACCAATCAGATGATTTATGTAAAGGGTCTAGTATATGCCTGGCACATTGTAAGCCTAAATAAATCGCTGTCTTAGGTAGTTGAAATATAAATAGAAAATGTGTGATTTTTGTCACTACTCTTTCCTGCCTAGAATTTACTGGCTAACATGCACATCATACTAGTTGCACATATTTAAGTATCACACCTTCCTCATGTCTATGAAAAATCATTTTATTAAAATATGAATTAATGCCTTCTCAGTTCTAAAATTCTTCTAAGTCTAATATATCTCAAAAAGTTACTTTCCTTCTATTTTATATTCTGAGTTTCCCCAAGCTATTAATTTCAAATATGAAACTACCATGATTAAATTTTTGCTTAAAGAAAAACTTCTTTAGTCATAAATCCTGTTATTTAATAAAGAACTGTAGAGTACATTGAGCAATGTTAGTGATATTGTTGGAGTCTGTGGTTGTTTCCAAATGAGAAAAGTTTTTAATGGACATGGTCATTGAGAGGTAAAATCACAGTAGTCCCCCTTATTTTAGAAGGATATACTACAAGATAGCCAGTGGATTTTTTGGAAACCATGAGAATACAGAAACTTATATATACTAATTTTTTCTATACATTCATACCTAAAGTTTATAAATTAAACACAGTGAGAGTTCAACAACAATAACTCGGAAAACAGAATATTTGTGAGAAACACAGCCTTTGGGACAGGAGTCCCCTGTCTATCTCCTTTGCTAGCAAAGCAATAAACTACGTTTTTCCTTTTTCTCAAAATTGTGTCCTCGTTATTGGATTTGCATTAGGCACAAGGACCCAGCTTTCTGCAAGAAATCTGGTGACCCAGATGGGACCCAAGAGCAGCCCCTGCTCCAGCTTTCTTGGGCAGGCCTGGCTCTCCAAGGAAACCCACTTCCATGCTGAGGATTAAAGGTGCTAGCAAACTTGTTGAGTTAGGAGACAGTACAGGTTGCTCCATCATGGTCCATTTTGAGAAAAAGGAAACTGAACTCAGGAAAGTTGCAACAACTTGGGCCTTTTGCATGAACCCTGCCCTATGTTTGCCTTGTCCAGTCACCTGCCATTTACCACTATGGATCTCCAGACTGCTCTGATGCTGAATGCCCTTAACCGTCCATACCCCAAACCCCATAGAGAACAAGGACTTTGGGTTACTTCCCTCTACTTGGCCACCTTTCAGCAGGAAGCAATTTGGAGATGTTAGTGCCCATATTTTGATAGAAATGGAATGTAGAATTTGACAGTGGGGAAATGTCACAGTGGTCAACTTTATGCTTTGAATATAACCCTTACTGCTCTGCCATTGCAATGTGTTTTTAAAATGGACATGTTTCTTTACTCTTCTTCTCTCCCTGCTCCTCCCTAATCTCTCCCTCACCCCAACTTCAGGGGAAACAGGATTACCTTTCTTCCCCAGTTTAGGAAGATCTATTTTAAGCAGATTTATCCCACCACAGGAACAAAGTCATCCAGACTTTAGGGATGGTACCGGAAGATCTCAGAAATGAGTATGTCCCAAATTAACAAGTGAATTATAACTCCATCAGAGAACATGTGGTATGTAGCCTTTGAGTCATCTGTTTAAAAGCCCCCTATTGGGACTGTGATTGTGGCTCAGTGGTAGAGTGCTTGCCTACTATGTGTAAGGCACTGGGTTCTATTCTCAGCTTCACACACACACAAAGCCCCCTGTTCCTGCTGATGGGCAGAATCACAGCCTTTGGGACAGGAGTCCCCTATTTCACTTTTGCTAGCAAAGCAATAAACCTTTTTTTTCCTTTTTATAAAAAAAATCGATAATTACAACGTTATTTTACTGAAATTTATGTGAGTGTGATCTCTCTCAAAATACCTTGTTGTGCTGTACTCATCTATATTCTTCCTGTGATGATGAGAGATGATACAATGTCTATGTGATACAAGGAAGTGAGGAGGAGGATGTAGGCATTGTGACAAAGAGTCTGGCTCTTGCATAAGGATGACTTGAACACACCGGTGATGCGGCAACAAATCTAATAAACAAGATGGCTGCTAAGTGATTGGCAGGCAGATAGCAAACAGAACAAGATGCACTGGACAAAGGGATGATTCACGACCTGGGCAGGACAGAGTGGGATTACAGGAGATTTCATCATGCTACTCAGAATACCATGCAATTTAAAACTTATGAATTATTTGCTTCTAGAATTTTTGTTTCAGTTTTTTCAGACTGCAATTGACTTCAGGGAACTGAGACTGCAGGAAGCAAAACCATAGACAAACAGGAACTATTCTTTGTATTGATTTGGGCTAAAAAAAGCCTATACCTCATTTATCATAATATATGATATGAAAGTGGGCTCTTTGAATCTTAGCAAATATAAAAAAAATTAAGTGAGTTGGGCAAAACTTTTTCCAAAGAGAAGTAAGAGATTTTTGCTTTCACATAAAGTAAACAAAATTTCAGTGTGTGGTGGTCCACACATGTAACTTCAGGGGCTCAGGAGGCTGAAGCAGGAAGATCTAAATTTGAGGTCAGCCTTAGCAACTTAGCAAGGACCTAAGCAACTTAGTGAAACCCTGTCTCAAAATAAAAAGGGCTGGGAATATAGTTCAGTGGGTAAGCACCCCTGGATTCAATCCCTAGTACCAAAAAAGGGGAAAAAAATTAAGCAAAGTCAATATCATTGAAACCAGTCCTCCTTTGACAACAGAAAAACTACCATCTGCAAACATACCCAACACTTGCAGAGTGTACCAATTATATACATAAAAATCAACAAAATTCAGTTATATCTGTAATCATACAGTCATTTCCCCAGAACAGAAACAGAGAAACAGACTTAAGCCAGGGATCACTTAGCTAAACTTCTAAGGAAGGTACTGTACTGCACAAAGCCAATTTAATTAGTACTAGCTGTGTATTTAAACATTCAGAAATAAAACAGGCAACACTAATGTAGAAAATGTAAGCTCTATAACCAAGTATATGCCAATATGAAATAAATATTTACATGTAAGTGCATGCCAAGGAATTATTGCAATTGTGTCATTCTACCCAAGCCTTTAACAGGTCAACAGACATTCAGTCAAAGCAAAGAACAGGCAGCAATAAATCCAAGATACCGCTGGTGGAAGGTAGACTCCAGGCATCACTATCTAAGTCAGTGGCTTCTAAATATTTGAATCATGAAACTATGAGTAAAATAAATTTCAAACATACTATATATACACATATATATATACATATATATATACACACACACGCACAGATATATACCATATATATACATGTATGCCATATATCTATTTATGCCTATATATACATGCATGTATTCTATGTATAATGTGTATATTCATATTAATTTCTATAGAAATGTAATATATGTGTCTCGGCACAGTGGTGTATACTTGTAATCCTAGATACTCAGGAGGCTGAGGCAGGAGGATTGCTGGTTTGAGGCCAGCTTCAGCAACTTAGCAAGACCCTGTCTCAAAATTTAAGAAAGGTCGGGGAATATAGCTCAGTGGCAAAATGCCTCTGGATTTAATTCTCAGTGCCAAAAATGAAGCAAAAAAGTAAATGAAATAAATATGTATACATATATATGTGTACTGATATAGTATGTGCCTGTGATATTATATTAAGATATTATGTACATTAATATACAAAATATAAATTTTAAAATAAAATAGCAAATTGTGGTTCATTTAATTTTGCTCTCCTTATTGAAGTACAAAAAAAATCTTTTTATTCTCCCTTTAAAAATCATTAATACTATTAAAATATAAAGTGTATTTATTATAATTATTTTTTTAATCTTTTTGATTCAGTCTGAGATTATATTTATGATTTCTGTGGCTTTTCAAAGCTGAACAGTTAATTCCTAATGATATAAGAATATGAAAGAAAAACAGTCCTTGTTATTTTGCCAATTAACTCATGGTACTTGTTTTTTAATCCCTCTCATTATGCAAAGTATTCATTTAAATTTGATATAATAGTCAACTAGGGTGAGGTCCACAATGATAAAGAAGTAAATCCATATTGCATATATTATTTTAATCATTTCAAAATTCATTAGAATTTCTGAATTCATCTTTTACCTCTTCTTTGGCTACTAAAGAACTGATTCCAAAGGATTAAGAGAAATGCCACATCTATGATTTTTCTCATTATTAATCGGTGCAAGAATTATTACTTGCAATCTCAGATTTTTTTGCAGGAATGTCTTTAATTCATTTGTCCATTTTGTGAAGTAGATAATGAAATTCCTAAATCCATTTAACTAGGTACATGCAAGTTTGAATGTGTGTCAGTGCACTGAAATCAAGTGAAAACTCCGCAGCCAGCTCATTGGTCCTTGGAGATTGAATAACTTGTGCTCTTTCTTTAAGAAGCCTCAAATACCTGATAGCATGTTTGTGCGGGGACTAGTGCCAATTTACATATTAAAAAAAAAAAAAAAAAAAGACTAGTAAAGCTTGAATTCTCCTCTCTACATGTTAATGTTAAAACCATAAGTTATAATAAATCTTTTTCCACACATCAATGAATGGTCTTGTTCACAGTCTGGTGAGCATGTCCTCCACCTTGAAATTGCTTCTCTCCAGACAGGTCTGTCTCCTCTCGCCCTACTAAGTAAGTGAATATGTGTTTTGTGTCCTATGGAGTAATTCTGGGGGTAAACAGAACAATTGCTTTCTCATGTCTTTGGATTCTTAATTTATTTTGTGGAGAGTCCAACAGGGAAATATCATTATTCATTTATTCCATAAATATTTACCAAGTTTCTAATATTTGACCACTTTCTAATTTATCTAAAAATATTTTAATAATTGAGAATAATCTTTAAGTAATCAAGACTAGCGGTCAAAACCTTTTTCTATAAAGGGCCAGATAGTAAATTCTTTTGGTGTTGCTGCCCATACCACCTTCACTGCAACTACTCACCTTTGCCATTGTAATGTAGAAGCTTCTTTCACCTACGAAGACAGTAGGTGAAAGAATAGACACAACTGTTTTAATAAAACTTTATAAAAACAGGTAGAATACCAAGAACATTTAATTCTCAGTGCACATGTCTGTAATCCCAATGTCTTGGGAGGCTGAAGGGAGAGGATCACAAGTTCAAGATCAACCTCAGCAATTTAGTGAGACCCTATCTAAAAATAAAAATTAAAAAGGCTGAGGATGTAGCTCAGTGGTAAAATGCCCCTGGTTTCAATGCCCAGTACCCAAAACAAAGCAAAGAAAGATATGTTCTACCTAATACTTATCCAATTGTTCTTAAATTGAAGTGCCCAGAAGTCATCTTGGAAGTTACTTAAAATACTGATTATAAGTCTTTTGCGGTGGGATCCAGCAATCTATCACCAATCACTTCCAATAATTCTAATGGAGTCAGTCAAAAAGTCACATACATACTGAAAAGCAAAGAGTAAATTTTCTGAGTTCAAAATCCCCCCTGCAAGGCTGGAGTAAGGATAAGCAAAAGTATATCATAAATCAGCATTTGACAGAGAGCTCTAAATAATTCTATAATTAATAGTATAGTAGAATGATTGCTTTATACATGAAGAGAATTATATATCCACCCTATGAAACTGCAGTGAGGTAAAAAAGGAAGGAAGAGAATTTAATCACCAGTACTCAAAATGGATGTACCTGGGAGAGGGTCAGAAACTGCAAAAGTTAGAGGGAAAAATGAAAAAGTTCATAACTGCTGAATCACTAGTGAATCATTAATCCAAACTAGAGACAAGTAATGAAGGAAAGTGGGGGAAAGGCTTTAATAGCTATTTCCCCTATGCCAAAATTAAAGCAAAGACATGTTTATTATCTGGATCATCTGGATCTTTATGACCAGTTCTCTGATTCTCTTTGCCTGAGTAAACCTGAATTTAAGGAAACGAAATTGAGAAAATAGTAGGACTTAGGGAAAAGGGAAATTTTCAAACTATAGCTGAAATCAGAGAATCATTCTGTTCTAAAAAGATCATTGCCCTCATCAGTAAATCCCAAGCTTGATGGTTATGTCACTTACTTAGCGATTGACTTAGGAAAACTTGGTGAGTTTTCAGGCCATTCTGGTTCTGATTCTTCCATACATTCGTTCCTTCATTCATTCAGCCAGTACTTCACAAACTGTTTCAGGTTCTTGAAATAATTAAGTTAAAAAAGAAATGTAAACTTTTCTGTTTTCATAGAATTAACATTCTAGCAAAGAGGAACAGATAATAAAAATAAACACAATAAATAAGTTATGTATTTTTTTTTTTAAGGAAGCTGAGTTTAAAAGGGTGTGGGGTGTGAGTGATGCTCAGGTAGGCTTTCCAGTAAAGTGAAATTTGAGCAAAGATTTGAAGGAGATAAGGAAGCTGAGCAAGTAGATATGGGTGACAGACTTCTTGTCAGGGAGAACAACAAGGGTCACAGGACAGAGAATGCAGGACTATTTCTTTTCTCTTTTTTAGGAATACCAAGAAGCTGCCTGGTGTGGTGGCACATACCTGTAATCCCAGCGGCTCAGGAAGCTGAGGCAGAAGGATCACAAGTTCAAAGCCAGCCTCTGTAACTTAGCGAGGCACTAAGCAATTTAGTGAGACCCTATCTCAAACTAAAGTATAAAAAGGGCTGGGATGTGGCTCAGTGGTTAAGCACCCCTGGGTTCAATCCCTGGTAAATAATAATAATAATAATAATAATAATAATAATAATAATAATAATAATAATAATACCACCACCAAGAAGGTCATTGTGGCTGGAGGAGAGTAAATGAGGGGAATAATAAAAGATAGCAGCAGAGATTTAATTGAGGGGCCAGTCATGGTGGAGTTTGCAGTACTTAGTCTAAGGACTTTGACTTGTACACTGAAATGAGAAGCCTCAGGGTTCTAAACACAGGAGTGACACATCTGAGTTAGGTTTTACAAGTTTGCTCTTGCTGCTGGGCTGAGAGTAAGCTGGTGAAGAACAAGTGCAGAGCGTGCCCTCCGTAAGCACAGAGCCCCACCATTGCCTGCATAGCGCTTGGGAGCTTCCCTGCAAGCACTGCTAAGCTCCGCCTGTGATCACTGACCCTTAACTGAATGTTCTGTGTGCTACTTGCTTTTGACCTCTGGTCACCATATAATCTAATTACAAGGTCCTAGTTTTCCAATTGTTATCTCCAATTTGCCTTAGCTACCCCTAAAGGTACTCAAAGTTCAATCTTTTTTAAAAAATATTTTTAGTTGTAGATGGACACAATACCTTTATTTTGTTTATTTAGAGTTTTTATTGGTGTGGGAATTAACCCAGTGCCTCATGAAGGCTGGGCAAGTGCTCTTCCACTGAGCTACAACCCCAACCACGTTCAATCTTTTTCATTCAGCAATTTTCAGAGCCCATAACTGCATTAAAAGTCAACTAGAAAACAGAAGTATTTGAAGTCCAATTTAAGAGCTAAAAATCAGGATCACATCTGTAGTTTCTACTGTGTGCAGGGAGCTGCATTTCGTATGTATTAACAGTTTGTCCTCTCAGCCCATGGCTCTGGTATTATTATCATTATAACGTCTCAGTGGTAGGAGCCATGCCTTCAAGACAGCACTTGGGTAAGAACAGGAAACAGGATTCAAACCCGGAAACCAATATAATATGTGATTAAAATAAATATTTATACTTGAAATGGCTGGTTTTAAGATAAAAGTTCTCCAGGATCTTATTCATATTATTCATTCATATAGTACATCCTGTTAAAATTGAGAGAATAAAACTAGCAGCCCAATCCCAACCTCAGTCTGACAAACTGGAGTAAAATCCCTCTAAGCAGATACAATTGGAACTGGTAACTAGCTGATTATCAAGGAAAAAAAAAAAAGTTAAAGTGATGAAAAATAAGAAATCATAAATGTATACCTAAATAATTTGCTTTGAACCCATCATTTCTTTGTGTAGCCATTTGTCAATCTTGCTATAGAACATTTTCTCACAGTCTGATTGGAGTTCTATTACTTTTTGCATAAAGCAGCATTATTTATCTGCAGTTTCTGTTTCAGTGGAGTAAGGAAATAAGGTAAGCTTTGAAGAAACATACAAATAGATTTCTCTAGATATTTGTGAATATGTCCTAATTTTTATGATGTTTTTATCATACCAAGTTATATTATACAGCATTCCTCTCTCATAGATTCTACCCAAAGTTGTTAGTTTTAATTTTCCTAGAAACAGCTCTCTTTTATTATATTCATGTTTATTTGACTTTCATACAGTTTAGTAAATTATATAATTTCAGTAGCAAATACACTAGGCATAAATAGATTTGGGGACAAATTCAGCTGACTCTTGGTACTGTAGTTTGAGTGTGTCCCCAAAAGTGTCATGTGTTAGAAACTCGGCCCACAGTGACATTGTGAAGAAGTGGTAAGACCTTTAGGAGATGGGTGGGGCCTAGTGAGAGTCTTAGGTCAACTGGGGTCATGTACTTGGAAAAGATTGATACTGGTCTTGTGGAGTGAGTTAGTTGTTCCCACAGAGGGCTATTATAAAAGAGCAAGAGTGGCCGATGGCGCACACCTGTAATCCCAGTGGCTCAAGAGGCTGAGGCAGGGGAATCATGAGTTCAAAGCCAGCCTTTGCAATTTAGTGATGCCCTAAGCAACTCAGCAAGACCCTGTCTCTAAATAAAATATAAAAAAAGGGCTGGGGATGTGGCTTAGGGGTTAACACTTTTGGGTTCAATCCCTGGTACCAAAAAAAAAAAAAAGAGAGAGAGAAACTGAACCCTAAATTATACAGAACTTCAAGGTCATGCTGGAACAATCTTCTGGCTGCTGGTATTCTGTGTCAGGCATCATCTAATATGTTTTTCAGAGATAATAGATTACCTTTTTATTAGTCCAGGGAGAAGCGGTGAGTGCTTAAAGTCCCCTGTGGGGGCATTATACTCTTTTCTTACTAGAAATCCTCATCCCACCTGGGAAGGATCAGATTGATATGTCTTGAGAGTCAGTTGAGCAATTGTGCTAGTGGATTGTTTAAGTGGATGTTGATTAACTAAACATCTATTGTATACGTTGTCAGATGTCAAATAAAGAAATCTTATTTGAAATTGCAGAGCATAGGAACTGTAAAGAATAACAAAAATAACAACAAAATCCAATAATTTAACAAAGGAGAAAACTCAGACTTTGTGAGTGAGAGTGTCATTCCAAGTTTATTTCATTAATAGAAAAAGAAACAGATTTGATGCTCCCTGTTCAAGGCTCTTCCCACACTTGACAATTTTGTCACTACTGAATGAAATTACCTATATGATCTAATTGTATCTTTTCTTTTGTTCTTCTACTTGCAAATGCAGTACAAAGAATTTCCCTCACCTGAGACTAGTATTTTTATTCCCTAGAAAATTAGAGATGTTTTTACTCTGAGGCTTTCAAATGAAAGTGGTTAGTTTTTGTTTTTTTTTTAAATTATATTTCCACATCAATTACATAAAAAACAGTGTTTAATTCTCTTCCAAAACATGGAAACTCAGCACTAATTTTTTCCTGTCTACATGACCCACTGAATTCACAGGGAGTCACATTTGGACATTGGTTGGAAATGGGAAAATAACTTGAGAGGCAAAAAACAACAACAACAACAACAAAAAAAAAAAAACTTTAAAGGCTGGGGGGGAGCTGAAATACTAGGATGATTGAAAAAACAAATAAGAAACAAACCTTGCAGCTGAATTTTCCAGATATTTTGCCAAGAAGCCTGAGGTCAGTTCTCAAGGAATACTATTAATATTATCAACCATAGAAATAGATCAGAAATTGGAATGTTGACTTTGCAACAAGTACAAGGCTTTGTATGATGTGTACTCATGTATATTTATAAAAGTGGGTCACAAAATAATCAGAGTCTCAAAATGGAACCAGGTAATTAGAACCAGATCCCATATTCTTCTATTCATTTTCTTTCTGCTATGGAAATATCTATAAAAAATTGGTTTGGCACAAACAAATGTGTACACATCAACTCCACCTTTAATTTGGGCCTCCATTTTCTGGAAATAATGAGCTACTTCTGATCTATGTTTCACAGTTGCTTCCCATAAGGAGAAGCAGTGAGTGCTTAAAGCCCCCTGTGGGGGCATTGTGCTCTTTTCTTGCTAGAAATCCTCATCCCACCTGGGGAGGATCAGATTGATATGTCTTGAGAGTCAGTTGGCCAATTGTGCTAAGTGAACTTTTGTGGAAGGTGGGAGTTGTGGGGTGCCAGGGATTAGACCCAGGGCCTTGGGAATGTTAGGTAAGGCCAGTCCATGACAAGTGACCTTTCAAATATTTACTCCAAACTTCCATGATACTACCCCCACTAGTTCCTACCAAACCTCTTTGTTTTTCTGTTTCCTCAAATATTTTTTCCTTTGTTTTACCATTACATAAGGTATTGGGAATCTCCAGATCCATTATTCTTCCTAGTCACCTACCTAAATGACTTCATTCCCTGTAAGAATCTCAATGATGACATACCAGGAACTCCCAAATCTATCCATCCAGGTTAGGCCTGTCACTAATAAATGAGAGTCATGTCTATTTCCCATTGAACAGATCTATTCAATGAGCTGTGGACACTTCAGATCCATCCAGTTGAAAAGTGAACATGGGATTTCCTTATCTCCCCCAAACTTTTCCACCTCATATGTTCTTTCTGTCATATAGAAGAACAAATTGCCTATTCCATTAACTTCTGAGAAAACCCTCAGCAAGAATCCCTCAAATGGATTTGTAGCATTCAATTCGTATTTTTACTTTGTGTGTAATTATAGTCTTAGGCCAATTCTGGTCTTATTTAAATTAATAAGGCACTGTATTTCACAGAAGTGTACTAATACATTAATTCACTAACAGCTTTTCCTAATTACTACACAACCCCTCCCCCAACCCTGATTCTATTACACCTTTACTTTTTTCTTAGGCTCTTTACAGATTTACAGTCATGATGATCATTGAAATTCCTTATTTGGGGAATAAACATGTATAAGAAAGCAATCATGAGCACAGATTGCATGTGGCTCTCAAGAATACAAAAATCCAAACCAAGGCCCCCCAAAATCAAAACAAGCAAACAAACAAAAACCAACTGCCTAAGTACCCAGTCTCACTTTATTCCATGCTTATTTGCATTTTTATTCCACAGCACTAATAAGTGGGGGGAGGGGTACCAAAAACACTTCCCTGAGAAAAAGTTTCAAAATAAAAAGGGTAGGGAGAAGATTGGGTAGGGAAAAACGTTGAAAAAAAAATAATAATAATACGCTTTCTACTTAATACTAATTAAATCTAATACCAGCTGCCAAGTAACTACTGTGTTGTGGGTTTATAAAGCAGCATAAAGTCTCTGTTCCTGATTAAATCGAGCTCAAGCAGTACAAAGGCATTAATGATAAAGTAAACCCCCTTGGACTGTTAAAATATAACAGAGATTCACTTTCACAAATCTATGTATTTCTAGGTACCCAGAGCCTGCCCTTCTGAAAATACATTAGTGATTATTCTTCTCCCTTTCTTGATCTTTCACAGCTTTCTCCAGGGCAGTAAACTGTGGAGGTGGAACAACAGTCTTTTATGTGGAAGGAAAAAAAGAAAGAAAGAAAAAGAAAAAAAAAAAAAACTCTGGATACGATGCTCTCTCTCCTTTTCTGTATCCTGTGAACATAATAAAAGAAACAAAGGGAAGGATCAGCCCCCTTTCCAGTGGTCAAAAGGCATTTCAAATACAAAGGAAGAATCCTTGAGAATGGCTTTGTGTCTGTCTGCCTTGACTGTCACTGATAGTCTGCATTAAGCCTCTTCAATGTCAGAAATCCAAGCCCAGAACAGACAACCAAAGCACAGGCAGGTTTTCCTCTGAAAGACAACAAATGAACATTTGGTTAAGATGACTGAGAGCCCTTGACAGGATAGAGAATTCTATAAGAAAAAATGCTGACACCATTGAGCATTTCGAGTGTTCAGACAGACTGGGGTAGATTACCTCTTAAACCTGAACTTACTCATTGTTTACAGAACAATTTTTGAATGATGAGCAGTAAGATGTGGGAACTTAGATTTAACTTCAGGGTCAGAAAAGAAGCCAAGTAAAATACAAAACGTTTTTAAAGATTAGTACCTACAATAAGTCAAAATCTCAACTATCTCCTGTTCTTCAGTAGAAAGATTAAAAAAAAAAAGTCACAATATTTAGAAACAGAACCTGTATGCACAAAAGATCTATTTGGTGCAATGTTTTGAATCTGCAAGAGAAAAAGGGCTATCCCTGAGAGTCCCAGTGCCTCTTTTTTTTTTTCTTTTTATTTTGTTAACTTTGTTGTTGTTGTTGTGTGTGTGTGTGTGTGTGTGTGTGTGTGTGTTACTGGGGATTAAATTTAGAAGTATTCTACCTTTGAGCTACATCCTCAGCTCTTTTTTAAATTTTAATTTATTTTTAAACTGAGTATCACTAAGTTGCCCAGGCTGTACTCCCACCTTCCATCCTCTTGCCTCAACCTCCCCAGGTACTGGGATTCCACGCCTGTACCACTGTGCCTGTTTCTAGTGTCTTTTTAAAAAGTGCTTTGTCCACACTATCTCTGAGTCTAATAGGTGCTTCCTCAATAGTCATAGTACTCTACAAACTAAAGGGGCCTATCAGGACTTGATCTTCATTATCTCATGTGATCTTCATTTCCCCACAGGTAGGAATTATTCCCGCTATCAGTGAGCCAGTGTGAGTGAGATCAACAGAGTTATACAAATGGGAGTCAGAGCATTGGGGAAACTAAGAGTGTAAACAGGAGTCTTATACTTGAAAGTAGTAAAGACAGTACCAAAACCCAGTTCTTCATCCAGCATTATATATATATTACCACATGAACATTAAATAAGGTAGGCAACAACATTTTATAATAGGCAAATTGGCAGGGAATTTTTTTGTGTTTCATTTTTGGTTTGGTTTGGTTTGGTACCAGGGATTGAACCTAGGAGCACTTAACTATTGAGCCACATCTTCAGTCTTATTTATTCGTTTATTTACTGTGAGACAGTTTTTGAGGCTTTTTAAAATTTTGAACTTGTGGGCTGGGGTTGTGGCTCAGTAGTAGAGCACCCACCTAGTATGCACAAGGCATTGGGTTCGATCCTCAGTACCACATAAATGTAAAATGGGGATATTGTGTCCACCTAAAACCGAAAAATAAATATTAAAAAAAAATTTGAACTTGTGATTCTCTTGCCTCAGCCTCACAAGACACTGGGATTACAGGTATGTACCACTGTACCTGGCAAGTGAGCAGCTATATTACAATTTAACTCATCATACACCAAAGCAAAAGCATCTGTCCAAGAATATTTAGCCACATAATCAGGATTCAACCAAATGCATTTGGAAAGGAGAATCTATGTTACTGGGAAGAGTACCACTTGGCAAAGTTAATTATTCACATCTTCACCTATTTTAACTCAGAATCATACTGGAAAAGGAGGGATCCCAGCTGAATCCCACCCTCCCAACACTTTAAATGGTAACAGCTAACTGCTGGGAGCCATTAGCCAAGTAGGTATGACAATTTCCTTGCCAGCGTACCCCATGTTGCTTAGTGGAAGGACTCATGGAAATAGGACATTTTGCAGTGACATTGCATCTAAGGTGACCTTGCTCAAGGACCAGGGCGGATCCGGGTTTAGGGTGTTCCCGGTTTAGGATAATCCGGGTTTAGGGTGGTTCCAGGTTTAAGGTTAGTCCTGCTGGGAATAGGGTGTATCCTGCTGCCTGAGTTCCCCTTGAGTTCTCACGGGATTCAGACAGTATTTTTTGGGAGACAGAAGCCCAGTGGGGGTGGATTTGGGCAGAGAACGTGGATTTCCCCAGAACGTGATTGTAGACGGCTGGTGTGAGTTCGGGAATAAAGAGTTGCTGTTTGAATCTACAAGCTGTGTGGTGGCTGGTGATTTTGTGCCCAGCCAGACTGCGGCATTTGGCGTCCCGTGCGGGGAACTTCTGAAGCTTGGAGGTAAGTGAAATTGCTCGCCCCTGAGGGAAGTCGAGAGAATGGGTGATCAATTCAAAAAACAATGTGTTCCTGTTTTGATTTATTTTGTTTTTATTTCAAGTTGCCTGTTCCTAGAACTTTCTCAGGCAAACTGGGGAAAATGGTTGACTCAAGGTTTGAAGTTATTCGCCTCCGAGCAAGAGAAATTGTTATAGGAAGGAGGCACCCCAGTGAGACCAAGAACAATTAGGACGTATGTTGATACAATACAAAAATGTAGCCCATGGCTTTTTAAAGACGAGTTATTAAGTATATCAATGGGACCATCATGGTATCCTGTAGAAAGATTTTTCTTCAACAAGAAAGAGATGGCTAGTTCTGTTTACTACATTTGTCTAAGATCTTGGTTTTTACAGACATCTGATTAATTTACAAAGCTAAAGTGTTAAAATATCAACCACTAAATATGAAATCAAGTACTCTTTACTTATTAAGTTCCATAAGGTAATATATTTAAACATTATGTGTGTTTTCATAAATTGGTAAATGGAAAAATGTTTAATATTGCTTTGTGTCTGTGTCTTTGCTAAAACAAGGTTACTAAGTGTTAAGATTCTATCATGTGTAATTTATATACAAAGAGTAGAAAAATTTTCAGTTGGGTTTCAATTATAGTATTATAGTATCATAAAAAACATGAAAGTCTTTCATCTTATTAAAGTGGAGTAATTTGTCTAAATCAGAAATTTTATAAGAGTTGTTTCAAAATGTGAATTTATAAAAAGGGTTAACGGTTAAAAAAGAGAGAAAAAGATTCAAGATGTGGAAATATATTTTAATATAAAAGGTTAAAGGAAAAAGAAATGTTTCTAGATGAGATAATCTCTGTGTGGTAAAGTAAAAAGTTGTAAAATGCCATTTAAAAAGATTTTGAGGAAACTAGACTTACTTTAAAAGCTTGAGAAAGGAAGAAAGAAGAAAAAGGTATTTGTACATGGCAGATTGAGACAAAGCTTCTCAATGGAGTTAAAAAAAAAAAAAGCCTTTGGTTGAAGGGCAGCCATGTAAACTAACATTAAAGCGATTTAAACAGAATCTAAGCCTCGTTTAAAAGAGTGAAGTTGTAGGTGGTGAAAAAGTACATTTAAAAGTACAGTATAGATGATAATTGGAAGGCTTTAAAAGGTTAAATTGAAGGTGGTCAAGATACCTTCATGGCGAAAAAAGATTGCTTTATTGCGTCATTCGAAGCCTAGTTAATCTTAAAAGCATTACTTAAAAAAAAAAAAAAAAACATGAAAATGATTTTGTGCCCAGCCAGACTGCGGCAGCTAACACAGGTTTTAATATTGTTGATTTAAAAGCCATAATAAATGCATTTGACTACTCTTCCCTGAAGGGTTATTCAAAAGTGAAAACAAAGAGACTAGTCACAAAGAGTCTTTGTTCTTGATTCAGTAGAAAAGCAAAAAGTCAGTAGAGAGACAGTTACTTCTGGGGCCCAGTGAATAAGATCTCTAAAATATGATTAGTGTTCTATTGACTTTAAGGCACAACACAATGGATATTTTCTAGTTTTCATATATTTTAATTTAACTAATATGTATTGAACAGTTAGCATCCAGAATGCATTGTGATAGGTAATATGAGAAGGTAAAAATGAGTAAATGAGTAATATGGCATTCTAGATCTGGTTCACCTAGACCCTTTCTCCCAAAGCTTTAAAATTATACCCCTCCCCCAAAAAAGTTATAAGCTGGAGAAAAGATTGGCAACTGATTGCACACAAGAATCTAACTTTGCTCCCATCAGAAACACTGTAAAACCACTATAAATAAATGGATGGATGAATGGATGGAGGATGGATGGATGGATGGATAGATAGATAGATAGATAGATAGATAGATAAACGGAAGCTTTTAAAGATATATCCAAGGAGAAATGGAGATAATGTAACAGCACAATATTTGGCAAGTTAGAAAAGCAGATAAATGAGCATTAACTGAAGGACTTTGCAGAACTAGAAGGCCAAATCCTAAGCCAGCAATGAGGAAAGTAGAAGACTGACTCAATGTTTAGTTGAAAACTACCAGAAACCTCAGATACCTCTGAAACTGAGGATTAAGGAATGTTTGGAAGTAGGATAAAGAAGATGAATTGGAAGCTTAAAAAAGACAATTATATCCCTTTTCCTAGATTGCTACCATGTCACCTAGTGCCGCAGTCTGACTGGGCACAATACACGAGCCACTTATCAAGCAGAAACGAACTTTATTTTTAGAACACACGCCAGACCACACAAGCTCTTCAGGAATTCCCTCAGAGCCCAACTGCCACCACTAGCTTCCCACAAGCCTCTCAACCTCCCCCACTCCTCCTGCTCTTGAGGCCGATTGACTGGGTCGCATGGGCGGAGCCAAAAAGAAGTCCCCCAATGAGCAGCTCCCTGGTCTGAAAGGGCGGGGAAACAGCCCAATGAGCATCACCGCAGAGGAGCCAATCAGTTGGCAGCTAGAAGTTTGCTGGGGCCGCTGTGAGCCAATCATCAGCTGGCAGCTAGAAGTTTGCTGGCAGTTGGAAGTTTGCTGGGGCCCCTTCGGCTGTGGCTCTCAACAACCTAGTAACTTCCTCCCTCAAGTGAAAGATTGGAAAAGGTGAGACACAGTCTCTAAGGGAAGTCTCACCTCCCCAAGATGTGAGCACTAGTCTGAAAACGTGTGGATTGTGTGAATAACTACTCAGCTACCAGATCATCAAATAAGACTTATTTTTTTTTTTTTAATACTTCAGGCATCAAATGAGAAGATACTTCTCTAGGGAATCAGCCCAAGAGAAATGACAACAGGATATTAGGGCTCACCCAACAAGGGTTCGGCCACATTGCCCTCCAGGGAAATTCAGTCTTAACCAGACTCATTCATGCCCACAGAGATTCTTTTGAGAAATTAGATTCCCCAACCCTGAATCATGAACAATTAAACAAAGATGCCCAAAAATCTCAAGAGAACTTCTAACACGGACCAGAGAGAATAGTATAAACCCAATAAAAAACTTGAGAGAAAACAGGCTAAATGGAGGGAAGAAACTTCAAAACTTCTCAGTATCCCCAAAAAGAGGATTTTCATAGATATAGATGCAAACAGCTATGAAAAGGGGAAAAAGTAAAATCAGAAAACAGAAAAAAAAAAAAAACTCAGAAAATAAAATTCAATAGTTGGGGTGGGAAATCAATGTAAGTTTTGAAGGAGACTGTTAAAAAATGTCATCAAACAAATTATGAGGGGAGGGATCAGAATGAATGCAGAATGTGGCAAAACAATCTAACCATATTATCTTACATTGTAAGTATATTGCAAATATAAGAAACAAACCTTAATGAGAAGAAGAGGGACCAGGTGTGGTAGCACACAACTGTAACCTCAGTCACTTGGGAGGCTGTGGCAGTAAGATCACAAGTTCAAAGTTCAGAAACTAAGTGAAGCTCTAAGGAACTCAGTGAGACCTTGACTCAAAATAAAAAATAAAGAGACTGGGGATGTGGTTCCGTGGTAAAACACTTCTGGGATCAATCCCCAGTACGGAACAAAAAACTAAACTATAATGGAAACAGAGATCATTAGAATAAAAGTGAAAGAAGCTATACATAAGCATTAAACTCTAGCTGATGAAGCTATTTCCAGGAGGGTACCATTTAGCAATTTTGATGCCATAATACATCTATACTAGAGTAGAACAATAAAATAAATCATGGGGGATGTTATGAACCAAGATTCTCACTGTTGGAGTGGGAGTTCACAGATTTAAAAAAAAAAAAAAAAAAAAGGGGGGGAGGATAGCTAGAATGATCCATGTGACAACAGATTATAAAGTTGGAGACATCAGTATGAACTCACGCTGATGTTACATTTAGAAAGGCTTATAGATGTATATGTTAGTTGACATATTACACATATATTTTTTTTTCTCTCTCAGCTGAGAGAATCTAGAAGCGGCAACATTCCAGTAGCAACAGGCACACCTCAATCTCAGATCTTGGTTTCTAATACCATTTTCTAGTAAAAGAAACCAGCACTACTGGCAGAAATGTCTAATTCAAGGACCTGGGTAAGAAATGAACAAGATGAGCCTGGAGTATCTTACAGTACCAGAAATTATGGCAGTATTCAAAAACAAATAAACACATAAAATCCTTAATGCTAGAGCAGTATGTCAAAGGGATGAAGGAGTCAAATAAAAGAACTCCTACTGGCCAAAGCTGTAATCATTACAGCAAGAAAATAAAGTAATATTTGATTATATACCAAAATATAAAACAAATATTCATGAGTCTGTACTATTATAAATAAATATTTGATTCAATAAATAAGTGAAAGAGAAAAATATCTCATGCAGAAGAACTTTAAATAATTTATGTTTTCATAAATCAAAGAGGTGGAACCTAACTCCCCACATGGGAAGTTAGGTGGACTACACATAGTAAATTCTTTTCAAAGGACACATCATGGGATGGGGCTAAGATAGTACCTTCACAGTACAGAAGTCTGAGAAGCACTACCTCAGCCAGGTGATCCAGGTTAACATCCACAGTGATGTCATTTTCATAGTATATACCATTGATGACAATGGCACCTTACCTCTGCAGCTCTTCTCCCCAACACCCTGACTATTAGAAGATAAGAGATCATGCATTAAAACATCTTTACCTCAGAACTTTTAACCCAACCAAACTAATAGTTAATGTGAGGGCGACATACTTTTAGATAGGCAAGGACTCATAAAGTTTACTTCAACATATCCTTTATTAGATATTAAGTTTGGGACTTTTTTCCTTAAAAGAAATGAATCAAGAAGAAGGAGGAGGTCTGGGGTTGTGGCTCAGTGGTAGAGTGTTTGCCTCACATGCTTGGGGCTCTGGGTTCGATCCTTAACACCACATAAATAAATAAAATAAAGGTAATGTGTCTATATACAACTAAAACTTTTTAAAAAGAGAGAGAAGGAGAAATATAGTGGCTATTGGTCATGGTAAATTCAACTCAGAGAAGTAATGAGCAAAGATTCCAGAACAGATTTGCAGTCATTCTAACAGTAACCAACCAATGTTAGAACAGACATTCATGGAGGAGGTATTCAAGAAAAGAGAAAAGTCCGTGTACCTTATCCATGAGATACTGGAGGAGTTAAAGATATGGTAGAAGCTTACAATGCAAGAAAAATAAAGGCAACTAGAAATCCCAGGAAAAACAAAAATCCAAACAAAAAAAAAGTCATAAACTATTTATGAATAGGCCAGGTTGTCATAACAATGCAAGCACTATTTACTGGCATTTACTTTTTAGAATCTATTTATAGGCAAGTACATATGATTTAATCATAGTTTTAGAAGAGAAAGAAAATTTTATCAACCTTAATCATATAAAAATGTCACAAGTTACAAAGTAAAAACAGTGAGAAAAGCTAAAGGGAAGAGTAGGTGTGATAATGTCCCAATCTTACAGTGTAAGGAATCAAGAGGTGTTATAATACACATAAAAAGTAAAATATTTGTTTATTATTTAACATTGTGCCTAGGCATAGTGATGCATGACTATAATGCCAGAGACTCTGGAGGCTGAGTAAAGAGGACCACAAATTTGAGGCCAGCCTTGGCAATTTAGCAAGACATCACCTCAAAAAAAAAAAAATTAAAAGAACTGGGGATGTAGCTCAGTGGTACTGTGGCCCCTGAGTTCAATCCCCAGTACCATTAAAAAATAATGCAAGATTAAATAATAGGCGAATTTAAGAGACAATTATTTGGGAAGTAGATATACTATAGTAGTTTAAGTAAGCTAAATCTTTTTCTGTCAAAATAGGAACATAAATAAACTTTAAAATGTATAAATCAGGAAATCAAGTATAAAACACTTCGGGACAAATTTAGATGATACCAGAATATTCAAAATCTAAAACTGTTAAGAATTGGATATGATTTTCTCTGGAAAATGAGACCGAGGTATGGAAGGGTGGAGGTAGTTGTTCTGCATGATTTGAAATTTTTAGTTAAATTATTTAAAGAAAGATAAAACAAAAGCTCCTTTTTAATGACAAGGATATCGGGTTTTTTTTTTGTTTTTTTTTTTTTTTTTGTCCTGAGGAATCTCAGAATCTAATACAGAAAACTGCTTACAAAACTGTGAGGGAAAAAGAAGTGAAAAGCAGGAAAGGAAGAAGGTAACAAAATTTTGCTCAGTATCTAGTCTGTGCTGTGTGCATTATGCTGGATGATTTAAATGGTGTTATTTTTGTTTATTTATTTTTATGTGGTGCTGAGGTTGGAACCCAGTGTCTCACACATTCTAGGAAAGCGCTCCACCACTGGGCCGCAACCCCAGCCCAAAAATGGTGTTATGTTTGGATATAAAATGCTCCCCAGAGACTCCTGTGTTGAAGGCTTCAAAGTTCAGAGGTGGGGCTTTGGGGAAGTGGTGGATCATGAGAGCTCTGACCTCATCAGTGCACTAAAATACACTGACAGGCTAATAATTTGATGTCACCGTGGGAGGTGGTGGAAATTTTAGGAGGTGGGGACTACTTGGAGAAAGTAGATCACTGTGGGGCAGGCCCTGGAAGAAGGATATTTCTTGTGCCTGATCTCCTTCTCACTTCCTTCTTCCTTCTTTCTCTCCCTCTTCCCTTCCCTCTCCCTCTCTCTCTTTCTCCTTCCTGTTTCCTGGCTGCCGTGAGCTGAGCAGCCTTCCTCCACCACACCCTTCTACCATGATGTTCTGCCTCATCTGAGGCCCAAAGCAATGGACCAGCCAAGCATGGAATGAAACTACTGAAACCTTGAACCAAACTAAATCTTTCCTCCTCTTACTTGTTCTTGTCAGGTACCTTTAGTCACAGCTACAAAAAAAGCTGACTAACTCACATACATTGTCTCACTTAATCCTTCTGCCATTGATCTCCCCCATTTTTATTTTGAATAATGGAGGCTTGAAAAGGTTAGACGATATACTCAAGATCACAAAGCTCAAAAAAAAAAAAAAAAGATCACAAAGCTCCTACGTACTACAGCCAAGAATCAAGCACAGGTCTATCAAAGTCTGAGTCCATGTACTTTCTCTTATGGAAGGCAGGTATCTAGATGCTAAGGATATCTGGATATCAGTAAGATTTCTCAGATAGAAGCTACCTTGCTGCTAGAAGTTATGGCAAAGGGCAGAGTTGCCTTATGGATCTAGGACACAGCAGGACAAAGCAGACTCCAGCCCCTTGGAGACAGCTCCTCAGAGAAGCTGACTGCTGGGGGCCTGCCTTTGATGTCTGAGTTATATCTAACACATTCAAAACTCGTAACAGCTGGAGGGATGAATGATTCATCTAAACCCATCCCTGTAGTCCAGAAATCCTGCCCTTTGTTTCAGTGAGACACATGATTAACCAGGCTGAGAGGTGGCCTCCCACAAGTCCTCGTCCCAGCCAAACTTCCCATCTTCCTGTCCACTCCCCTGTCATTCACCTGTGAAACTGGAGCTAACCTAATTTGGTCATACTACTTCTCAGCTGGACCCTCCCTCAGAAATCGTTTTTGGTCATCAACTTTTTCTTTTCCTTGGAGTGATTTTGTTAAATTCTCACTATCCGCTTAAACCCTTCATTCCTCTTCCTCCCTGCTTCCTTCTCCTGCTTCCTCTTCTTCACTTTCTATTTTTCTTTTTCTCTCTTTTAGCTGATAATGGTGCTGAGCCCTTCTCCAGGAATCAGACATCATTTAAATAAACTCTAAACCCAATCAACATCTAAATGCGTCCCTTCTTTCCTTCCTTTCATGTTAAAAGAAGGGGAGCTCTTCTCCTAGACAAAACAAGTTCTTCTGCTTTGGGTTTTGTTGTTCTTTTTTTAATCTGATTGGCTCCTGCTTTCCTGGAATCTGTGCATCCTTTATCTTTCTCTGTCTTTCCATTCTTCTTCCTCCGTGAGCATCTTTCCCTTACCCTAAAACATAGTTAATGAAAATCCCTTCTGTCTTCTCAACCCCACTCTCTCTTCCCCAGATGTCTGGGAGTACCTCTGTGGGCTCAGACATTATCCTGGGCAATGAGAATACTTTGGGCACAACTCTTGTTTTTATGGAAATTATAATTTGAGGGAGCAAATGATAAGTATAAGTTAATTAACAAATTTCCACAAAGCAGGCACAGCAATGGAGAATAAAAGAGGGGTCCACTTAGCTAGGAAAGGGCTTTTAGGATTTCGTCACTTCTGTGACTAGAGCTCAGCTGTCATTGTTCACCTGGTTTCTGTTGCCCTCTTAACTGAATTCCCTCCACACAGATTCCCCTTTTTAGTGCTTGGTTATCTAAACCAGATCCAATCTTGCCATTCCCCTGTTTAGCCTTGGGTAGATTCTCAATCCCGGCAGGCCCAGATACTTGAGCCCAGCATTTTAAACACCTAGGTGATTGGAGACCCTGAGCTCACTCAATGAACAGAGACCAGTGCTGAGAGGACTGCTTTGTGAGAGCTTTATCTCTAGAACTCCCATGGCCACTCTCTCATTTTGTTTACAAAACAAAGCAAACCCTTTAGAATAAAGGACATCCAGTGGTACAGCCAGCCAAGGCATTCTCTCTTGTGACGACCAGGTAGTCCTGAGAGACAGGTGGACTGTGGGACCTGCAAAGTGGAGAAGGAAGTACCTGAGAGAGTGGGGAAAGAAAGGTCCAGATGGAGCAGAGCAAGTGGCTCGGTGAGATGCGCAGTGGGCTCGTTGACAAAGAGCTGACACTCCCTCTCTTTCAATTCTGTTCCTCCAGCTGCTGCAGGGGACCAAATTTAATATTCTTCCTTAAAATGCTATTAGGAAACCTAGTCAACTAAAACAAAATAGAAATAAGCCTGGTGAATTTCTCACTTGGTGAAATGAGTTTCTGTGAATTGGCTGCTGAGTAAATTTGCTTCAAAAGTCCAGGGGATTTTGACATTCTGCCTATTAGATTAAATGCCCCTGGGAAGGAATGGGTTATATGGGTCAAGGTTAATGCCATGGGCAGAGACGCTTCTGCCCACTTCTTCTTTCATGGCTGGAAAGATATTGCATCATTAATCGCTTTTGCATCAACTTGTGGATAGCGGAGGGTGGGCCTAAATTTATGTTCCTCAAGCTGCCCCTGCAATGGAACATGGAACTTAGCTGAGGCTTTGATCAGAAGCTTGCTAGAAGCTGTCTTGAAAAAGCAGACTATGCAACCTGTCAGTGGGCCAGAACTGGCTCACTGACTCAGTTAAGTGACTGTTAAATTGCCTGAAATTTTGTGGAGCTGAGAGTCTAGTACAGTGTTAGAGTATGTGCTTAGCATGTTTAGCATGTACAAGCCCTTTGGTTCAATCTCAAAATCAAAAAAGAAGAAGAAGGAGGAGGAAGAGGAGGAGGAGGAGGAGAAAGAAAGAGGAAGGAAGAAATAAGAGGTTTTGGAGGCCAGTTGCTAAATATGGCAATTATTAAAAATTAAATTACTTAAATTTAAAATTAAATAAATGTATTAAGAATCAAAAGGATAGATACTCAAAATTATCACTTTGTAAATATTATACTACATTTTGCTGTTATTATTTTATGCTTTTGAGATTATTTACATTTATCATTTCTGTAAGGTACACTTCTGTCTTTGCTTTTGGTGACCTCACATTAGCAGCTTGAAATGCCAAGGCAGGAATCTTTGTCCCCTAAAAGTCTGTGGACATTAAGAACCAGGGATCTTCAAACCCAGACCAACTGCTAATCATTTTGCAGCACATCAGTGCCAATGGTTCACAGCAGAGTGGACTTCCTGGATAAGGAGGGAGAGGAGTCACATTGTACCTCTGTGGCATTAACAAGGAAAGGCCATGTCAGCAGCGACAAGAAGGCATGTCAGTCACAGCAAGAGCAGGCTTCACTATCTGATAACAGCAGAACACTCCAGGATTATACCAGTCTCCCTTGGTGGTCACAAGTCCCTAGAGCATCCCAAGTCAGCCATGCACAGCAGAGAGCAGTAATGCCCAAATGCCACAGTGATGGTTAGAGTTGGGTGTCAACTGCACTGGATGCCTAGAGTTTTGGTAAAGCACAACTATGGGTATGTCAGCGAGGGTGTTTCCAGAGAAGATTGGTGGGCAGGTCAACGAACTGAGGTAGGAAGCCCCCATCCAATTGACTGAGGGCCCATGATTGGAGAAAGGAGAAGATCCCCCCCCACCCCATCTCTTCCTCCACAGCACATGCATGTTCTGCTGCTGCTGCCCCATCACACTCCAGGTCCTTCAGTCTTTAAACTCCAGGGGTTTACATGAAAGAACTTCTGGGGCGTTCTCAGGCCTTCAGTCTCAAATTGGGAACTGTATCATCACCTTCCCTAGTTCTGGCTTCTTGGATGGAGCATGTTAGCAGCTTGCACACAACCATCTTAGAAAATTTTAGCCTCTGTGATCATGTTAGCCAGTCTAATAAGTTTACACATGATTTCTGTTCTGTCCTATTCCATTCTATTGTATGCTATTCCATTGGTTCTGTTTCTCTGAAGAATCCTAATACAGACACCAGAGTCCCGATATTCCTCTATCACTGTTACCAAAAGCTTGATCCTTGTCCCCAATGCTGATCCAGTAATGAGGACGTGGTTTTGAGAAAAAAAGTAAAAGAAGTTTTATTGCTCCAATAGCAAAGCAGAAAGAGGACTCCTTTCCCAGAAGCTGTGGTTCTGCCCATCAAAGGAAACAGGGGGGTTTTAAAGAGGTGATTTAAAGGTTACATTCCATGGGTTCTCTGTCCAAAGTTGTAATTCACTTATTAATTTGGGAGATAGTCATTTCTGAGATCTTCTGGTGCCATCCCCAAAGTTTAAGTTACTTTGCTCCTGTGGTGAGTATGTGCTCAAGGACAGAAAACTCTGCATAGGGATGGGGAAGAAAGGCAATCCTCTTTCCCCTGAGATTAGAGAGAGGGAGGCATTAAGGAGGAGCAGGGAGAGAGGAAGAGAAAGAAACACATCCTTTAAAAAAAAAATGTCTCAGTGGCATAGCAGCAAGGGCTATATTCAAAATACTAAGTGGACCACTGTGACATCACCATAAGGTCACTTCAGCCTCACATTCAGAAGCTGTTGTAATTTGGATCAGAAAGGCTCATGTATTGGAGAGTTGGTCCCTGGCTAGTGGCACTACTGGAAGGTGGTGGAAACATTAAGAGGTGGGCCTAATTGGAGGGAATAGGTAGGTCACTGGGAGTTTGCCCATGAAAGGAATATGGAGACCCTGTTGCTCTCTCCATCCCTTTCACTCTCCCTATCCTCCCTGGTCTCCAAGGTGAAAAGCTTTCTTCCACCACACCCTTTCTCCATGATATCCTGCCTCATCACAAGCCCCAAAACAATGGCCAAGCCCCTCAGGTTGGGAATAGTTGAATGAGGAACAGATCAGTGGTTGGTGAGAACAGACCAATTAGAGAACAATTACTTTGTTGTGGTTTCTGCACACTAAAGAACGGTGTATGTAAATGATGATATTAATTTTTTTTTTCTTCAACAATGGGGACTGAATCCAGGGGCATTGTAACACTGAGCTATATTCCCAATCCTTTTTATTTTTTATTTTGAAACCAGAGTCTCACTAAGTTGCCCGGGCTGGCCTCAAATTTGCAATCCTTTGCCTCAGCCTCCCAAGTAGCTGGGGATATTGAAGTTTTATTAAAGTTCTAGTTACTTTCAGAACTTTCACATGTAGATGAAGTCAAGGCTTAGAAAGTTTCTGGGACCTACACAAGGTCACGTGGAAGGAAAAGATTGAGGCAAGCCTTGAAGGCTGGTATGACTACTAGGATGGACAAGCCCTTGTGTTACTGCCTGTCATCAACTCTGGTCAGGCTTTCCTTGGGCCCTTTCAATACAGCTGCTGGAATGGGAGAAGCCAGGAAAAGACCTGGGAACCGATGAGCTGGGAACCAAGTAAAATCAGGAAGACTGTTACTGTAGAGGCTGACCATGACCACGTTAGGTCCAGGGCAAGGAATGAAGTGTCTTCAGAGAGGAAGTTGAGGTCAGCTGGAAGTGCACAAATCACCAGGTAGGAAAACGGACCACACGGTTGATGGCTAATATTGCTAAGAGGCTGGAGTCATGCCTGAGCAGAGAGGCTGGACCATGAAGAACCAAATCCAGGAATCCTGAGCCAGCTTTCTTCTTCTACAGTGCCCAAGCTCATCTTGTCAGAGAAGCAGTAGCCTCATCCAGGAGCCAAACCAGACACAAAAACAGCTTTTCTCCAAAGTGTGACTATTACTCATACATTCCTTCCCACCACCCTGCCAGCCCCATGACTGCCCTCTCCATCTGACTCTTAGTTGTTTTGAAAAAGAAATATTTTATTAGTTTATCAAAATAATTCATGTAGATAATTTTAGAAATTTAAATAATACAGAAAAACTTATAGAAGAAAGATAAGTCATCGGTCCCAGCCCACCTCCTTTCCCATCCAATTTTCCACGCTTTGTGCTCAAGTTCTGCAAACATCCATGTGCCCCAGGCCCTCCACATCTCTCACAACAGAACATGCCAGAACCTGTCCCACTGTTCCTCCTCTGGGTTTTATTATCCCAGAGAGGGTGGAGGACCAGAAAAAGGTCCCAAAGTATAGAGCCTTGGTGAATACAATTAGATAAAGCTAGGAGGAGAGGAAAGGAGGCGTCCACCCAAGCCCCTTTTGTTTCCCTGATTTCCATGGGGGATGGATGGTTTCTCCCCATTGTCTGGAGGGTATTGTATACTTAACCAGCTCAAGGGAATGAGTCAGCATCTCCCCCCTCCTTTACTTCCCATCCACTGATAATGCAGCTCTCTATAACCTTGTTGTTAACACCAAGAAAGCCTTCAAACACAATTTGAGTTCAAAGACACATTTTCCCATCTCGGTGACAGAAGTTTCTTTTGGGGTCTGGCGCTGCAATGACTCAAGTTTTCCTTTTTCAGCTTTCCTCAAGGATATCATTCTATTTTTCATTCATTCAAGAAACATTTGCTAGGCATCCACTCTGTGCCATGCTCAGTATGGTGGACTCAGTTTATACGCAGTCTGCATCCTCATGCTGCAATGGCCTAGAAAGGAGAGTTGGATGAAAAGGCCATGGTAAGGCAGTGTTGCAAGAGCCTTCAGAGACAAGGGTCATTGGAAGCAGGAGAAAGGGTATCACACCCCTGCCTGAGCAATCAGGGACAGCTTTCCAGATATGGGAATACTGAGATGAGTTTTGACCATCAAGTCTGAGATAGGAGTTACTGCAGAGCAGGGAGGAGCACTCAGTGTGGCTAGAGCAACCTTCCTGAGATCAGAGCCCCAAACTGCTGATTGGCATTTGTAAACACCTGGACAACATCTGTCAGCTTTCTGGATTAACATCCTAAATCGTGGTTTTTGTTGTTGTTGTTTGTTTTTTTGGTAGACAATGGAACCTGCATCCCTTCAGATTCTGGTTGTTATAAACCACTTTCCCAATTTGAGATCTGTCTGTGGACTTGGATCTGAAACTGGCCAAATTTTATTGTTATATCATATGCATGTATGAATATACAGCAACAAATCCCATAATTATGTATAATTATAACGCACCAGTGGGGGAAGGAAAGCTAAATAAGTAGCCCAATTCCAGTGGCCATTCCATTCCTGGCTGTTTGGGGCTGCCTGGACTTCAGCTCAGCTTTGCTGCTTGGGGAGACCCAGTTTCAATATTTGTCACACAGATGCTTCCTTCCTTAAAAGAGGGCCTGAACCCTCCAAGGCCCTGAAAGAGGAAGCAAAGTGCTTCTCAAAACTTCATTTTCCCAATGTTTCAAGAAGTTGTATGAAGGAGAGAGGAAACGGAATAGCAGGATTTGTGGAAATCCCTGGTACCTCTGGAAGTCTTTCCCTAAAATTTCACTTTGGGGGGCAGAGGTTGTAGCTCAGTAGCAGAGTGCTTGCCTAGCACATGAGAGGCACTGTGTTCATTCTTTAGCATTGCATAAAATAAACAAATAAAATAAAATGCATTCTGTCCATCTACAACAACAACAACAACAAAATATTTTTTTTTTAATTTCACTTTGGTATTTCATCCCTTTATCTGAATACTTTGGTAGTCACTAAGCTGAGATTCACCCTAGAAAAAATAAGATTTGGAGTAAATAAGATGTAATATTTTCATTTTGATGGGAAAAGAACCTATCAACACTGAGGAATTATTAAGTGGAAGCCATTGAGGAATGGAAATGATCCAGGTTAAAAAGGACTCAGACATTGAAATTTCACAAGTTGGCCCAGGATTAGGCTTGCCTTTAAAGAGGCGGAGGAAAACAGAGGTAGAAAAAGTGACACGGCAGTAGTAAAAGGAAACACACAAAACAAAAGGTAGAAAGAAGTCTGGAAAAATGAGAAAAAAAATGCTCAAACTAGGATCATAGAAATGGACAATTTTTTAGAAAATGTACATTAAAATAAGTAATGATAAGGGGCCCAGGAGACAAGATAATAAGAAATGGGTGATAACATATTTAGTCCAAAGAGAATCACTTTGGCCTTGGCACAAATAAGTAGATGTCCAGCCAGAGATTTATCAAATGTGCCCTTCCATTGTCGTTTCTAGGCACAGTGGCTAATCCACCAGCTAATCCACCTGCTCAGCATGGCTGCCCAGCAGGACGCACCTCCCTGAACTCATTACAGGGAAGGGGAGTTGAGTTCTGCTCCTTTTCAAAGCTAAAATTAAATTTTCTCTGCCTGCCTTTGTAAATTCCTTTTGAGTTACTCCTCCATCCCTCCACGCCTCATTTTTCTGAAAGAAAATAGTCCAATGAACAAAGAGTCCAATTATTTTTCTGTGTGTAGGAGAAAGGGACCACAGCAACTCTTTGAGAAATCATTTCAGAATTAACTCATGGAGTAAAACATTCTTTTCTCCACCACCCCCGCCACTACCAGGAGCCTTCCTCTTGAGACCACTCTCACTAATAATCCACCAAAAGAAAAATCACACTTCAGCCTAGATGAGATGTACATTTTCAAGTTACCTATCAGGTACACACTGATGGCCCTTTCTGCACATGACTGTCCAACAAGAAACTGTAACTTAATATTAAGTATCAGGAATCAACACACTGGTGAGGAAACACTCTGTCCAAGTTTTTTATCCAGTAATTGAGAAGTTTATCTTGACAGAAAAAAATAATGTCAATTATTACAACCCATGTAAGTATACTTTTTCTGTCCTAACAAAAATAGAGAAGAAAATACTACTGTATCCTAGAAGTTTACAATAAAACTGGTTGAAAACACACAGGATTTTTTTTTTTAAGCACCACCGGGAACTATTTACAGGCTTTAATTGTAAACAGTAAATTTGGAAAACCATGTTACCCTGAAAACATTATTTATTTTTCTCCATGAGCTTTGGAAAGTATTGATTTGGAAATATGCATTTATCTGCCCACTGAGTCTTTTGGAAAACATGTTCTGGTTCCCTTTATGACCCCAACCTGTCCTCTTGGGTTTATATGGAAATTAATTTCTTTTGGCATCACACTCGTTTCTTCATCCAGGGCATATATAAGGTTTACTACGTCTCTCCAGAGCTTTGTAAATACTGGTTCTGAGGCTTTCTGGAACAGGAGAACATTAACCCCACCTGGTCAGCAAGAATGATTGTGGGTCTTTTTAGCAAGAAGTGAAGTTTTTCTCTGGTGCAAGAGAGAGCTCCTCATGCAAAACTCTCACTAGGGTGGGCATTAAGGAAGAATTTTTTGACAAATGCGATGCCTAACAAATTCTCAAAATGGCTACCGAAGAGTATCTATTTTAAGAGATGCTTAAAAGAATTACCCACTTTGCGGGGTGCAGTGGTGCATACCTGTAATCCCAGCAGCCCAGGAGGCTGAGGCAGGAGATTCACGAGTTCAAAGCCAGCCTCAGCAAACTTAGTGAGGATCGAAGTGAGACCCTGTCTCTAAATAAAATACAAAAGAAGGGCTGGAGATGTGGATCAGTGGTTAAGTGCCTCTGAGTTCAATCCCTGGCACAAAAAAAAAAAAAAAAAAAAAAATTAAAA
>NW_025999998.1:14455438-14489122 GCF_001458135.2 Marmota marmota marmota | reverse complement strand
AATCCCTGGCACAAAAAAAGAAAAAAAAAAAGAATTACTGATATTATCATTGCTTTTAAGTTGCTTTAACAGTAAAGGGTTTATAACAATGAAAGCTCATAACTGTACTAGGGGGAAAAAAGCCACACTCACAAATAACCTCTATTGTGGAGGTTTATGACAAGGTTCCAGTAGAATGTAAGCTCAAACAGGAAACTCCTCATTGCCTGCACTGTCCTCCTGGACCTATCTTGTCAACCACTGGGTTCCAGGAGCTCAGGAAAAGTAACACCAGGCAAGACTGCTCCTAACCTCAAATGGTCCAGCTTTTCCAGGTCAACTGACATCTTTAACTTCCCAAAGAAGGAACTGGGGTGAATTTTCTATCATAAATATGCAGTTACTTTGCTAGCAGAGAACAAGTAAAGACATCAGAACTCTCAGTGTAACAACCTACTTTTCTCCACAGACAGACTGAGTTGACTGTGGCCTGGACAACAGGGTTTGTATAAGTAATAATGTTATGTGGGTTATATCAGTTTCTGCAGGAAAGGAATAGTTTATAGTTACTTTTCTTAAAAGGTTATTGTCACCAAAAAATATCTAGAATAAATAAGATTGAAAAAGAAAAATTAGTAAGTAAAAGGAAAGATATATGCATACATGACAGAGCATTAAAACCCCCAGAATTAAAAATGCCTAAAAAGCCAGGCATCTTGGCACTTGCCTGTAATTCTAGCAGCGTGGGAGGCTGAGGAAGGAGGATCACAAGTTCAAAACCAGCCCCAGCAACTTAGTGACCCTAAGCAACTTAGTGAGACCCTGTCTCAAAGTAAAAAATAAAAAGGGCTGGGGATGTGGCTCTGTGGATAAGTGCCCATGGGTTCAATCCCCGATACAAAATAATAATAACAGTAATAATAATAATAAATATATATATATACATATATATTAAACAAATAAGAAGGAAAAAAGAAATACAATAGGAAAAAATGAAGACTGTATATTTTTGAGGTGGGAGACCTAGCATTTGAATGCCCATCTAATGTAGATCAATATTAGTCAAGAGTAAGATCCTATTTTCCACTGCAGGAGCAAGAGAGGCCAGAGAATATTGCTTTTAGTCACTCGTTCCCATAGTTCATTTGTGTCACCTAGGTTCACTTAATTGGGTGCTCACACCTGAGGCTCTTGAATCTTGAGAAATAATACAAATATACAGGAGCAACAGAGAAGTTATTCACAGTTGTATCAAGAGATCCAAGACATAGTAGTGTAGTATGTAGAGGATGCCCAGGACTGTTTCTTGCCTATCCTGTCCTGTCCTGCCCCATCTCCTGACCTGTGGTTAGAGTGCATTCCCCAAACCTTGTTTTCCAATTTTCTCCTTCATTCTCTAAGCTCCTCCATATCCTCCCAGCAAAACTTGTTTCTGTCAAGACTAGCTGGAGTTGGCTTCTGTTGCTGTAACAGAGCCCTGAGCAACACAGGAAGTGAATTTTTATTTTCCACAAATGAAGCAGCATATGTGGAAAATAAAAAGAGAAAGTTGTCCAACCTCACTGGTAACCAAAGAAGAGTAAATAAAGAGAATACATTTTCCTCTTCACTATATTGGCAACTACTAAAAGAACTATTAATATTGCAAAGGTTATAGGAAAACAAACAAGCAGAATAAGCCATAATGGGAATATAAATTGATTTAACTTTTCCATAGGTGGGCTGGAAATATAGAACTGAACTTGATATGCATATACCTTGTGATCCACAGTTTTCCAAGTAGCAATTTATCTTTTTGGTGCAGCTGAGGATTGAACACAGAGGCACTCTACCACTGAGCTACCTCCCTACCAGGTTTGTTTAGGTTTTGAGGAGGCCTTTTTTGGTACCAAGGATTGAACCCAGGGACACTTAACAACTGAGCCACATTTCCAGCCCATTTTAATATTTTATTTAGAGTCAGGATCTCACTGAGTTGCCGAGGCTGGCCTTGAACACGTGATCCTCCTGCCTCAGCTTCCTGAGCCGCTGACCCTGGCTTTTCTTTACTTTTCACTTTTCCCCAACACTCATCCAACACATCCTCAGCCCAGTTTTACTTTTTATTTTTCAGCTTATGGACTCATTGACTGAGTGAATCAGAAGGCAAATTATCCAGGGAGCCTGACCTAATCACATGATCCTTGAATAGCACAGATCATGGCAGAGGGAAAGTCAGAACACAAAGACTCAGTGTCCCCTTACTGATTTGAAGAAGGAGTGATAGAGGGGGCCACACAGAAAAGATTTCAGCAGTGACCTCAAATGAGCTTATAGTGCCTCCAGCCAATGAGCCAGCAGTCCACAAGAAAATAAAGACCTCAGTCATAACCACAAGAAAATAGACAAACCTGAAAGAGTTTGAAAGTAGATTTCCACCCAGAGCCTCCAGATAGGAACCACATTTGGCTAACACCTTGATTTCAGGCTTTTGAGACTCTGTAAGAACCCAGTTGAGGCTGTGTAGTGGTGCATGTCGGTGATTCCAGCCACTTGGGAGGCTGAGGCAGGAGGGTCACGGATCACAAATTGGAGGTTAGCCTGGGCAACTTAGCAAGGCCCTGACTCAAAATTAAAAATAAAAAGAACTGGAGATATAACTCAGTGATAAAGTGCCTCTGGGTTCAATTCCCAGTACAAAGAAAATAGAAAAAAGAGAGAATCTAGTTGACAACCCAACGTTTAATAATTTCTCATGCAACAATAGAAATTGGGCGTCTGCACAAAAAGAATGGGGGGACTTTTTTGTACTACTCTGTATTGCTTGCTTTTGCTTCACAAATAAAATAGGAAAAATGTTTAATATTTGGAAAAAAATAGAAACCATGTAATCTACCTGGAAGGCATTTGAATGTCTATGGATTTCTCCTGCAGCCTCTGACAGGAGAAAAATCTAACTTCTCCAACATCTGACACCAAGAAAGTTAGGCTTTAGGTCTGTTGTGGGTTTTGTTTGTGTTTAGTTTTATCCATACTTCACAATAAGGAAGAATTTTTTGTACTTTCTAGAAAAGAAAGTACCAAGAATCAAGAAAACTTGTTCAAGTGTGTTAACACTTCTAACCTTGCAGACTTGTTTCTTTGTTTGGACAATGGAGCTATATTAGTACCTGACATAGGGCTGCTGCAAAGATTAACCATAATAATGATTGTAGAAACACACAGCTCAGTGCCAGATGTTTCACAGTATCTGACATCTACGGAGTCCTGCAATTTTTCAGTCACCGTTCTACAGGGTTTCTATCCTTGCTACTGAGAGCATGGTATAGCCCAAGGCATCACCAGGGAGCTTGGTAGAAAGGGAGATTCTCAGGCCCTCCCCACCCCTACTGAAACAAAATCAGAATTTTAAGAGGATTCATAGGTGATATGAGTACACATCAAAGTTTTAAAAATGTACATTGGGTGTAGTGGCTTACATCTATAATCCCAGTGACTTGGGAGGCTGAGGCAGGTGATCACAAGTTCAAGGCCAGCCTCAGCAACTAAGTGAGGCCTAAGCAACTTAGCAAGACCCCACCTCAAAATAAAAAATAAAAGTGGGCTGGGTATGTGGCACAGTAATTAAGCTCTCCTGGGTTCAATCCCTGGTACCAAATAAATAAAAATGCAAGTTTACTTGTCACTCACTTACCTGCATTTTAAAAAGAAAGTGCTACATCATTCCCACGTTAGGGTGAATTAATTGAGTCCCAGACAAGGTAATCTGGCCAAGGTTAGTAAGACACATCAATTTCACGAGCTTAGCCACACTGTCGCACTGCCTGTCCTAGCAGATGTCTAACCGAGGAGAGTTGAAGTTAATTATAATTCCGTAGGTCTTCCCTCAGAACGGCCATCAAGATGTAGGGATGGCCTGGATTATATTTCCCAACTGTAAAGAAGAAAATAACGTTTAAAGCCATCGGGATTCTAAGCCAAAATATATTCATAACAAATTTTATAATATCTTATTCTTTCACTTTTTCTTCATTTTTATTACCACATGTAGTTTCTTATGTTGGTATTTTATGTCTTTCTTCCTTATTAAAAGGCCCTGCCCAAATGGAGATCGTTAATGTCAATGGGAACCCTCATGCTCAGTGAGATGAACTGGCCACATGTTCAGTGTGTGACCAAGGTCAAAGTGGGCAAGAAGTATCTGCTTCAGGCCAGACACAGTGGTACACACCTGTAATCTGAGTGGCTCAGAAGGCTAAGGCAGGTGGATTGCAAGTTCAAAGCCAGCTTCAGCAAAAGCAAGGCACTAAGCAACTCTAAATAAAATAGAAAATAGGGCTGGGGATGTGGCTCAGTGGTCAAGTGCCCCCGAGTTCAATTCCTGGTACCAACCCCCACCAAAAAAAAGGATCTGATTTAAAGTCATAGTTCCAGCTGGTGATATTTTAAATCTTTGATTGTTAATTATACCTCATACTCATATGTTACCTTACAGGTAACATAACGCTGACAATAATGCTGATAATAGATACTATTATTCCATATATATATTTTAGACAGGAAAATGAGGCTTGATTCATAAGTGATAGAAACTAAATCTTGAACCTGTGCTTGAAAAACATCCAAACCTGTATGGGCATTACCATGAAAGAGGTACCTCTATTGATTATTTGTGTAAGCCCAACCTCAGGGGGAAAGACCAATCTGAAATACTAAAATCTGAATTTCAATTATATTTCAAGAAAGCCTGGGTTTATTTTAAATAATATGAGAACAATATGCCCTCTGGTAGAGACTTCAATATTTTCCCTACCTTTCTTTTTATAGTATTAATTTGCATAATTAATTCTTTTTTAGAGATTATATAGCAAAATGGCATTTGTGAAAGCAGCTGGCACATGGGAGAAATTAAATAAAGTTATTTTAAAAGAAAAGGAAACCAGACCAGCACTTGTCCAATCTATCACAAATTCTGTTTTCTGAAATGAAGTACAATGAAATCCGTTTTTGACACTGCTTCAGAGGAAAAGAACAACTGTGTGCCAAATGGGCAAACCACATTTAGATCAACTCTGGCTGCCTGTGACTACAGTTCTCCCATGGGCAAGACATGAAGAACAGTATGGCCATAAGTCAATGATAATAACAGTGATGATCTACCATATTTTTATTGTTTTTGTTAAATACCAATATCATATCTATCCCTTCCCCCCAAAAAATCACCAGAAATCTTTGGCAAAAATCAAAACTTTTATTTTTATTATAGGTCCCCAGTTCCTTCTCAAACATGAAGGACCCAGAGTGAAGATATGTCCTTGGGCAATCAGTATAGTATTACAGAAAATTGCACCCACATGATCAAACAGAAAATACTTTCTTTAGACACAAAAATTTCTGAAAAGGGAATCTCAGGAAATTCTAAACTCGTTTCTTTTTCGGAAGAAAAACAAACCATGACGTGAAGAATGAAATATTAGCTCACTACTGAAACAGAAAGGATGAGGTAAAGATCTTCGGGGTCCTGCCATTCAGGCTCTCACCCTGCTCCTGCGGCTCTCTGGAGCTGTGTGCACATAGGCAGGAGTGGGTGCTTCTATTTGAAAAGAAAGCTCACTGGATCCTGGAAGAGGTGCTGATGGCAACAACTCTGCTCCCTGATTTTAAAGGTTGCTGGTGTTCGCTTTAAGGTAAAGTCCTATTTATCCACCCCAATAAGTTAACTATTGAAAACATGGGGAGACAGGACAGTGACAAGTCCAAAGAAGAATCATCAGAACAGTCTACTAAGAGCTGACTACAGGTCAGGCTTTTAAATGCCAATAAAAGCAAGATAATAACAGCAACAGCTAGTATCTACTAAGCACTTAGTGTGAGTTAGCCATGATTGTATTTTATGCACATGAACTTACTTAATTTTCACAGCATCTTTACAAAATAGGAACTGACATTTTCCTCATTTAACCATGTAGGAACCAGACATAGGGAAGCTAAGGAATTTGCACGATTGCACAGCCACTAGACTTCAGGGATGGGACCTGATTTCAGGAAGATGTTTCAAAAGTTTGTGCTCACATCCTCTTTACCATTGTCTCATTTAAACCTCACCACGCACACCATGACTGTCAGAGTCCCATTATTCCCCCATTTCTTTTCTTTTCTTTTTTTTTTTGTTTGTTGTTTTTGTTGTTTGTTTTCATACCAGGGATTGAACTCAGGGGCACTTGACCACTGAGCCACATCCCTAGCCCTTTTTATACTTTATTTTAAGACAGGGTCTTGCTAAATTGCTTAGGGCCTTCCTAAATTGCTGAGGTTGGCCTAGAACTTGCAATCCTCCTGCTTCAGCCTCGCTAGCTGCTGGGATTACCTTGCCCAGCCTCTCCCCCATTTCTTAAAAAACCACATTGTGTTTTAAAGAGGTAAAAAGTCCTCTCTAGAATCACCCAGCTGACATGTGTGATAAGCTAAAACTGAATCCCAGGTCCCACCAACACCATACTTCTGTTCATTCATTACTTGACATTCCTTTCACTGAGTTTAAAAATTAAAATGTTACAGTCTGCTGTCACATTCAGTGATCTGTGCAAATTGGTTATGAGCAAAATGTTGCAGAAAAGTATCTGAAAGCCATTGCTGATTATTATAAAAGAAGAGTGATAATGAGTTCATCACTGCCCTTCTTCAAAGATCTAGCAAATTATACGTGTGATTGCAGAAAATATTTACCACTTAGAACCAATGTCTGAAACCCCTAAGAACTGTTATTTATTCCAGAATGAAATATTTTCAGCCTTCATAAAAAGTTTTGGGATATACTAAACATGGTGTCACATACCTGATATTCCAGCAATTCTGGAGGTTGATCCAGGACAATCACAAGTTCAAGGCCATAAGCAACTTAAAAGACCCAGTCTCAAAATAAAAAATAAAAGGCCTGTGGATGTGGCACCATGGTAGGGTGCCTGTGGCTTCAATCCCCAGTACCACAAAAAAAAAAAAAAAAAAAAAAAAAGTTTTTAAATCTTGGAGTCAGAGACAGGGAGATGGACATAGAAACAATACCCCTGAAACTGAGCCAGGTATTATAAATACTTATAAATGTTTGGATTATATCCGAGTATCTGTAGAAAGGCCAAAAGATCCAATAGTACAAAAAAAAAGAAGAAAGAAAGAAGAAAAATAAAATAGGGAAAAATTCACCATGAATAATTAAATTATGAGTGATTATACCCATCTAGTTTAAAATTTAAAATTTTTATGAATTTTTTATAAACATATATTACTTACAAAATAAATTTCTAAACTTTTTTAAAAAATAGCTAGTTGCAACTTTAAGGCAAAAAAAAAAAAAAAAAGGTCCAGTGAAGCAATGTAATTTTAACTTAATAACACAGTGTCCTAAAGGGAGTTGCTTGTAGCTGCCTAAGTTGCTCCTAAAGTAAATAAATGGCCAGTTGGTTATGAGTTTCTAAAGAGGCCATGCTAAGGGCCACAGTGGAGGTCTTAACATGGATACTTATAATGATATTGCTGAGGGAAAAAAAAGATGAAGATGCTACTGGAAAGTAAATTAGACAATAGGGAGGAGGAATATTTTACTATCTCTGCCATTGGGCCATGTTACATGGACTATTCTATTCAAAAATCCTCTCCTAGAAGTTACTTCTAGCCCCTCAATTGTGAAGGCTAGAAGACCAAAGTTAAGGTGTTGGCAGGTTGAGTTTTTTCTGAGGCCCCATTCCTGGGCTAATGGATTTCCATTTTCTCTCTGTGTCCTAAAATGGTGCCTTAGCCCATTTTGTGTTGCTATAACAAATATACTGAGAATGGGTTATTTATAAAGAACAGGAATTGATTGACAGTCCTGGAGACTGGAGAGTGCAAAAACATGGTGCTGGCTTCTGTTCAGCATTTGCTGAAAACCTTCTTATCTCATCAGCCTATGATGAAAGACAGAAGGGCAAATGAGTATGTGCACATGAGAAGGAAGGGAACTGAACTCTTGCTTTTATCATTTCTTTGAGCTCCAACCCACCCCTGAGATAATGGAATAAAATCATGAAGGCAGAGCCCTCATGACTTAAATCATCTACCAACAATGTGGCACTGGAACTTAAGTGTCCAAAGTGTGAACTACAGGACACATTCAAACCATATGCTGGGCTTTTTGTCTGTATGTATGTATCCCTCATGTCTGTGTGTCCTGATTTTCTCTCTTTGGGAGGGCACTGGTGATTAAACTTAGGGCACTTTACTTCTGTACTTCTGAGCTACATCTCCAGGCCTTTTTCTTTTTATTTTGAAACAGGGTCTCTTGAAATTGCCCAAACTGGCCTTGAACTTTCGATCCTCCTACCTCAACCTCCCAAGTTGCTGATATTGCAGGTATGTGCCATCACACCAGGCCTGATTTACTCTTTTTGTATGAATGTCAGTCATATTAGGCCAACAATCTCATTTTAACTTAATTACCACTCTAAAATGTCTCTTTCCAAAGATAGTCACACTCTGAGGTACTGAAAGTTAGAATTTCAACATAACAATTTGGTAGTTGAAAAAGTCAGCTCATAAGATCTAGGAAACAGAAACTCAAATTAGTCTATTCCCATAGAGCCAGTGAGAGGTATACCACCTTTCACAGTGTCTCCATAGTAAAGTAACATTGCAATTGCTTTAAAAAAATGGTTTATCAGGGCTGTGGAATGTGGAATCAGAGGTAGGGCTCATGCCTAGCATGTATGAAGCCCTGGGTTCAATCCCCAACACTGCAAAAAAAAAAACAATAACAACAAAAAAATGGTTTATCAACTCAACACTATTGACTGGATAAACCAGTCTGTGTTTTGCTGTGATGGGGCTGTCCTTTGCATCACAGGATGTTCAGTATTATCCCTGGTTTCTACTCAAAAGATGTTAGTACAACCACCCCAACTATCCATGAGTTGCAGCAACCAAAATTTTCTCCAGACATTAATAAATGTTCCCTAGTGAAAAAATCACCCCTCACTGAAAACCACTTATTAAAGTGACTCAGTTATTCAGTCAGAGCTAACAAAAAGAAGTACAAAACAAATGTGGATCACCCTTTTTATATTGGCCAATAACTATACCAGAGTGATTTCTCAGAGACAATTTCAATAAGTGGCCATCACAACCCTGAGAGCCTGGGATTACATCCTCATTTGCGAGATTAGGAAATGAATCTAAGAGGATGAATGGCTTCCAAGGAGATCGAACAGTGGGTAACTGGTGGAAGGAGGGTACAAATGTTAGCAGGCATCCACAGTCTGTGTTCTCCGGTAGAAAGAGAAGAATCCTGTCATACACATATACAGAAATACATACCAACACATTGTTACAGTCCAAGAGCCCTGGCCTCTGAGGACATTCCACAATGTCACTTCTGAGTCATGAGAGACTGGAGTTCATAATTGAATTAACAGGTGAAATTCCAACTCTGTTACCAAACAGCTATGAAAGAAACTTGAAACCTCCTGTTTCTTAATGATGTGTAATAACACCTCATGGGAGTGTCGTACGTATTTAACAAGATGATATGTGCTTATTGCCTAGAGAAATGCTTGACTCATAATAGGGGCTCAATAAAGGTTAGCTGTTGTCGAGAGGGGTGATGCATGCCTCGTCCCACCAACTCAGGAAGCTGAGGTAGGAGGATCTCAAGTTTAAGAACAGCCTCACCAACTTAGCCAGGCCCTAAAAACTTTGTGAGACCCTGTCTCAAAATTTAAAAAAAAAAAAAAAAATTAAAGGACTGGAGATATAGCTCAGAGGTAAAGTACCCCTGGATTCAATTCCCAGTACCTCAACAACAACAAAAATTTAGCTTTTATTGTTTATGTATCCAAGATATCCACAAAACACAATTGACAACTGCTAGGACATTTCTAGATAACTAAGTAACTTGTGTATTAATTTCCTAGGGTTTCCATAACAAATATAAACTCGGTGGCTTAAAAACAACAGAAATTTATTTCCTCACAGTTCTGGATACCAGAAGTCTAATTTCAAGACATGGGCAGGGCCATGGTTCCTCTGAGACTCTGCGCTGCTCCTTCCTTGACTCTTCCTCCTCCTTGACCTGCAGCCCCACTCCTCCAACCTCTTCCTCTGTCTTCAGGTGGCATGCTCTCCTGTGAGTCTCTGTGTTAAAATTTCCTTCATTTGTAAAGACGCGGTTCACATTGGATGAGGACCCATCCTATCGACTACGGCATCATCTTAACTAATTACATCTGCAATGACCCTATTTCCAAATAGGGTCATATTCTCAAGGTACTAGAGGCTGGAAACTTCCACACATCTTCTTCGGGACCACAATTCATCCCATAATACTGGAGATGTAGATCGTGTTATTTCGACTCTTTTTCTTCTAATGCCTTTTAATATGTACTGAACACACACTTATGAATGTTCTCTGTGTGCCAGGCACTGTTTTAAGCACTGAGCATGCATAAGTGAACGAAGAAAGATCTCCAGCCTTTTTGGAGGCCAAATGTTTCTGTTTTAGTCCAATTATCTGCAAATATATAAAAAATGGAATTTATTGAACAGTAACTTACATTATGTACTGTTGTAAGCATTCTATAAATATTACTATATTAAATCATCAGAATAATTCTCTGGGGTAGATATTAATAGGAATTCTATTTTACCAAGGCCAGGAGAATTAAGCAAGTTAATCAAAGTCACACAACTACTAAAAGCAATAGAACTAGAACACAAAACAGGTGCCTGGCTAAGAACCAGGCTCAGAACCACTGAGGACAACCTTTGTAGATGAGGCATTGACAGTGTGGGAAGCACATGTGGAGAGTTCTCCATCTTTAGTCTGGTGGTATGAAATATGCTTTGGATTCTGTGATTTTTCTAAGTATCTCAAAAGTTTAAATCTTTATTAACTAGCATGTATATATGATACATATTTTTAAACTGTTAGGTATAAATCATTATATTAATCATTTATATTATATTAATTTATTAATTTATATTAATTAATTTATATTATATTAATCATTATATTAATCATTTATATTAATGATTTATTAATTTATTATATCTAATAAATGTAGGACTGAGAATATAGCTCAGTGATAGAGAGCTTGCCTAGTATGCATGAGGCCCTAGGTCCAATCCCCATAACCACAAAACGCACAAACGCATACACATACACACACACACACAAATCAATGAATGGAATCATATATTATGCTGGATTTGCTACTTTTAGAGATTATCTCACTTTTCATATAATCTTTTGTTGACCTTGGCTTATAATTCATAAGTTTACCTGTTGACAGATAATTGACAGGTAAATAAGTGACATGTAATTGTTGACAGATAATTCTTCCATAATCTTTTCTATTTATTTCTTCTCTTTCTGTAAGAAATAGCATAAGTACACTAAAGAAAGATTGCTACTTAAAAAAAAACTATAAAGAGAATGTTTTAAATAAGGGTAAATGAAGCAGGGCCCAGTAATACTTCTAATCCCAGCAACTCAGGAGAGTGGGGCAGGAGGATCGCAAGTTTGAGGCCAGCCTCACAACTTAGCAAGATACTTTCTTAAAATAAAAAGTAAAAAAAAAAAAAAGTCTGGGGATGTAATTCAGTGATAGAGCACCCCTGGGTTCAATCCCCACTATGTCAATAAATAAATAAGGAGAAATTAAATTTTATATTGTTGTATCTGGATGGAATCTGCAGCATTGGCATAAAGGGAAATCTATCAGCATTTACAGTTGCATTATTAAAAGGGAAATTTAGATGCAGGAAAGTCCATTTCTGGCATTCCCACACCAAAGCTGTGATGAGGAGTGAAAATAAGAATAGCTCATGGGCACTTCCTAAACACGTGGAGAAGCAGGACTGTGGCTGGAAGGCAAAAGCACCCTACCCCCATCCCTGGGAATCCACAAACTTGGCCATATTCTTCAAACTGTAATTAATTTTATACAGTATTTAGAATGATTCTGTCCCCCACTTACAAGAGAAATAAGAGCCAAAAGACTAGAAAATACTTCTCATAGTTTTTCTTTGGATGGTGTAGGGAAAAAACTTCATAGGCAAAAGTGTTTATATTTGATGGGCTCCTTCCTACATGCAATTATGGAGAGTCTTCCATGCTATCAGAATTCTCAGAATTCTTTTCCAGAATGCAGGGCAATACTAAATTGCTGAGGGATACCCTGGTTTGGAGGAGGTTGGAAGAAGGCAAGGGAATCTTGCTTGGTTATAGCTGCATACTGCTAATATCAGGACAAAAGATCACTCACATTGGAATTAACAGGAAAAGTTCTCTACCTAATTTTCCTATCCTGATAGGAAGATCCTAAGGATTCAAAATATTTCTTTGCTTCCTTCATATAAGTCCAGATGGTGTCCACTCAGAGAGTAAGAACACAGCCAGCTTCTTTTTTTTTCCAGTTACAAAGATGTCTACATATATGAGTCTAGTACAAATCATAGAGCACAATATATACTCTATGCATAGAAAATTATTTCTATTGCATAGAAAATTATTACATAAAACACAAAGCAGAAGTTGGGCATAGTAGTAGAGGCCTGTAATTCCAGTGATTTTGGAGGCTGAGGCAGCAGGACCCCAAATTCAAGGCCAGCCTCAGCAATTTAGTGAGACCCTGTCTCAAAAAATATAAAAGGGTAAGTATGAGGATCTAGTTGAGCAACCCCAGGTTCGATCCCCAGTACCTCACACACAAACAAAAAAAGAACACAAGGCAGAATGCAGTGTTTATAAGAGCTTATAAGGACCTTAAGGAAACAGTTATTATGTAGTAGAGAAAGTGTTTGCCCAGGCAAGTGTTTAAATCTCATTTTGCAAGGAACTAGTTGTGTCATCTTTGGAAAATCCCTTAGCCTTTGAGTCAGAACAACTTTGTCATCATATTGTCATAGATTCTGCATGGGAATAGCTAAAACTTTAAAATCTAAAACGTTGTCCTATAAGTAGTTTCTGGTCTGAGAACAGAAAAGATGTACACAGGGTTATTAGTCATAAGGTACATCTAAATAAACATATGATGCTTGCTATACAGGCATAATAATAACTATACTCATAGGATTATTTTGAGAAAAAAAATTGCAAAGAACTATGTACTTAATAAATTATAAAATAACATTTGAGGATTATGTGTTAAGACCCCATTTCTACCAGACCAAGTGTTTTTCTATTTTCATTGCATTATTTGATTAAAACATTTGCTGTCATATCCATAACAGGTAGTGTTAGATCTGCCAATCTCAATATGAATGAGCTGGGCACAGTAGTACACACCTGTAATCCCAGTTACTTGGGAGGCTGAGTCAGGAAAATTGCAAGTTCAAGGTCAGCCTAGGCAATTTAATGAGACCATGTCTCAAAAAAAAATTCTTTTTCAAATGGCTGTAGATATAGCTCAGTGGCAGAGCATTTGCTTAGCACACGCTAGGCCTTGAGTTTAATCCCCAGCACCATAAAAAACAAACACTACCTAAAACAACACACAAAAGCGATCAATATGTATGAACCCCAAGATGATGTGTGCAAGTATTCCTGTGTCCCCTGAAGACTATTAACTGGCTCTCTCTTCTCCTCTCCTACCTTCTGCTTAGAACTGTCATTCAAACATGCAAGAAAGCAGCATCATATCTAAGAAACTTACACCAACGAACAGATGTGAAGTGGAAATCTCTTCCTTATTTTGAAAGAAAACACAAATTCAATCCCACTGGGCACAAGTGTTGTACACCTATAATTTCACCTGAGGCTGAGGCTGGGAGAATTGCAAGTTTGAAAGCAGCCTCAGCAACTTAGTGAGAACCTTTCTCAAAAGAGAAAAGAAAAAGAACTGGAAAGGTAGCTCAGTGGTAGAGCCCCGGAGTTCAATCCCCACAATATCACAAAAAACACAAGTTCAAAACCCAGGTTAGACAAATGATTTTTTCTTGGTAAGTTTTGCCATAAATCCTTTTCATCCCAAATCAATTGTGTCACCTCCATCATAAAGAGCTAATAGCACTACATGTTCTGAGTTGGAGCATGGAAAGCTTGTAGAATATTAACAAGGCCAAGTTATCAGGTAACAATGAAACTGAGTTCTGAACAACACATGGCCATAGCATGGCTTTTCTTTCTTTCAGGTATATAGGAGTGTCTTAACTTTTATTCACTTTCCCTGAGCAAGAACAACAACATGTTGGATACACAGTGTAATCATATCAAATTCAAAAAACAAAAACCTATTAGCAGTGGGGCAGAAGTTAACAGGCAGCCCAGCTCACAGCTTTCAAAGAAATCAATAGGAGATGACTTTGTTTGATCTTATAATGCAAGAGCAGAGGAAAGCCTAATTGTGGAGGATAAATGCTGTGCCTTAAATAACTATAAAACAACATTCTGTGTCAGTTCATGGCAGGCAGACACCAGATTAATTTTGGAACACAGCATGGAAGAAAAGAAATCTGTGAATTTTAAGCACCCAAAGACTGCTGATGTCACTTTTCTTGCACAGCAATTCTTCCCATCAGGTTGGGCAGTAGTAAATAAGTGCTTACAGATGAAGTTTGGGGCTGAGGAGTAGGACCCAGTACTGGGAACAGGGAGTCATCCACAGTTCAATAGCCATGCATTCCAGTGTGTGTTCAAACGCAGAATGCTGCATTCAGGTAACTTACCAGGAGAGTAAGTGTTAATTCAGCTTCTAAAATCTGGAGTTGCATTCACAATAGGTTGAGTGAGAAAACCACCAATACTTTAGTGACTGGCATTCCTGTGAAACAAAAATCCAAATAAAACTAAAGATTTGGTCACTGAAGAGCATTACAGCCTTGATTAAAATATATACCAGTAAAATACAAAATATAAATAAAACAGAATATATACATTTAACAAAATTTAAAAGGAATGTGTGCCTGATATCCACCGAGAACAAAAATTTTGGTCTGGGTACAAATTAGACATATCTCATTTTCATAATTAATTAACCCTGCAAAACAACCGACCACAAAATTTCAACAGCAAAATCATAAAGCATTTGTTTTTCACGCATACACTTGCACAGTTTCAGCTTATCTAGGCTGGACTCTAGGCTTTGGCCTTGGATAGATCTGGTTCTACATTTCTTTTCTTCTTTTTGGACCAGTACCTAAGACAAGTGCAAGGATATATCAGACCTTTACTTGTATCACATCTGCTAATGCCCCATCGTCAAAGCCAGTCAGAGGACCAAGCCTCAACCCAAGGTATACTTTTCCACCCTCAGACCATGACAAGGATATGAATGTATGATATCACTATATCAGGGAATGAAGAATTACAACCAATAATTCATTCTACGACCCTGTGACCATCAAAAGGATTATGTGTGACTTATGTCCGTATTAGGCCTTTATATATCAGAAAACTACCACCCCCAAAATAACAAAGAAGAGTTAGAAAGAACATTAGTCAAACTCCCATATCTCACAGATGAGGAAATTGAGGCTCCAAAAGAGGAAATCTTTTCCGCCATCATGTGACTGGTTAACATCCTGCCACAATTAGGCCAGTTCACCTTTCACTACACAACAGAGGAACGCAACAGAGGAAAGGGAGACACACCTTCTCCCCAAGCAAAAGGGAGCCAGTCCCAGTAACAAGACAGAACATGAACTGCTTCACTGAAACACAGATGTTTCTGGGCCTCCTGGAAATTTTTATCATGAATACAAATTTTACATAAGCAACTATCAAAACTCACATCTTCCATGACTAAGCACTATGCCTAATTTAACAAAAACCACGCCTTCCGTATGTATTCTGTAATCTGTACCCCACCTCAAATGAAGCCAGAAATACTATAAGACATGGCTAAATGTGTTCTTGTTGGGTCTTTCCCTTATGCTACCAGCCAATTTGCCATTAGAAGTTCACCCCACAGGATCCCAACCAAGAGCCTCCTCACATTTTTCAAGGTTCTTCCTCATGATATCTCCAACTACCTGAGTATTCCTCTTTATATTTTAACCCTGCTTCACAAAAGTATATTTATATGATCGTGTATTCTCTTGTTTTTATGTTGTGAGGATATAAAAGATTTGGCTTAACACTATACCACCAAGGCCTCAAAAGGGCCAGGCACAAAGCCAGTGTGCCAAAAGACTGAGGTTAAAAACTGCACAGAGGCGTGTTTACGGTTCCAACCAAATAAACTGCAAAACAAAGCCAGTCTTTCATTTGCGCAATCGTGTCATTCTGGGCTAATAGGCACAGATAATAAGCTGTCACGGGAATGAACGCAAAGGACTGCCACATGGAGAGAATGAAATCCTGCATTTCTGCTCTGAGCCAGGAAAGGAGGTTGGAGTGTCATCAGAAACTGTTCCAAGTCCCTTGGATCCTCAAATATTTACAGGTTTGTCCATCAGGAGAGAGAAAAGTCTTATTTGGCAAAGCTCCAGAAACCAGAATTAGGACACGCAGGTGAAGTTAGGGAGAGAAACTATTTCCGCTCAAAATATGGAAAAACTGGGTGATGATCAGAGCTATCTAAAAATGGACTCGGCTGCCTCATGTGGCACCACATTCCAGGTCACAAGTAGTATTGAGGAGAGGCAGAGTGACAACTTGTCAGTGATGACATTCAGGGGATTCTTTGATGGAGAGGTAAGGGAGATTCTGCTGTGAGGCCCTTGGACCCAGATCTTGTGATTCCCACCCAGCTCCTCCCAGCTGCAGTGGGGCCACCTGAAGGTGGGAGCAGAAGGTGGTTAAAGGGAGAGCAGGAACAAGAAACTGGGGGTTCATATCCCACTGCTACCACCTATTAGCAGAATGACCCCAAAGCACTTCACCTGTTTGAGTCTCCATCTCCTCGCCTCTGAAGTGGACTTTTCTCAACTCAAAGTGGATCAAAGACCCAGGAATTAGACAAGAAACCCTGTGCATGCTGGAAGAAAATGGAGGCCCAACACTCCAACATACAGACTCAGGAACCGACTCCCTCAACCAGACTCCTAAAGTGCAACAAGTAAAATCAAAAACCAATAAATGGGATGGCATCAAATTAAAAAGCTTCTTCACAGTGAAGGAAACAACCAAGAGTGTGAGAGCCACAAAATGGGAGGAAAATCTTTGCCACCTGTACCTCAGATGGGGCATTAATATCCAGGAATAAAAAGAACTCAAAAAGCTTAACACTAAAAAACTTACAACCCAATCAGTAAATGGGCAAAGGAGCTAAACAGACACTTCTCAAAAGAAGAAACACAAATGGCCAACAAATATATATATATAAAAAAAGTGTTCTACATTTCTAGCAATTACAGAAATGCAAATTAAAACTACACTGCAATTTCACCTCACTCCAACCAGAATGGCAATTATCAAAAATACAAGTAACAATAAATATTTGCAAGGGTGTGGGGATTAAAGGGTACATTTATACATTGTTGATGGGACTGCTAATTAGTGCAAACACTCTGGAGAGCAGTAGGGAGATTCCTTAAAAAACTAGAAATGGAACCACTATATGACCCAGCTATCTTATTCCTTTGTATATGTCCCAAAGATCTAAAATCAGCATATTACAGTAACACAGCCAAATGAATGTTTTTAGCAGCACAATTCACAATAGCTAAGCTATGGAGCCAACCTAGATGCCCTTCAACAGATGGATGGATAAATAAAATGTGTTATATATACACAATGGAGTATTACTCAGCCATAAAGAATGACTCCATGACATTTGTCAGTAAATGAATGAAACTGGAGACTATCATGCTAAGTGAAATAAGCCAATCCCAAAAAACCAAAGGTCAAATGTTTCCTCTGATATGTGGAAGCTAACCCACAATAAGGAGGGTGGGGATAGAAGTTCAGTGGAGTAGACAAAGAGGTATGAAGGGAAGGGAGGCGGGGTGGAAAAGGAAAGACAGTGGAATGAAACTGACATAACTTTCCTGAATATGTATATGAATACACCACAGTGACTCTCACAATTGTGTAAATCTACAAGAAGTTGATTTTTAAAAATAACCATAACTAAATGATCTCATACTTCATCTCAAAATCCTTGAAAAAGAAGAGCAAAACAACAGCAAAAGAAGTAGAAGGCAAGAAATAATTAAAATCAGAGCTGAAATTAATGAAATCGAAACAAAAGAAACAATTGAAAAAATTGACAAAACTAAAAGTTGTTCTTTGAAAAAATAAACAAAATCGACAGACCCTTAGCAATGCCAGCGAAGAGAAGAAGAGAGAGAACTCAAATTACTAGCATACGGGATGAAAAAGGCAATATCACAACAGACACTTCAGAAATACAGAAGATAATCAAAAACTATTTTGAATCCTTATACTCCAATAAATTAGAAGATAGTGAAGGCATAGATAAATTTCTTAAGTCATATGATCTGCCCAGATTGAGTCAGGAGGATATAGACAACCTAAACAGACCAATATCAATTGAGGAAATAGAAGAAACCATCAAAAGACTACCAACTAAGAAAAGCCCAGGACCGGATGGGTATACAGCAGAATTTTACAAAACCTTTAAAGAAGAACTAATACCAATACTTTTCAAGCTACTTCAGGAAATAGAAAAGGAGGGAGAACTTCCAAATTCATTCTATGAGGCCAACATCACCCTGATACCTAAACCAGACAAAGACACTTCAAAGAAAGAAAACTACAGACCAATATCTCTAATGAACCTAGATGCAAAAATCCTCAATAAAATTCTGGCGAATCGGATACAAAAACATATCAAAAAAATTGTGCACCATGATCAAGTAGGATTCATCCCTGGGATGCAAGGCTGGTTCAATATACGGAAATCAATAAATGTTATTCACCACATCAATAGACTTAAAAATAAGAACCATATGATCATCTCGATAGATGCGGAAAAAGCATTCGACAAAGTACAGCATCCCTTTATGTTCAAAACTCTAGAAAAACTAGGGATAACAGGAACATACCTCAATATTGTAAAAGCAATCTATGCTAAGCCTCAGGCTAGCATCATTCTGAATGGAGAAAAACTGAAGGCATTCCCTCTAAAATCTGGAACAAGACAGGGATGCCCTCTCTCTCCACTTCTGTTCAACATAGTTCTCGAAACACTGGCCAGAGCAATTAGACAGACGAAAGAAATTAAAGGCATCAAAATAGGAAAAGAAGAACTTAAATTATCACTATTTGCAGATGATATGATTCTATACCTAGCAGACCCAAAAGGCTCTACAAAGAAACTATTAGAGCTAATAAATGAATTCAGCAAAGTGGCAGGATATAAAATCAACACGCATAAATCAAAGGCATTCCTGTATATCAGCGACAAATCCTCTGAAATGGAAATGAGGACAACCACTCCATTCACAATATCTTCAAAAAAAATAAAATACTTGGGAATCAACCTAACAAAAGAGGTGAAAGACTTATACAATGAAAACTACAGAACCCTAAAGAGAGAAATAGAAGAAGATCTTAGAAGATGGAAAAATATACCCTGTTCATGGATAGGCAGAACTAACATCATCAAAATGGCGATATTACCAAAAGTTCTCTATAGGTTTAATGCAATGCCAATCAAAATCCCAACGGCATTTCTTGTAGAAATAGAGAAAGCAATCATGAAATTCATATGGAAAAATAAAAGACCCAGAATAGCAAAAACAATGCTAAGCAGGAAGTGTGAATCAGGCGGTATAGCGATACCAGACTTCAAACTATACTACAGAGCAATAGTAACAAAAACAGCATGGTACTGGTACCAAAACAGGCGGGTGGACCAATGGTACAGAATAGAGGACACAGAAACCAATCCACAAAACTACAACTATCTTATATTTGATAAAGGGGCTAAAAGCATGCAATGGAGGAAGGATAGCATCTTCAACAAATGGTGCTGGGAAAACTGGAAATCCATATGCAACAAAATGAAACTGAATCCCTTTCTCTCGCCATGCACAAAAGTGAATTCAAAATGGATCAAGGAGCTTGATATCAAATCAGAGACACGCCGTCTGATAGAAGAAAAAGTTGGCTACGATCTACATACTGTGGGGTCGGGCTCCAAATTCCTCAATAGGACACCCATAGCACAAAAGTTAATAACTAGAATCAACAAATGGGACTTACTCAAACTAAAAAGTTTTTTCTCAGCAAAAGAAACAATAAGAGAGGTAAATAGGGAGCCTACACCCTGGGAACAAATCTTTACTCCTCACACTTCAGATAGAGCCCTAATATCCAGAGTATACAAAGAACTCAAAAAATTAGACAATAAGAGAACAAACAACCCAATCAACAAATGGGCCAAGGACCTGAACAGACACTTCTCAGAGGAGGACATACAGTCAATCAACAAGTACATGAAAAAATGCTCACCATCTCTAGCTGTCAGAGAAATGCAAATCAAAACCACCCTAAGATACCATCTCACTCCAGTAAGATTGGCAGCCATTAGGAAGTCAAACAACAACAAGTGCTGGCGAGGATGTGGGGAAAAGGGTACACTTGTACATTGCTGGTGGGACTGCAGATTGGTGCAGCCAATTTGGAAAGCAGTATGGAGATTTCTTGGAAAGCTGGGAATGGAGCCACCATTTGACCCAGCTATTCCCCTTCTTGGTCTATTCCCTAAAGACCTAAAAAGAGCATGCTACAGGGACACTGCTACATCGATGTTCATAGCAGCACAGTTCACAATAGCAAGACTGTGGAACCAACCTAGATGCCCTTCAATAGACGAATGGATAAAAAAAATGTGGCATTTATACACAATGGAGTATTACTCTGCATTAAAAAATGACAAAATCATAGAATTTACAGGGAAATGGATGGCATTAGAGCAGATTATGCTAAGTGAAGCTAGCCAATCCCTAAAAAACAAATGCCAAATGTCTTCTTTGATATAAGGAGAGTAACTAAGATCAGAGTAGGGACGAAGAGCAGGAGAAGAAGATTAACATTTAACAGGGATGAGAGGTGGGAGGGAAAGGGAGAGAGAAGGGAAATTGCATGGAAATGGAAGGAGACCCTCAGGGTTATACAGTGGAGGGGGTAGAGAGAGAGGAGGGGAGGGGAGGGGAGAGGTGGGGATGGGGGAGGGTGGAGGATGGGAAAGGCAGCGGAGCACAACAGACACTAGTATGGCAATATGTAAATCAATGGATGTGTAACTGATGTGATTCTGCAATCTGTGTATGGGGTGAAGGTGGGAGTTCATAACCCACTTGAATCAAAGTGTGGAATATGATATGTCAAGAAATTTGTAATGTTTTGAACAACCCACAATAAAAAATTAAAAAAAAAATAATAACCATAACTATGGTTAGATAGCAGAAAGGTCAATAGAGGGAAAGAAGCAAGGGTTGGGGAAAAAAAAAGGTGAAGGAGAGGTATTGGGGTCTGAATTAGAAAAAGATCTATTCCATGCTTATATAATTAAAAAAAATGAATTCTATTGCCATATGTAACTAAAAAGAACCAATTTTTTTAAAAAACCAGCTCATACAGTAAAAATAAACAGATAAATAAAGTGGCGTTTTCTATTACTCATTATGAGGCATAAGTGAGGTGTCCCATGGGAAGTGCTTTGAGCAGTGCCCAGCAGGGACAAGTGCTCAATGAATCTTAGTTGTTGTCATTATGACTCAAAGTAGGAGAAAATTAGAGGAGCGTGTTGGAAAGGACACCATGACAATTTCACTAGCTGCTGTTGTCACAGCAGGGCCAACACAGAGGCAATTAGAGATGGCAATTAGGACGAGAGCAAAGGACCCACTCTGGCAGCCCCATTACAGGTGGGTTTGCATGGCCAATGCCATGAACAATCACTCATTTCAAACACCTACATGTACTAGAATTCACCCTGTCACTGTGGACTCCACTATCAAATTGACCAACCACCCGCCCCCCCACCAGAAGTGTATCCAGTTGCCCTCTGTCATTCTCCATCTGTAATCTGGACCTGAGGCAGGTGGGCAAGAGAAACTTCTAAGGACTGTGCTACAGTTTGCATATGTGTTTCCTCCATAATTCATATGTTAGAACCTAAACCCCAGTGTGATGGTATCCAGTGAACCGTTAGTGGTAACTGAGTCAAGAGAGCAAAGTACACTAGAACGGATTGACAACCTTATGAAAGGGTTGGGAAAATAGCTAAGCCCCTGTTTGCCTTCTCATTTCCTCTGCATTCATCTCTTCCCTTTTTTCTCCTTCCACCACATGCAGGAGCAGCAAGAAGGCCTTCACCAGAAGTCTCACAGGGCAGTACCTTGATATTGTACTTCCCAGGCTTTGGAATCATATGAAATATATTGCTGTTCTGTATAAATCAACCAGTCTTGGGTAATATTTTTAATGACAGCACAAACAGGTTAAGATAGGCAGTCTCCAGCCACTAACCTGTACTACTGTGTTTCAAATTTCTACCGGAGCTATTCAGAGCCTGTATTTTTAAGAATGCCTACCTGTAAATGCTAATGAAAGATATCTTTTTCAGACAAAATTTAATTCCACAGGTTTCTATGTTGCAGTCCTAAATTTAATTTAGTTCTGCGTTAAATAACCTGACTTTTCTCTATAGTTGTGTTACTAAATAATGTTCTATTGATGAGAGATATCAAACATGCTTCTTTATATTTTACTTTTAATTTTGGAGGTTATGAGGATACATTTGCTCGCCACAGGAACAAAGCAGGCAATGTTCCTGTGATGACCAAAAAATCCTTATTCTCATTCCTAACTATAAAAAATAAATATACTCAAGGATTTTATTTCAGTTACATCAAGTGATGTCACATAGAAGAGTGCACTCCTAGTTAAAAATAAATTAAAATGGATCCAAATATTTTAAGACCACATGGTTACATAAAGTTAATACAATTATAAGTTATGTTCTTATTCTTAATATATATATTTTTAGATATTTACATAACCTATATTTGTTAATCTATAAAATAATTAATACATGCCTAATTGATTAGTTAATATATATTTGCCTAATTGTTTTTCTTCAACAGAAAACCCATAATTTATGTTTTATATTTACATTTATCAGATACTCTGCCTTTTCAGTTACAGATATTTGAGATAAATGTATTTACTATAAATTTGCTTTTAAGTGAAAATACAATCTTCAAGTAGTTTCTAATTCTCAAAGTTACTGTTCAAACTCATAAGATGATAAATAATTATAATTATGTCTACAAAATATCTAAGGATTTTAACTATATTTTCATTGATATTTCTTATCAAATTATAATAATTTGTTTATAGATTCTAAGGTTTTCAAAAATTGTTCCAAAGTATAACCAAAAAAATTTTCTAAAAGAAAAAGATGCTTCAACAAAGAAAAAGCACACATGGATCCTAAAAAGAAGAAAGAAATCATCTTTGGGTAAAACAAGGTCTTTATATTCATTTTCCTAAGTAAAAAAGATTTTTATATTATTATCTAAACAGATGATCTAAAAAGTTAGAACAATTTAAAAAGAGATTTATATATACTAAACTGACTATAATTAATTTAAGGGTATTTCAGGCTATTTTCCTAATTTAACTATACTAATGTGAGCTAAGATTTTGTCCATATGTTGACATGATAAGCACCTATTAAAATGTAAGTTTATTTCTTTAAAGAAAGATCCTTATTGCCTAAAATTCTTACTGTTTAAGACAAAGATTAATTTTGGTAAATAAATTCACATTATTGATTAAACATTAAGTATATTGAACTACTAACTTAAATCCCGATTTTAACAATTGTCCTTAGAGACTAAAATTGATTGATTCTAAGACACTGAGATAATAATTTTTTACATATTTTGTTTGTTAGATAATTATAAAAAAAACATTTTATTAAGACTAATGTTCTCCAAATTAAAGTTATATATTAATTTTAAACAATAAAGGTTACAAACTTAAAAAAATTCATTGATATTATATAAGTTCTCTAACTAGATCTATTGTCCATAAAAAATACATTAAGATTTATATACTGCTCCCTACACAGAAAATAACCTTAATCATATTTTTTAAAAGGCAATTAAGAGATACCTATTTAAAGGATAATATTCTAAAATATAGAGATTTTGAGACCTTCTCTCAAAAAGATTGAGGATTCTTTCTAAATTGTTAGGATGGATCAACTAGTCTATATTAAAAAATTTTAATAATTAATAAAAGGTAAATCTATTCTTAGTCATTTAAATACTTGTACTAGTATCTATAACTTAAACTAATAATACTATGACTTATGCCAAGCCTTTACTCAATTTTATTAAATAAGGAAAAGGGGGAATACAGGATCCCAGAGAGACACTAGATTTTACAAAATACTTTAAAAGTTTTTTTTTTTAAATTATAATATTGAAAGTCTTAATGTTACTGAACATGATTCAGTAAATTATATCAGATATCAAAGGAGAGTTTAAACCAATCATCATGATAATGACTGAGAAACCTAACCCAGGAAGGTCAATTTCCAGCTACAGAGTTTATAGCCATGCAGCTTCACGAGCTTGTCAGGTAAATAAAAATTATGAAAAGACTTGTATGGACCCATTTCCCAGGTCCACCTTTAATGTGTCTTGCAGTGTGGACTGGAAAGTCCACCCATGAAACTAAATTAATTGTCCTGACTGTAATGGTCAGTTATACCTATATATTGATTCTATGGTAAACAGACTGTCTAAAAGTATCTTTTGAGAAAAAGACAGTATTGAAATAACGGATTGTTCCGCATCCGTATGGATAGCAGCTATGGACCAGATGTGAGTAACACCAATTAAGGGCCAGTTCTGTATGAGGGATCTCCTCTTCATCTGTCTCTCTCAGCTTTGTCACTATATTACTGTTTGTCTTTCTATGGCCTGTCTCCTTCCTTCCTGAACGCATCCCCACCAGCCCAGTGCTGTGAGCTGGGCCCTCCATGGAGAAGAAACCTGAGTTTGCTGATCCTAGGGTAAATGCTGGTGTGGAGGCCACGGGGGCATTATCTATCAAGGAGACAGAAAGCCCTCTTGGGGACGATGCCATGCACACTCCACATCACCCTGTTTGGCCCTGGAGAATGGCTGGTTAACCAATGACAGGTAAGATTCCTCAAGGGAGGGACAACCTAAGATAGGCACAGTCGCAGAGGGGCCATCAGGAGAAAATTTGGGGGCCAACAGAGGTGAGGCAAAGAACCTCACCCCCCCACACACTGGTGCAAAGGCCTAATTCTTCTCCCCTTCTGAGAGAGGTCTTCTGCCCCATGGTTGCTTTGCTCCCCACATCCAGCTCAGATCAGAACCCTAGTGACAGAGACCTGGTCAACAGTGACTGCCTGCTCACCACAGCAGGAAACAAATGCAGCTACAGGAATGGGCCATATCTGGATGCTTTTCTCTGTCTTGGTACTTTTTTTTTTTTCTATGCCTTTCCTTTTCCTTTCTTTTCTCATCAGGGTTCTCCTTTGACAATAAATTTAATAGAAGAGGAGAAAATGTTAGAATAGCCTTCAGTTGCAACTAACAGCTACGAGCATATAGAGTTTCCTCACAGTAAGGTTACATTAGGCAAAAGATGATTGGCTTATGGATATTATCTTGCTTATGTAGATTGACAGGCACGCCCCACTCAAACCCTATAATAGTTGTGTACATTCCAAAAAGAAACTGAGCTACTGGATATTGACTTGAGGTTTGTCACCAGCCAGTTATCACCAGCTCCCGTGACTGAGGTAGCCAAATAGCGGAGCAAAAATTTAACCACACCAGTGACAGAAACTTGCTAAACAACAGATAAAAACCCAAGCCAGCCAATCATGCTGGATTTTAGTGACTAAGACTACATTTACCTTTATGGATACTTGTTGGAAAGATTATTAAAATAGATTTTTCCAAGGGTAGATGTATTACTGACAGACCTAATTAAATCCTTAAATATGAGAGTGAAGAAAAAAAAATGATAAATATCCTGTAGCCTATAAAAATACAACTTATTGCCTCATTAATTATTGCCAGCTAATATTTCAGAACTATAGTATGCTGAAGTTAATATTCAGGCTTTAAAACAGGTGTATGTCTATTAACCAGACCTAGACAAACTGCTGATCTCATAATCCCTAAAGTGACTACTTTAAATATTATTCCTTGCTTATTCAATTTCGGCCTTTGTGGCTATGTCTTAAAACTTACAATGTATGGATTTTCTTAATGTTTGACTTAAATTACATCCAACTTCCTTCATGGTCAGATAAGTGCTGATGGAAGGATGAGAACTAAGTAATGATGTTCTAGAAGACAATGTAATAAATAACGTGAGTGAGCCCTTTGCTCTATGGTTTATGGAGAGGCCTAAATGCCATGGCAATGAAAATGTCTGTTACTTATGGCCAAAAACAATGCATCCCAATAAGATTGGGAAAAGATTAAAAATCTTCTGATGAGTGTTTGGCAAGGTAATAATAATCCAGATTATTGTGTTGACTGTTATGAAGATAATATGTTTTCTACTAATTCTTTTTATGTTTCAATAGAAGATTGTGATGACCTTGGACCAAGAGCAAAGTGACTAAAAGAAAATTTCCCAGTTACATTCTTTTTTTTAATATTAAGAAAGGGGGAATATGTGGGAGGCCAACCTTACGGGTGACTGAGTTACACTCCCCAGCTGGGTGCTGAGATGCTCAGTCACAGAAATGGGTATGTCTTGCTACAGCCCCATGGGTGAAGCTATGCTCACCTGTTCCTTTGTAATATAACCCCTTGCCCTGTTTAGGATAGAATCTTCCATGGAAGTGCCTTGTGTGTGTCCCTTCCTCTTACTGTGCCCTTGGGTGTGGCCTACCCAGGTGTCAGTCAACCTGCTGACAGTGGACATCATGAAGATAGACTCAGCCCCCTGAAACCTGACCCCTTGCCTCATTTGAATAGCTTCTCCTCAATAAAAGGGGTCAGCGCGTGCTCTCGCTCTCTCTTTTTCTGCGGACCCTTAAGGTCAGAGGAGCCATCACAGCAACCCCAAAGAAAAAGGTATTTATGTCTCTTGTGTGGTTATTTCATGCAGCCCAGTTAGCCCAGTTTAACTAGAGTGACCCCTGAGCCTTTTAGTCGCGAGAACAGAAACCCAGCACACATATCAAGGGAAAAGGGCAATCATGTTCAATAGACTCTTCTTAAGATGCTCATTGATGTGGAGGCACACTTTACTCACTTTTCTGGGTCCCTTTCAGCCCACAGTTATTATCTCACCCTCCCTGAGAAATCCAGAGCCCGCTCTTCCTCCTGCCTTCCCTGCCCTAAACTTCCTGGTTTCAAATGGCTCGTTTCCTACGTCTTCAGCCTACAGCTCTGGCCTGACCTTTCTCATCCCATCAGCTCAGTTATGTACTCTACTGCTATCCTGTGTAGATTTGTTCAACAGTGCAGGTCTGAACTCCTTGGGGAAAGGACCTTGTCATTTCTACTCTCATCTTGCAAGGGACCATGTGTATTCCCAGCCCTGAATTAACAATAAGCTCAGGTTAAAAGTGTATTTTCTATGGGTTCAAGGCACTAAATGAAAAATGGCACCTTCTATTTTTGATTTTAATGCCCTCATCCACGAACACTCATTTTATGTTCATATTTGTCCAAGAAAGAAAATATCTCATTTTAATTTAAATCTACTCTCGTGTTCTTTTGAAATGAGAGTCATTACTCAAGAGTTCAAATTGAAATACCAGTCATTGTGCAAAAATTCCAAAAGCCTATTTCTTCTTCCATCAATAATTTAACTACACAGTACTTTCTTTACTAACATGTAGCACAAATTTGGTAAATATTTGTCAAGTGAAAAAACAAACGAGACTCAATGAACTTTCTAACAACACAGAGGTAGGCAGAGTTGGTGACAATATTTTCATTTTACTACCAAGAAAACAGAAGTCTTAAAATTGATACATTGCATGGCTATGATTTGAATTCAGTTCTCTTGATTCAAAGTCCTAATCAGATTTATTTGATTCCTCATTATCAATATTTCTTAAACTGTGGAGATTTGCATATCACCCTTAAGATTATGCCTTATTATATAGCACTTATGCTATTATTTACTTCACAATTTTTTAACTCATTTTGATCTACATTATAAAAGGCAATCTACATTTTTTAATGTTCATCTATAAACACCTTACATCTGTGTGAGCCACATACATCTACTTACCTCGTAACTGGCACCCTCTCCCCTATGTGACCAACCCTATCTCTTCCAGTATATTCATAATCCTCTAATTTTAAAGCAGATAATATAAAAAATAAGATTCTTGCTGGGCATGGTGACACACACCTGTAATCTCAGCCACTCAGAAGGCTGAGGCAAGAGGATCACAAGTTCAAAGACAGCCTCACCAACTCAGTGAGACCCTGTCTCAAAATAAAAAATAAAAACCAATGAAGATGCAGCTCAGTGGTAAACAGCTCCTGGGCTAAATCCCCAGTACCACTTTTCAGGCTTTTTCTGAGACATTTCCCCATGCTCTGACTCAGAAAGACTGAACAGACCTTGACCTCTACTCAGAACCTAAGGAAAACTACAGCATTTGCAGTTCAGGGACTGCCTCCATGTGTATTCCTCTGCCAGGATGGTGGGTGATGGACATTTGAATCACTTACGCCTCTTAAAGAGAGTCCACAACCATCCTCTCTCCAACTATCTCCTTCTTCTCATTCCTCCTGCACCCCCTCTGATTACAGACTTTACCCTCTCATTCTTGGACCCACATAAGAGTGTTCTAATTGGTCTTCAGCGTCCTGCCTCTCTCTGGCCCGTCTGTGCATCCTAACTTTCAAAAGCTGCTTTGTCTCATTCCCCCACTTGGAGCTTCTCAATGAGAAATTTTCCTATCTCTGGCCTACCTACCCCTCTATTGTTCAGAAGAAAACTGTCTGACACTGGTAAATCCAAGAAAGAGAAGCACCCACATTCTTCCTGCCTGTACTTTGAATGTAGGATGCCTTCTGGCATCCTGATTGAGCTCAATGTTAGCAATGACTCCAAGGAGTCATTAAGTGCAGTCAGACTCTACTTGGGTCCTCACAATGGATAAGGTTCAATGCCTCCCCTGTATACAAAATGCACAATCATCTGGTTTATTCCAAAATGATCAGACTCATTATTAAAATCCTGGAATATTTATATACAAGTTGGTACATATCTTTTGCTGAGAAGGAACTTTTTAGTTTGATTCCATCCCATTTATTGATTCTTAGTTTTAAATCTTGTGCCACAGGAGTCTTATTAAGAAAGTTGGGGCCTAATCCCACATGATGGAGATTAGGGCCTACTTTTTCTTCTATTAGACGCAGGGTCTCTGGTTATATTCCTAAATCCTTGATCCATTTTGAGTTGAGTTTTGTGCATGGTGAGAGATAGGGGCTTAATTTCATTTTGATGCATATGGATTTCCAGTTTTCCCAGCACCATTTATTGAAGAAACTATCTTTTCTCCAATGCATGTTCTTGGCACCTTTCTCTAATATAAGATAATTGTAGTTTTGTGGGTTAGTCTCTGTGTCCTCTATTCCATACTGTTGGTCTATCAGTCTGTTTTGGTGCCAATACCATGCTGTTTTTGTTACTATTGTTCTGTAGTATAGTTTAAGGTCTGGTATAGTGATGCCACCTGCTTCACTCTTCCTGCTAAGGATTGCCTTAGCTATTCTGGGTCTCTTATTTTTCCAGATGAATTTCATGATTGTTTTTTCTATTTCTATGAGGAATGCCATTGGGATTTTGATCAGAATTGCATTAAATCTGTATAGTGCTTTTGGTAGTATGGTCATTTTGATAATATTAATGCTGCCCATCCAAGAGCAAGGTAGATCTTTCCATCTTCTAAGGTCTTCTTTGATTTCTTTCTTTAGGGTGTGGTGAACAGAGAGCCTACATCCTGGGAGCAAATTTTTACTCCTCACACATCAGATAGAGCACTAATCTCAAAAAGCTAAGCACTAAAATAAAATAAAATAACCCAATCAACAAATGGGCCAAGGACCTGAACAGACACTTCTCAGAAGAGGATATACAATCAATCAACAAATATATGAAAAAATGCTCATCATCTCAAGCAATCAGAGAAATGCAAATCAAAACTACTCTAAGATATCATCTCACTCCAGTCAGAATGGCAGCTATTATAAAGACAAACAACAATAAGTATTATGGGATAAATTGTATCTACCTTCAAATTTCAACAATAAGTATTGGCGAGAATGTGGGGAAAAAGGTACACTCATACATCGCTGGTGGGACTGTAAATTGGTGCAGCCAATATGGAAAGCAGTATGGAGATTCCTTGGAAATCTGGGAATTGAACTACCATTTGACCCAGCTATTCCTCTTCTTGTTCTATACCCAAAGGACTTAAAACCAGCATACTACAGGGACACAGCCACATCAATGTTTATAGCAGCACAATTCACAATAGCTAAACTGTGGAGCCAATGTAGATGCCCTTCAGTGGATGAGTGGATAAAAAAATGTGGCATATATACACAATGGAATTTTACTCAGCAATAAAAGAGAATAAAATCATGGCATTTGCAGGTAAATGGATGGTGTTGGAGAAGATAATGCTAAGTGAAGTTAGCCAATCCCCAAAAAAACAAATGCTGAATGTTTTCTCTGATATAAGGAGACTGACTCATAGTGGGGTAGGGAGGGGGAAAAAGGGAGGAATATATGAATTCTTGATAGGGAAGAGGGGAGAGAGGGAAAGGGAGCCGGCAGAGGATTAGCAAGCCAGCAGAGGATTAGCAAGCATGATGGAATGGGATAGACATCATTATCCAAAGTACATGTATGAAGACACAAATTGGGTGTCAACATACTTTATATACAAACAGAGATATGAAAAATTGTGGTATATATGTGTAATAAGAATTGTAATGCATTCTGCTGTCATTTATTTTTTTAACTCAATTTTTAAAAAAAAAATTTGGTAAGTAACCGCTACCCCCAAAGTATTCTTCCACTTTCTCAGTGGACCTGGTCTCCATCTCATTTCTTACCAACTAAAGCATAGTAGGGGAGTCTCAGTATCTTGCCCAAACTATGGCTAAAATCTATTTGATAGGTCTGAACATATGGCTGACAAGTTCTTAAGTATTTTGAATATCACTATTATGGGAGTAAATTGTATCTACCTTCAAATCTCAATGTTGAAGTCCTAACCACCTAAACCTCAGAATGTGGTCAGTCAGGTCTCCCTATCCATGGGCTCTGTCCCAAATTCAACCAAACTCAGATTAAAACCATTGGGGAAAAAATTATCTGTACTAAATATATGCACACATTTTTTCTGGTTATTATGCTCTAAATGGTATAGGATAACAATTATTTAAATAGCATTTAATTTGTCTTTAGATATTATAAGTAATCTAGAGATGATTTAAAGTATGTGTGTTATCAGGCATAGATTATAAGAAAGGGATTTGTGTGTCCATAGATTGTGGTACCTGCAGGAGGGTCTTAGAACTGTTTATAGGTACTTGCCTATAGACCCAGGCAGTTTTAATTCTTGGTATCCACAGATACCAAAGGATGGCTGGATTTAGAAATATCACCCTTAAAAAGGTAATTAAAGAGCCAGACACAATGGTGGACATCAGGAATCCCAGCAACTCAGGAGTTTGATGCAAGAGGTTCACAAGTTCAAGGATAGCCTCAAAGAAATAGTAAAATCCTACCTTCAATTTTTTAAAAAATCATTGGGATGTAACACAGTAGTAAAGCACTCTAGGTTCAATCGTAGTACAAAAAAAAAAAAAAGTAATTAGATTAAAGTGATATTATCTGGGAGAATCTTAACCCAATATGGCTAGTGTCAATATTAGCAGAGGAGATAAAAACACATGTACACAGAGAGAACACCATGTCAAGAAGCAGGGAGAAGATGGCCACCTACAAGTCAATGAGAGAGACCTTAGAAGAAACCAACTCTGTAGACGTAGTGATCTCAGACTTGTAGCTTCCAGGACTGTAAGAAAATAAATGTCTGTTGTTTAAACCACCCAGTCCATAGTACTTTCCTATTACAGCCCTCACAAACTAATATAGTCACCTGTTTGACAACTGATCAGGTAAGATCTGACACTTAGAAGCTGGGTCAGAAGTTGAGAGGGACACTATTGATTTCCAAAGATGATGATTATTGCACATATTCAAATGCAAGCTGATGATCCCCTCTACAGAAACTTTAGAAAGAACAACTCTTCAAAGCCATAATTACGGTGGTTGGAAGATGGTGGCGAAGGGAGTGCATCACCCCCCTGTACCGCGTCACTGTGCGGGAGAATGACGAGTTAGAACGGCTAAAAGCTATCTTGTTAGGAATTTCCAGCAAAATTGGGGTGCTCCAAAACCTAGAGGAAGGATTTCCATCGCACGAGGATTAGCTACGGGGGCTCAAACATGAGCGATTTGTCCGCACGGAGGGTCACGCTGCTTATTCAGCAAATCGCCCGGCGGCAAGAGTCTGCGGCGCGCTGGGAAATGACGAGATAGCAACGCAAAGATACAGCGCTGCAGATTCTGCGGGCTCCTGCCAGCTGTGCAATCACTGTGCTCAGTGCTGAATTTTGGGTTTGAGACGGGGGAAGGAAGCGGTCCAATTCGGTTCTCCACACCAGTGAGACCACAGAGGAAGCCAGCGGCCACCATCTTGGAGAGCTGACGTCACCATCCCTGTCTTCAACAGATCACAGCTCATTCAGCTATAGAACAGGTAATTTCAGGCTGCCATTCGCCTGCGTCTCGCAGACAAATTACTCAGGCTCAGTGCTAAAGAACCCACGGAAACTGCTTCTTGGAGCCTGCTCCTATCAGAACATACACCGAGCCCGGAGCCGCCAAATTCCAGCTCCCGGAACTGCTCTGGCCCAGAGCTAAAGAACCCGTGGAAACTGCTTCTCGGTCCGGGTCCTGCTGAATACTGTGGAGGTAAATACCAACTGAGCCTTCATAGGCAGTGGCAACAGGATTGAGATGGGGCTTGTGAGGGCCAGTCAGGACTCACCCGTTGCTTTGGTCACCTGGCAAAGGGAACAAAATGCTGCCATTTGCATGGGATACCAACATGGCAGAGATCTGATGTCATCAGAAAGCGGCAGAGGAGAGAACTTCATTGATACCAGCAGCGAGAGAAACAGTTGGTCTCCTGGTAAAGAAAGTGAGTCACAAACACCCGAGTCTCTCTCACTTTGTCATCAAGCCAGAGGGGCAGAGCAGAGGCGCCTCCCGCGCCCGGAACAGGCCCAGCGACCCGCCGGCGTGGTAGACACGTCACCCCAATTGGAGTAAGGGCAGAGCAGAGCCGCTGCCCGTGCCTGCAAGGTAGGCAGACCTGCGACCGACCGGCAGAACAGGCCCAGGGGTCCGCGGGCGTGGTAGACACGTCACACCAATTGGAGGAGGGGCAGAGCAGAGCCACCGCCCATGCCTGCAAAGTAGGCATACCTGCGACCGACCGGCGGAACAGGCCCAGCGGCCCGTCAGCGTGGTAGACAGATCACCCCAATTGCAGGAAGAGCACAGCCGCCGCCCGACCCTGCAAGGGAGACTTTTCAACTATACAAGAGCAATATAAATATATATGCCCCAAACAATGGTGCAGCTATGTTCATCAAACAAACTCTTCTCAAGTTCAAGAGTCTAATAGACCACCATACAATAATCATGGGAGACTTCAACAC
>NW_025999998.1:14437848-14452504 GCF_001458135.2 Marmota marmota marmota | reverse complement strand
AACCCAATCAACAAATGGGCCAAGGACCTGAACAGACACTTCTCAGAGGAGGACATACAATCAATCAACAAGTACATGAAAAAATGCTCACCATCTCTAGCAGTCAGAGAAATGCAAATCAAAACCACCCTAAGATACCATCTCACTCCAGTAAGATTGGCAGCCATTATGAAGTCAAACAACAAGAAGTGCTGGCGAGGATGTGGGGAAAAGGGTACACTTGTACATTGCTGGTGGGACTGCAAATTGGTGCAGCCAATTTGGAAAGCAGTATGGAGATTTCTTGGAAAGCTGGGAATGGAACCACCATTTGACCCAGCTATTCCCCTTCTTGGTCTATTCTCTAAAGACCTTAAAAGAGCATGCTACAGGGACACTGCTACATCGATGTTCATAGCAGCACAATTCACAATAGCAAGACTATGGAACCAACCTAGATGCCCTTCAATAGACGAATGGATAAAAAAAATGTGGCATTTATACACAATGGAGTATTACTCTGCATTAAAAAATGACAAAAATCATAGAATTTGCAGGGAAATGGATGGCATTAGAGCAGATTATGCTAAGTGAAGCTAGCCAATCCCTAAAAAACAAATGCCAAATGTCTTCTTTGATATAAGGAGAGTAACTAAGAACAGAGTAGGGACGAAGAGCATGAGAAGAAGATTAACATTAAACAGGGATGAGAGGTGGGAGGGAAAGGGAGAGAGAAGGGAAATTGCATGGAAATGGAAGGAGACCCTCAGGGTTATACAAAATTACATACGAGAGGAAGTGAGGGGAAAGGGGGCAAAAATTCAAGGGGGAGAAATGAATTACAGTAGAGGGGGTAGAGAGAGAAGAGGGGAGGGTATGGGAGGGGAGGGGGGATAGTAGAGGATAGGAAAGGCAGCAGAATACAACAGACACTAGTATGGCAATATGTAAATCAATGGATGTGTAACTGATGTGATTCTGCAATTTGTATACGGGGTAAAAATGGGAGTTCATAACCCACTTGAATCAAAGTGTGAAATATGATATATCAAGAACTATGTAATGTTTTGAACAACCAACAATAAAAATTTTTTAAAAAAGCCATAATTACAATCTCGAGCTAAAAATCAGAATTATTTGGAATTCCCATTCATACACCTCTCATAATAGGATGAACAATTATAAACCCCCTAATTCTAACTGTAAAAGACAGGCTATTCCTCTGAATTTCTCTGATCACATTCCTGTTATAACATCTTAAGAATGATCATCATAGCCGGGTGCACACCTGTAATCCCAGTAGTTTAGGAAGCTGAGACAGGAGGATCATGAGTTCAAAGCCAGACTTAGCAATGATGAGGTACTAAGCAACTCTGTGAGACCCGTTTCTAAGTACAATACAAAACAGGGCTGGGGATGTGGCTCAGTGGTCAAGTGCCCCTGAGTTCAATCCCTGGTACCACCTCGCCCCCCCAAAAAGAGAATGATCACCATGCCATGTACAGTGGTGCACACTTATAATCCCAGCTACCTATGAGGCTGAGGCAGGAAGATTGCAATTTGAGAGCAACCTGAGCAATTTAATGAGACTTTATCTCAAAAATTAAATGGCCACGTATGGATGGTGTCGCACACCTGTAATCCCAAGCGGCTTGGGAGGCTACGGCAGAATAATCATGAGTTCAAAGCCAGCCTCAGCAAAAGTGAGGCACAAAGCAACTCAGTGAGACCTATGTCTCCAAATAAAGCACAAAATAGAGCTGAGAATGTGGCTCAGTGGTCGACTGCTTCTGAGTTCAATGCTGGCACTCCCCCCAAAACAACATTTTTATAATTAATTTAAATAAATGGCTGGGGATAAGCTCAGTTGTAGAACTCCCCTGGGTTCAAACCCCTGTATTAAAAAAATCATTATAATGCCACCTTCCCAAATTAATATATATATTTTCCTGCTGAGACAGTTTCAAATGAGGTTGTAGAGAGGACTTCCTTTTTCATAATGCTTTAAAATTATGCCTGTATATGAGGTAATACATAAATTAATTACTTGGATTTAGCTGTTCCACAATGCAGCCATATCAAATCATGTTGCACATATTATATGCAATTTTCACTTATCGGTTTAAAGATAAATATTAAAAGGACATTTTCTTAATTTCAATTGATTTAGACTTTTTAAATAAATCAATTACTTTCACAAATGAAAAAGATATTTAAGCAGGAGATTTATTGTTGGGGGCCTCAGGTCTAAGAGCTGGCTTTTTCCATGGGTCATCTGTTTGAACTTGAGTGAATTACCTCACCTCTCCAGTTCTGTTTTGTCATTTGCTAAAACATCCTTTATTCATTCAATACACATGTACTGAGCAAACCATATGTTCCAAGTCTGTACCAGGGGCTGTGGATGCAGCTGTCAACAGGACTTAGAATCTGTCAAGGGAATGGACATCAAACAAATAATTATGCAAATTAGGATGTAATTGAAATTAAGACAAATGCCATGAAGGACAAAGTAATAGATGTGGAAGTTACTTGTAGTAAACAAATATAGATCACATGGCAACTGATCTAGCTTCATGGAAAGCTAAGAAAGCAGAATTCTTCTGGAGAAAATGACTATTCATCAGGTATGGTGGTACATGCCTATAACCCACATGTAGGGAGGCTAAGGCAGGAGGATCTCCAAGTTTGAGGCCAACCTGGGTAATTTAACAAGATTGTGTTTTAAAATAAATTAAAATAAACAAATAAATACATAGCACTGAAGATGTCTCTCAGAGGGTAAGTTTTGAAGGCTAAGCAATTGGTCAAAGAGTAAGGAGGAAAAGAGAAAAAAGTTCTTAGCATAGATAAAACTTTGGCATAGAAAGGAACTTATATATGTTATGAAATACTGAAAAACAATGTGAAGAGAAAAAGAGGATTTTCAAATGAAGCTTGGAGACATAGGCAGGTCCCATGTGAAGGTTTTGTTTATTTCCTTGTTTGTTGGTACAGAGAATTGAAACCAGGAAAGCTTTATCACTGAACTATAACCCAGCCCTTTTTATTTTGAAACAGGGTCTGTCTATGTTGCTGAGGGTCTCACTAAATTACTGAGGCTGGCTTTGAACTTGCAATCCTCTTGCATCAGCCTCCTGAGTCACTGGGATTATAAACATGCCACTGTGCTTAGCTCCATGTGAAAGCTTTTAAAGGAATTTAGACTGTGCAAGGACAACAAGAAACCAGAATTTTAAACAGAGACAAGAAGAAATTCAAGAATATCACGTCTCAAGGAAAATTTACGTAAAGTGTTTTGCTATACAAATCCCAAGTTATTTATTAGCATTCTATTCTTAGCTGAAGAGTGATTTGATTTAGTCCATAGAGATAGGTACATTCCAATGTAGGGGGAAACATATTGAAAGGAAAGAAGAGCTGAATGTGGTGATGCACACTTGTAATCCCAGTGACTCTGAAGGCTGAGGCAGGAGGATCACATTCAAGTCCAGCCTCAACAATTTAGTGAGACCCTATCTCAAAATCAAAAATCAAAAGGGCTGGGGATGTAGCTCAGCAATAAAGTGTCCCTGGGTTCCACCCCTCATACCAAAAAAAGGAAGAAAGACAAGGGGATCAGGGTCAGGGAGGAGTGGGGACTACTCAAGGAAGTCAAGGCCAATATTTTTGTTCCTCATTTTACAGATGAAAGAAACTAAAAGGCCACAGGGATTGAGAAATTTGCACTAGGCCACAAAACTAGTAAGTTCCAGCTCTGGGTCTAGAACACAGAGTAAAGTTAAGAGATTCTAACCCCGTTGTGGTAGTGTACCTGTAATCCCAGCAACTGGAGAAGCTGAGGCAGGAGGATTACAGGTTCAAAGCCACCCTCCGTAATTTAGCAAGACCCTAAAAAAAATAATAATAATTATAATAAATAAAGAGTTGGGGATGTGGCTCAGTGGAAGTGTTCCTGGGTTCAATTCTCAGCACTAAAATAATAATAATAAGAAGAATATATTTTAAAAGATTGTAAAGGAGGAAACAGTAAAGGGGAAAGAAAGTACATTCCTGACAATGTTGAGCATCTACACTATGTTCTGTTATTTAACACTCAAAACAAAACAGAAAAGTAAGTAAGAGTATGCCCACTTTCCAGATGGGAAAACTGAGGGTAAAGAGATCAGATTTAACCAAGTTCAGTGGCATAGGTGTGAAGCCTCAGCTACTTAGGAGGTTGAGGAAGGAGGATGGCTTGTGCCCAGAAAGAGGCCAGCCTGGACAACATAACAAGAACCAGTTTCAACATAAACAACAACAACAAAAATTACTGTCTCAGGAGTCAACCTGCCTGAGTGCAGACTGCCATTCCCACATCTTTGAACACTGCTCCACATTTATTGGCAAAATGGACAGAGCCCCTCTTTCACAAGGTGATTAGAAGAATTAAATAAAATAATGTGTTTAGCATAAACAAAGCATGGATATTAAGACATTAATAAATAATGAATCTTATACATTTTTTGTTTTTAGGAATTAAGAGAACAGATTTATTTATTTGTTTGTTTGTTTTTTATTTATTTTGTACTAGGGATTAAACCCAGAGGCACTTAACCAGTGAACCAAATCCCCAGCTCTTTTAATTTTTTTATTTTGAGACAGAGACTTACTAAGGTGCTTAGGGCCTCACTAAATTGCTGAGTGTGGCTTTGAACTCACGATCTTCTTGCCTCAGCCTCACAGGACACTGAGATTCAAGCATGTGTCACCAGGCCCAGAGAAAACACATAATTTTAAAGAGTAATTATGTCAAGGTCACAGCGGGGCATGGTGGCAAATGTCTATTACCCCAGATACTAAGAAGGCTGAGGCAGGATTGCAAGTTCAAAGCCAGCCAGGGCAACTTTAAAAGATCCTATCTCAAAGTAAAACAAAAAATAAAATAAGAAGGACTGGGGATGTAGCTAGTGCTTGCATAACATGTGTGAGGCCTGGGATTCAATCCTTGGTACCAACAAAAACAAAAACAAAAAAGGCAGCAAATTTATTGTTCTGAGATCTGCATGTAGAAATTAGCTGCAAATAAAATCTTGATTTCCTCCTCATAAATTATTCCATTATACTAAAATATAAATGCCAAAGAGAGTATCTTGATAATGTTTGAAATATATACCCTGCACTGATTACAAATAGCAAGAAAAATGATTGCAGCTCTTGCTGTTTATAAGTCATTTGCTAATTTTTTTTTCTTTTCTTTTTTTTTAATTGTTTTTCTAGGGCTGGGTATTGGACTCGGGACACTCTAACACCGAAATACATCCCCAGTCTTTTATTTTATTTTATTTTATTTTATTTTGAGAATTTGAGAATTGCTGAATTGCTCAAACTAGCCTCAAACTTGTGATCCTTCTGCCTCAATCTCAAGAAGTCAACAGAATTATAAGCATGTACCACTATGCAAGGCTAGAGAATTTTTTCATGCACCTTTATCTCTAGTATTAATAACTATAGCTTGAACTTTAACATTTTAAATTTGTTGAAATATTAAGTGCTCATCCCTGCTTATCTGATTCTTAGTGTCTATTTTCCATTGCTATTGTAACAAACTAGTATACTTGTAAGTGGCTTAAACCAGCACAGGTTTATTGTCCTAGAGGTCTCTAAGACACATGTAAGATGTAAGATATTGGTCTCACATCAAGGTGTCAGCAAAGCTGTGTTCTCTATTCCTTACCTTTTTTCACTTTCTAGATGCTGCCTACCTTCCATGGTTCCCTCCCTTGTTTTCAAAGCCAGTAACATTGGACCAGCTCTTTCTCATATCCTGTCTTGATCAGCTCAAGCTACCAAAACTAATTCCACAGACTGAGTGCATTAAACAACACATATTTTTGTCTCATAGTTCTGGAAGCTGGATGTCCAAAGCCAAGGTTCATCATGGTCAGACTCTGGGAAGGACACCCTTCCTGGCATGTGTATGGCCACCTTTTCACTGTGTTCTCACATCAGGGAAAGACATAGAGTAAACTGGTATCTCTTCTTAAAAGGGCACTAATCCCATCATGAGGGTGCCACCCTCCTGAGTTCATCTGAACCTGATCACTTCTCAAAGGCGCCAGCTCCAAATACTAACTAACACACTGAGAGCCAGAGCTTCTGCATAAGACTAGCAGGGAATGGGGGAGCACCAGTCCACAGTATACCTTATCATTCTGACTTCATCTTCTACCTTCATCTTCTACACTTAAAGACTTTTTTTTTTTTCTCTTTCTTCCTGTACTAGGGATTGAATCCAGGATACTTTAGCACTGAGTACACCTCCATCTTTATTTATTTATTTATTTTGAGACAGATTCTAGCTAAGTTACTAACACTGATCTCAAATTTGTGATGCTCCTGCTTCAGCTTCCCAAGTTTCTGGAATCACAAATGTGAGCCTCCCACACCCAGAGATGAACAACTGTAATTCCCTCTTGCCATGGAAGGTAACATATTCACAGGTTTCAAAAATAGGTTGTCTATTCCTTGGGGGCCACTATTCTTCCTAACACTGAATCATATCCATCATAAGTTCATTGTCTCTAGAGAAGTCTGTTAAGTGAGAGATAACCTAAGGACTTAAATTCAATATCTTACTAATACTTTCAAGTACTGTGATATTTTTTTCTACACTATTGGGGATTGAACCCAGGGGCTCTCTATCATTGTGCTACATCCTAGTCTTTTTTATTTTGAGACAAGTTTTGTCTAAGTTGCTCTGGCTGGCCTGGAACTTGTGATCTTCCTGCCTTAGTCTCCAGAATAGCTGGAATTATAGTCATGACCTACTGCACCCAGCAAGTCCTGTAATTTTAAAGTCATGCTATCATTAAATTTAAAAATAAAATTGGCAGAATTCATTTTTTAAAAAAGGGTTGTATGTGTTATGTATATATTTGACGTGTAAGTCAGTATCCTCGGAGTGAAGCAGATTACCCTCTTTGACATGTGTGGTCCTCACTGAGTCAGTTGAAGGCCTTAAAAGAAGTCTGAAGATGCCCCTAAAGAGAAAGGAATTCCTCTCCAGGTTGCCTGTGGACAAGGTCTAAAATATTATCTCCTGTTGGAATTTCCATCCTGCTGGGCTGCCCTGCATATTTCATACTTGCCTCTCATAAACCAAAATCTTAAAAATAAAGTAATTAGGCCTGGGGATGCAGCTCAGTGGTAGTGTACTCACCTAGTATGCTCAAGGCCCTAGGTTCAATTTCCAGTATTGCAAAAAAAAAAGAAACAAAACAAAATAAAAACCAAGTTAGGTCACTGAGAGATGTCCTTAGTCAGGGATACATGCTTGTAAGAACATTTCTCTCCTCTTTGATAATCAGTGTTATAGCAATCTTGTTTGAGAGTAACAATAATAGAACTGCACACTTCCTAGTGTGATCTTTGGTTTCACTCAGGAACCTAGTGAAAATCAGTGTCTCTGCTGCGGAAGAAAAAGAAACTAATGAAAATAAAAACCTTAGCTGGCCCTGGTGTCGCACACCTGTAATCCCAGCAATTTGGGAAGCTGCAGCAGGAGGATCACAAGTTCGAAGCCAGCCTCAGCAACTCAGGTAAAAACTGTCTTTAGATAAAAAAACGTCCCTAAGTTCAAATCCTGGTAAAAAAAAAAAAAAAAAAAAACTCAAACCTAAAGCACAATTAAGAANGAGGAGGAGGAGGAGGAGGAGGAGGAACTATAACTGATACACAGTAGAATGAGCATGATAATATACTTAAATTTCATATACTTCTTCACCTGTCACACTCACAAAAATACTTCTGATTATTTTCAACTATTTAAAAACATGTAAAAAATCATTCTTATTTAGCTGGAGATATAGCTTAGTGGTAGAGTATTTGCCTAAGGGTGCATGAGACCCTGGGTTCAATCTCCAATAACACAAAAGGAAAAAAATAAAATAAAACTACAAAAAAAAAATCCTTCTTAGCACATAGTCTATTCTAAGTAGGCAACTGGTTGGACTTGTCCCACAGGACAGTTTGCCAACCCCTTCCGTAAACAACAGATGTTGAGAGGAAAAAAACTGGTAACTTATGTTTAGTGGAAAATGCTCACCTTATCTCTAAGTATAGAGAAAGAAAAGAGACATGAATAAACGTCTCTTACAAGAAGATATACAAATATATAAATGTACATCCAGATATAAAAAAATGCTTAATATCAGTAATCATCAGGGAAATGCAAATCAAAACTACAATGGGAAATCACCTCATGCCAGTTAGGATGGTTGTTCTCAAAAAAGGACAAGAACTAACGAATGCTGGTGAGGATGTAGAGAAAGAAGAACTCTTAAAGGAGAGGTTGGTAGGAATATAAATTAGTACAGTCATTATGGAAAACAGAAAGGCAGGTTCCTCAAAAAATTAAAAATAGAACTTACCATATGATGCAGCAATCCCACTCCTGGGTATAATCCAAAGGAAATTAAAACAGTCTGTGGAAGAGACTTTAATCTGCATTCCCATGTTCATTGTAGCACTGTTCACAGTTGCCAAGAAATAGAAACAACTTAAGTGTCCATCAACTGATGAATGAATAAAGAAAATGTGGTACATACACACAGTGAAATAGTATTCAGCTCTAAAAAGAATGAACTCCTATCATTTATGGGTGTGGATGAACGGGAAGACATTATGTCAAGTGAAATAAGCCAGGCACACAAGGCCAGATATCACATCATCTCAATCATATGTGGAATCTAAAAAAGTGGATGTCACAGAAGTTGAGAGTAGAATACTGGTTACCAGAGTGGAGTGCTACATTTTGGATCTTGGATGTCTTCCAAAGGCCTATGAAAGCATGGTCCCCAGCACATGATGCTACTGGGAAGTGGTAGAAGGTGAGCTTAGTGGAAAAAAAGTTAGGTCACTGGGAGATATGCTCTTGAAGAGGATATTTGGACTCTGTCCCCTTTCTGTTTCTTTCTTTCTATTTCCTGATCACCTTGAGGTAAACAAGCCTCTTCTACCATGTTTCCGCCATGTAGTTTTATGCAGTCACAAACCCTAAACAACAGGGCCAAGACTCATAGACTGAAACCTCTGAAACCATGAGTCAAAATAAACCTTTCTCCCTACTAGTTCATTATCTCAGGTATTTTGTTTTAATGACGGGAAACTGACTAACACAAAGAGGTTGGGCAGGGTTGGGAGAAGGAGAACAGCAAGAGATTCATCAATGAGTATGAAATTGCAGACAGGAAAAATAAATTTTAGTTCTACTACATATTAGAATGACTGTAGCTAACAGTAACGTGTTATATATTTCAAGACAGCTAGAAAAGAGGATTTTAGATGTTAACACCACTAAGAAGAGATAAATTTCTGAGGTAATGAATATGCCAATTATCCTAATTTGATCATTATTCAAGATAGAAAAGTGTTGAGTCACCATATATACTCCATAAACATTATAATTGTTATGTGTTAATTAAAAATAATTTTTTAAAAAAAGAAAGGGAAAATTAAATCTTATGGTAATGCATATAGATTATTTACTTGTATAAACAACTAACTGGCTCCAGACAGGCACAGTGGTGCACACTTGTAATGCCCCTACTCAGAAGGCTAAAGCAGGAAAATTGCAAGTTCAAAGCTAGCCTCAGCAACTTACTGAGACCCTGACTTAAAACAGAACTTTTAAAAGGACTGGGAATGTGTTCCAGTGTACAGTGCTTGTCTAGTATGCAGGAGACCCTAGGTTGAATCCCTTAGTCCTGGGGATTAAAAAAAAAAAAAAATGACTCCACTGGTTCAGAAGTTTGTCAGTAGTTGAGTCACAAATTGATAGGGGTTTCAATCACTCATTCATTTCTTCAACAAGTTTTTATTTAGTGTCCATTATTTCTCAGATACTATATGAGGTACTAGGATAAAAGAACACACATTCTACAAATTCATTCCCAAAACAAACCTTTGAAAATCACTTTATCACATACATTTAATTCAAATTTTTAAAGTTAAATTGTTTTAATTTCCAGAAATGTTCAACTTGTTTTTATTCATCCTGCCCAAGGCCTGCAAAATTAGTCACAGATTAACAAGAAGAGATGGTGTCAGCCCCTGTCTGAGGTGTTATTAACTGAAGTCAAACAAAGAAGACCATTAACAAGAATGACAATAAACCTTCACCTTAAAATGAGATGATAAGTCAATACATGTTTTATCATGTGCATTAAGAGTGGTTTAATTAGAATAACTGTAATAATTTGGGCTGAGGAAAGGATATTTCATATTACCTTCCCATCTCTAATAGCATGAGGTTAATTTTTAGTTATGATTAAGTATAAGTTTCTACCCTTCAGGAAAGGGTAATGTACTAGTACATGACCAAAATGTACTAGTCCATCACAAATCAGGAATTGGGACGCTGGAAAGACAATTTGATTATCAAAGTTTTATCTATTGACTGCCTCTTAATTGCCTGACTAGGAAAATGAGTTTGCTTCTCTTCCAATTTGAGTATGTTTAAATGTATTAGTAAGCTTTGGTTCATCTTGATGTTTATCACAGCTCTGGTCTAGAATAGTAGAAAATTAGAAACATCTTGAAAAAATAAAAACAAATTGAACATTTCTGGAAATTAAAACAATTTAACTTTAAAAATTTGAATTAAATGTATGTTATAAAGTGATTTTCAAAGGTTTGTTTGGGGAATAAATTTGTAGAATGTGTGTTCTTTTATCCTAGTACCTCATATAGTATCTGAGAAATAATGAACACTAAACATGATGTATTACCATTATATATTTATTTATTCCATTATGAAAGGAATAAATAAATATATAATGGTAATACATCATGGACTCATCATTCAAGAAATGTGACCATTACAAAAGATCACCAAAGTTTACTCTAAATTAACAACAACTACTGAAGAAAGATATTCAAATATGCTAAAGAATTTATCAAAAATAAGGTTATAAGATAATGTTTATAGCTTGGTCTAATTTATGTAACTTTACATATTTCAGGACACCCATCAAAATTTTTAAATGATTATTGCTGGAGTGATTTTTCCAATCTTCTTTTCAATTTCTCTGCGCTTTGAGTTTTTTACAATGTATGTATTATGCATTTACTTAATCCTTAAAAATAATAAGGCTTTTTATTTTATAATCTGTAAAATTTAAAATCACAAAATTGTTATGATAAATATGATTAATAAAGCCAGGCCTGGCAGTACACTCTTGTGATTTCAACAACTAAAGAGACCGAGGCAAGAAGATCATAAGTTTGAGGCCAGCCTTAGCAACTTAGTAAGACCCTGTCTCAAAATCAAAAATAATAAGTGGCACATGCCTGTAATCCCAGCAGCTCGGGAGGCTGAGACAGGAGGATCGAGCATCCAAAGCCAACCTCAGCAACAGCAAAGCACTACGCAACTCAGTGAGACCCTGTCTCTAAATAAAAAATATGAAATTGGGCTAGGACTGTGGCTCAGTGGTTGAGTGTCCCTGAGTTCAATCCCCAGTATAATAATAATAATAATAATAATAATAATAATAATAATAATGGCTTGGGATGTAGTTCATGATAGAGTACTCTAGGTTCAATCCACAATACCACAAAAAAATCAATAAATGATTATTTTAGTAGCTAAAATAGTAATAAGCTCCTGAAGCATGTCAGGACGGGCAAGCTTCTCCTCATATGTGTGAATTTAATGTTGCTATTGAAGTTTATCATGAACATGAACTTTTTTAGAATGTCGAACCACCCCCACTATGCTACCTTCCACAGGACTCTTTTATATGAAAACTTAAAAGAATATTGTGACCTTTGCCATCCTATATATGACTATTGCTTCCTAAAATCACTGGGAAATTGCTTTTCTTGCACTGGGAAGTTTGGACAAGTTCATATCACTCACTCTACAAATGAAGGAGCTGAGACAAAGAGGTGGCATGAGCCGCCCAAAACCCCACAGCTAAGATTTATCAATACAAACTCCCTCATGTTTGTATCAATCAGAAAAAGTTATCTTGACCCCATCATTACATTTCCATGGACCCCCTGGAATTCCTAGGCAAATACCAAGTAAGGTTGTGTTGGGATTTATCAGCATCCTGTGTATGCATTCAAAGAGCTCTGAGTTGTGTGGAAGGACAGACAGAGAAGATCCAAGCACGAATCTTGAGGCTGCACCTGACAAAAAAAAATGAAGCAGTGCATTGGCCTCAGGGCTTTCAGAGACAGGCAGTGTTACCCATCCTCTCACACCTAGGCAACTCTGAAAATGCTTACACTGCAAGGCAAAGTGACTCATGCTTGTATCCCAGCAACTCTGGATGGAGACTTAGGGCAGGCAGATGGCAAGTTCAAGGCCAGCTTCAGTGAGACCCTATATCAAAATCAAAAAACAGAAAGAACTGGGAATGTAGCTCAGTGGTAAAAGTGCCTCTGGGTTCAACCCCCAGTACCAAAAGAAAAAAAAAAATATGTATTCTGTCATCCATAGAGAGGTTTAGACATGGCATTCTGCAGTCATCTGTCAATGAAGAGGTAACATCTGATATTAAAGGACTACATGAGCCGAGTGCAGTGGTGCACGCCTATAATCCCAGCAACTTGAGAGGCTGAGGCAAGAGGATGGTAAGTTCAAAGCCAGCCTCAACAACTTAGCAAGATCCTAAACAATTTAGGCCTAAGCAACTTAGACAGGGTCTCACCCTGTCTCAAAAGGGCTGGGGATGTGACTCAGTGGTTAAGTGCTCCTGGATTCAATCTCTGGTGGTGAGAGGGGAATAGATGTAATTCCATACTATATGGAGAGGAGAGAACAATACTAATAGTTGTAATTTACTGAGAACCGTCTATAAACTTCACATAAACTATTGCCCAAGACTTTCACTACAGTCCACAAACCTTTGCTCTTCAATCAAATAGCACACCACTTCCTTGTCAGGATAGGTTGAAGGGTAATGGAAGCCCTCAGAACTCACATCCCTGGAAGGCAACAGAGAAGATAATGTTAACTACTGTTAAGTGGTGCTCTGAAGTTTGGAAGGATGAGGATGGTTAAAAGCCATTGGATAGGGTGTTTAGGACATTTTCAGTGTCCTTTTAGAGTTTTATTCTTCTTTCTGTTATATTACTATAGAAATCTGACTCTATTTGGCTAAAGCAATTTAATTACTGAGACTAAACTGAGCCTTTGGTAAATGTACTATTTTCTGGAAGTAAATGATTCATCTGTATGAGGTAAAGGAAATTTTCCAGGAAGAAGAGTTTCTGTTTAACAAATGTCATTAAATTTATCGGAGTAGTTGTAATCATTGATTGACACATGATTACATCGTACTAACCCCTTCCTTTGGCAAGGCCAATCTATAAAGTCTATAAATATGCTTTGTAAATCATGTCCCTGCTTCTTCCCCCTCTCCCATATTCACCTTCTTGCCTAAAGCCATTGCAATTAGTCTGCAGAAAGGCTCAGTTAAAAGAATCAACCCCTGTAAACAGGGTGGAACTCTGGCATGTTTCTCTGTGAATCAGACCAGCTCTGAACTGCTTTTTGTCATGCGGAAGTTCATGATCATAGGCAGTTAGTAAACCTGTTATCACTATTTCCCTTCAAGCATTTTAGTCATTCCTATTTTCCTGCTTTAATTGGCTTAATATCTATTTCCATTTCATCAAAATATTCTTAAAATTGTATCATCTCCCGCATCCATGAAGAGGTTAGCTATTGCAGTTTCCCAAAGTATATGCCACTAACTTTACATCCTAGATAAGTGCTGTACAGTAGAAATAGAATGTGCACCATGTATCTGATTTAAAAGTTTTTCCAGCTGGGTGCAGTGGCTTACACCTGTAATCCCAGAGACTCAGGAAGCTGAGACAGGAGGATTGAATGTTCATAGCCAGCCTCAGCAATTCAGGGAGGCCCTAAGCAACTCAGAGAGGCCCTGTCTCTAAATAAAATATAAAAAGGGCTGCAAATCTCCATCATGATGGATTAGGCCCCAACTTCCTTAATAAGATTCCTCTAGCGCAAGAATTAAAGATCAAGAATCAATAAATGGGATGGACTCAAACTAAAAAGCTTCTTCTCAGCAAAAGAAACAAATCAGTGAAGTGAATAGAGAGCCTACAGAATGGGAGCAAATTTTTACCACGTGCACATCAGATAGATCATTAATCTTTGGGATATATAAAGAACTCAAAAATCTTAACACCAAAAAAATTAATCTAATCAATAAATGGGCAAGGATATACAATTAATCAACAAATATATGAAAACATGTTCAACATCTCTAGCAATTAGAGAAATGCAAATCAAACCTCTCAAAGATTTCATCTCACTCCAGTCAGAATGGCAGCTATTAAGAATACAAACAACAATAAGTGTTGGTGAGGATGTGGGGGAAAAGGTACACTCATATACTGCTGATGGGACTGCAAACTGGTGCAACCAATATGGAAAGCAGTATGGAGATTCCTTGGAAAACTGGGAATGGAACTACCATTTGAACCAGCTATCCCAATCCTTGGTTTATACCCAAAGGACTTAAAAACAGAATACTACAGTGATGCAGCCACATCAATGTTTATAACAACATAATTCACAACAATTAAATTGTGGAACCAAGCCAGATACCCTTCAGTTGATGAATGGATAAAGAAACTGTGAGATATATACACA
>NW_025999998.1:14393168-14436684 GCF_001458135.2 Marmota marmota marmota | reverse complement strand
ATATATATACACACACACACACACACACACACACACACAATGGAATATTACTCAGCATTAAAAGAGAATAAAATCATGTCTTTTGCAGGTAAATGGATGGAGTTGGAGAATATAATGCAAAGTGAAATAATCCAAATCCAAAAAACCAAATGCCAAATGTTTTCCCTGATATAAGGATGCTGATTCATAGTGGAGATGGGGTGGGCAGCATGAGAGGAATAGATGAACTTTAGATAGGACAAAGGGGAGGGAGGGGAAAGTAGAGGGCACGGGGGTAGGAAAGATGGTAGAACAAGAAAGACATCATTACCCTAAGTACATATATGAAAACACTAATGGAGTGACTATACTTTGAGTACAACTAGAGACATGAAAAATTGTGCTCTATTTGTGTAATATGAATTGAATTGCATTCTGCTACAATATTTAACAAATTAAAATAAATAAAAGACAATATGTATATTAAAAGGGCTGGGGATATGGCTTAGTGGTTAAGCGCCCCTGGATTAAATCTCTAATATCCCACCCCCCAAAAAAGTTTCACATAAAAAATTAAAATGAAAAAGAGAAAATAATTTTTTTTAGTTTTTATTTTGTTTATTTTTATGTGGTGCTGAGGATCGAACCCAAGGCCTTGAATGTGCTAGGCAAGCACTCTACCACTGAGCCACAACCCCAGCCCCCCCCGCCAAAAAAATAAAAGGTAAAATAAATTTTAATAACATATTTCATTTAACTCAATATGTCCAAGTACTAATGTCCCAGTACTCAATCAATATTTTTAAATGTTAAGGAAAAGCCAGGCATGGTGGCACATGCCTGTAATCCCAGGGACTTGGAGGTTGAGGCAGGAAGATGGCAAGTTTAAAGCCAGCCTCAGCAACTTAGTCAGACCTTGCCCCAAAATCAAAATCAAAATAGCTGGGATATAGCTCAGTGTTAGAATGCAATCCCCTGTATCTATCTATCTATCTACCTATCTCTCTCTCTCTCTCTCTCTCTCTCTCTCTCTCTCTCTCTCACACACACACACACACACACACAAATTGTTAAGAAAATATTTTACATTTTTTGTACTAAGTTTCAAAATCCAATGTATATTTCACGCTTAGAGTGCATTTCAGTTAGGAATAGTCCCATTTTGAGAGTTTAGGAGCCACATGTAACTGGAGGCCACCTTATAGAACAGCCTGGAGTACGATCCTGAAAGAAGAAGGTATTAAATGAGCTCAGACTTTGAAGTGAGCCCTCCTTCCTCCCCCAAACACCAAGACAAACTAGAAATATAGCTTTTTATCAAGCCAATCTTCCCACTAAATTAGGAAGAATCACATATTAGATATTTCTGTGATCTCTTTCCCACATTTCATTCTCCCTTTGTTCAACTGTTCATTCCATAAATGGGAAAATGGATATTCAGAGAGATCAATAACTTATCCAAGGTCACACAGTGGTTAGGAGCAATGATCTAAATTCAGTCTTACTGATGCCCAGGTTAGGGCTTCTCTGACTATGTTAAGGTCCTACACCTTCCCTTCCTCTCTAAAGGACCAGTGCCGCCTTTAAGACTCTCCAAAAAGAGAGAATTGCTCTTGCTTACCCTTCTTCTCAGGCACTGCAGGAACTTGATCCTGCAAGCCCAACAGGTGGATACAGAAATGCACACTGCTACCTTATACCTAACATCTTTTTTTTTTCATTTCCTTAAACATAAAGCTAATAAACCTTTTACCTAGAAAGAGAAGAAATGTTATTTACTAGCTAATTTTATGATTAAATATTATGCTACATACATTGATTTATTGTGGCAATCTCTCCATGTGTCATGAGCAATTTTTTTAGTGCTGTTTATTTGTGGGTTCAAATTTTTCTACAATGAATATAAGCAATTTTTTGTACAAATAGTACAGGTTATGTGACTAATACCTTTTATGAAGAAAAAGTCTGATTATTCAATCTGGCTTAATTCTCCCAGATCTACAACAAAACCCTTTTAAAAAAATCTTTTGAGGTAACCATCAAAATATTTTCCAGAAGTAGAAATACAGATACAATGCAGTTTCACCCTCTGAGCCCCAAATACATACAAATCATTCATTAGTATAAAAGAACTTAAATGTGATTTAGGTTGAGAACCCAGAGTATTCTACTTGGATTTCTAGCAGTGCAGAACATGACAACACTTCCTTAACAGTGCTAAAGGTAACCATTTATAGATCTCTCCTCAACTGCAAAAGCAAACAAAAAAGAAAAAAACCAAGATAGTCTGTATCTAAATCCTAATATCATATTACCAAAGAAATTGAAAGGAGCACATCATTACATATATAAGTTATCTGTACACACACACACATATATATGTATGTATGTATATAATTTTGCTGGGTGCAGTGGTGCATGCCTATAATCTCAGTGGTTCAGGAAGCTGAGGCAGGAGCATTGCAAGTTCAAAGCCAATCTCAGCATCTTACTGAGGCCCTAAGCAATTTAGACTCTGTCTCGAAATAAAAAAAAATAAAAAGGGTTGGGGAAGTGATTCAGTGGTCAAACACCCCAGGGCTCAATCCCTGGCACCAAAAAGTATAAATAAAATAAAACAAAATTTTATCTTAGGTAACTTTAAAGCCTTTCAATGGTCATTTTCGACAGATTAAAAAGTAAAATTCCCACACATCTCATTAATCTGTTCTGAATGAGTCATATTTTAGCTTTCAATATACAAGGCATAATATATTTATGTGAAGGTGGAAAAACATGTAAACCTTGTATTTTCCTAAAATATTCACATCTGTTTTCCGTGTCATCAGAAAATGAAGCCTGAATTTCCATAGGCAGATAGAGTTTGTAATTTGCAATTTGGAGGTACAAATGTGCAGAGCTTTAAAACAACTACCATGACATTTCAGTTAAATCAAATTTCATAAGATGTTAGATTCACTAATAGAGTTTCCAATATAAAGAAATAAAGAAGGAAATGCTTTTTAATTCAAGTTGAAAAGATCAAATTTCTATGTTTTTTGTGTTTAGATGTACATGTTCTTCCTTAAGTAGGGATACACTTGCAGTTTGGAAGATACAGAAAAGATACAAAACACCACCATGACCCACAAGGGATCAGGGTTTTGTTGTTGTTGTTGTTGTTGTTGTTGTTTGTTTTGTTTTGGTACTGGGGATTGAATCCAGAGGCACTTAATCACTGAGCCACAAGCCCCTGCCCTTTTATATATATACTTAGAGACAGGGTTTAGCTGAGTTGTTTTAAGCCTCCCTAAATTGCTGGGGCTGGCTTTGAACTCTTGATTCTTCTGCCTCAGCTTCCAGAGCCACTATAATAATATGCATGTACCATGACATTTGGCCTTAATACTCAGTTTTCTGAATAAACCAGTCAATAGATAAAGATTTTGTTCTCTCTGAATCAGGGGTGGGAGGTGAAATATGAAGGATTTACAAATAAATTCAAGAACTAAATATTCTTGAGAAACAACTTTGGAGAACCTGCAATCCAGTCTTCTTCCTCCCTTCAGAGGGTACAGCAAACATTTTGATTTCAGTGCAGAGTTCTTGCCACATAACAGTGTTCTCAAGTCTGTTAGGTGGGAAGGCCCCTAAAAGTCAATGTTTTCTGTGGAAACCTGTAAGTGTTGATTCATTTCTGTATGACATGGGAACCATAATTTTACTAGCAGAAAATATGACATATATATGTGACATATAAATATAACTTTATATATGTAATAGTATTTAGTTAGATAGATAGATGATAGATTATACTAAACCTCGCCTAAAAGACTGCTAAACAAAACACAAATCATTTCAGAGACTTTCTATTCATATTTTTATTCTCCTGGACACTTGGTCTCCAGTACTCATCAACCAATAAGTGATGAAAGATAACAAGTTTTAGGAAAAATTTAAAGGCCAAGATAAACTTAATTATAGAACTTCCAACTTAATTACCTTATTTTTTTAAATTAAGTTGAGAACAACATCATTTTTTTTTAAATCAGTCACAGAACATCTGTGCTCCCTGAGAGACTGGTTTGGTTTTTTGTTGTTATTGTTTTCAGTTTTGTTTTTTTTTGTTTGTTTTTTTGTTTTTGCAAGGACTTTACGTTAGTTCTTATTTGTATGGCATAGATAAAACATTTAAATAACTATTCTTGTTTTGCTTTCAACCCACTGTGCCAAAATAATGTGGTTACTGCATGTACCTTATGTTCTTTAAAAGATGGTTTTAAATAAAAGTGTTTTGAGAAGATAAGCCTTTTTTAAAATGTTTTTGAGCAATTACCATAGTTAAAACTAATTTTGAAAAATACTCAATTAAAAAGCAATTGAGTGCAGAAAGCCAGTTGTAAAAAAGATTGTTTAGGAGTAGATACACTGACTCTTTAATTTCAAAATTAAGGTATTCCATATATTAAAAATTCACTCATGATATAATTCTGAATGGACAAAAAAAAAACATGCAGATTTCATTTTATATGCAAAACAAAGGAAAAAGGAGATCTGGAATAAAAGTTGTTAGCACAGTTTACTCCAGATGGTAAGAAAAGAACTTTCAGTTTTTATTTTACAGACTTCCATACTATTTAACTATATTTCAATTAATGTGCACAGCTTTGTAACTTTTTAAACCAGCAAATTTTAAGAATTTTTTTTGCTGAGTTACTTTAATCAAGTGAATTAAGCATATGATTTACAAATGAGCAATTTTTAAAACTTCATGACATATAAAATATTGTTTACAAATAGAAAGTTGTGCTCCATCAACAGAGTAAGTCTTTGAAAAGCTATTGTTTGGTATTTTACTTTTGGGATTTCCTTCCTTGAATAACTGAACTTTTACTTTATACATGGTAGGTCCTTAATAAATCCTTATGAATTTGATTGTTGAGTTGTTTTTATTTCTTTTGTGTGTGTGTGTGTGTGTGCGTATAAAAATAGCAATTTTAGTTGTCCAACCTAATAGAAATTTCTTTGTGACTAAATGACAGTGATGTAAAGGACAATCAAGCACAAAGAACCGGAATAATGATGGCTATGAATCTACAGGCAACACCAAAAATATCAAATGTCTCAACCAAAAGTAGGCACAATTTTAGAGACAAGCCAGAGAGTCTCTTAAAACTGTTAATTCCCAACTAAACTCCCTAGTTTTCAAATTCATGAAGGAATAGAATTTCAAAGTCTCTATCTGCTCAAGGGATCTAAATCTAGTACCAGGACTGGAGATATCCAACATGCAGTGTTTGCCTAGCATCTGCAAGGTTCTAATATCCCTACTACTGTCAAGAAAAATAAAAGCAAAGGGAGAAAAATAGCTAAGTCTTTTTCATTTTATTTTTTTACTATTAAGTTTAATAATTGATAAAAATGTACAAAAATATTCAAATCAGAAATGTCTTAGAATGTGTACCACAAAGTCAATCATTCTTAGTGAGGCTGTAAGGGAAAAGACCACCTCAATGGGAAAAAAAAGAAAAAAATAATAAACAACTAAAAAAAGCAAGACTGGATTTTTAAAAAAAAATCAAGACACCTGTTAAAGAAAATGTTTAAGTCAACATTATTTTTGGTTTTGGGGGGTTTTTTTGTTTGTTTGTTTGTTTGTTTAGACAAAGATATTGCAACTCTTACTGATAGTACTGTTTTTAGTAGATCTTTAAGGCAATATATTTAAACTAATTAAAGGTAACTAAATCTAAATCAAATAACAATTACTATACAAAGAATGTTGGTAACATATACTTTCTTTCCTTTTCTGTGTAAACAAGAGGACAAAATAAGAGGACCTAGGCTAAATTTATAATAAAATGATTTTTTAATGTAGAATATAAATAAAAGAAGTTCTTGAAGAACAGATAGATTTTCAAAGAAAGCAGCAAATCCCCTTTCATGCAGCCCTTTGAAAGTAAGACAGAAGCCCATTGTCTGGCATGGCTTAGGCACTGCTCTGTTAGAAGCCAGCAGGAGAGATAACTGGTACTTTGAGGTAGTAGCTGCATTGTGTGACAAGAAAGTTCAAGGGCATCCATCCTGATTTTTCTTTCTGCAACCCACATCTTTAAGTCAGAGGGTCATTTTCACAAGTTTGAGTCACTCTACATGTAAACATTTCCATTGTTACATGCTCATGATTGAAACTGGAGAGAACAGTGGGAACATGACCTCTCAGCAGCATTATGCAAATGGCAGAGAAAAAAAGTAAGAAAAGTTTCTTGGGAAACTAAAAAGTATGGGATTTTACCCATTTCTGGCATCTAAATAAGGTTCCAGGAAGAAAAAGCATGAAATGAACTCACAAGATATTCTAGTCCTGACTTATTGATGTCAATGTCACATTCAGTGAGCTCTATAATAATACTTGCTAAAATTGTCATACTAAGATCATGAGTATAATAACTATTATAATAACTATTTACAATTATAATTGTAGACTGAACCAATACATCTTCTAGGCAAAGATTTAAGTGCAACCTGATCCTCTCTACCAGCTGATGCCACATGCATTTATACAGTATTCAATTGTTCATACGGTTTGGGAACCTGGTTTTCAAAAGCCAAAGGCAATTTCAAGATCTAAAATTGTTCTCCTCCATTAAAAAAATAATGTACTTGAGAAAACTAACTAGAGAGTTATCCACTAATTCCACTAATTCATGTAGCAACTATTTCTTTAAATATCTCCTGGGTAACTGTTTTGGTATCTTGTATAGGAACAGAGAAGTTAAAAATCAAACATAATGGGATTATTTATTTAAACCAGATCACACATAAACCATACCCATTAATATGACATATTACAAGGGAAATGCTATATTTTTTAAAGTGGTGTTCAGCCTTTAGCCTAGCAGGAAATGCAGGTCTGTAAACACATTCACAGGTTCTATTATATGAGTGTAAGGACATTATGGCTAAATTTTGGTCTTTGAGAGAGAAGTGTTATTATAATTTTCATAACAATAACTACGATTCAAGTATATTATTGGACCTGTATTTGACATTAACACTAATTCTCTAAAAAACTCTGAAAGTATGCTTTATTTCCATTTTATAGATGACCTGTCCAGATGATTTATTAGAGCTGGGCTGTGCTCCATGGAAGACTACATTCCTAGCATGCACACATGAGACGCTGGGTTCAATCCCCAACACTGAGAATCAGTAAATAAATAAGTAGTGGGGCATGATGGTGCACACCTATAATTCCTACAACACTAGAGGCTGAGGTAGGAGGATTACAAATTTGAGGCTAGTCTCAGGAATTTAGAGAGACCATCTCTCAAAAAAAGAGGAGAGGAAGCTGGGGATGTAGCTTAGTGGTAAAATGCCCCTGGGTTCAATCTCTGGTACAACAAAAATACATATACACATGATGGTTTAATATCTGTAAAATGATAAGTTGATGTATTCCTGCGTAAAGTGATAAACCAAGGAGTCCCCTCCAGGGTAAGAATATGAACAATTCTGAACAATTTGCACTTCCACAATAAAAACTACAATTCTTTTCAGAAAACAGAGTAACAGTGACTGTTCAGTGAATATTTACTATGCCCCTATACTGTTCCAGGCCCTATGCATTTATTGTTTTAATTCTGGCAAATTTCCATAATATATAATAATGTCCCCATTTGATAGATGCAAAAACTTATGTACCCCAAATCATACAGCCAGTGAATGGCCACCTAGCAGGGTTATAACCAGGAACTAGCTGAACCTGAAACACACTCTTTCCTCTCCACTAAATTATCACCCACTCTCAAGGGTCGACGGCCAGAGTCTCATTGAAGGGTTCTTCTTCCTGCCCAGGGGAATCTAAGACTTAAAATCTCAAATAATTAGTGGTAGATACCCTGATAGATCTAGTCCACATGGGTTCTGAAACTAGACAAAGAAAATTGGTTTCTTTAAGGGGGTACATCAAAGGCAGAGATAAGGTTTCAAGGGTTGAATCTTGCTTTGTGATGTCTTGCAGTCAGCAGGTCAGGTTGATTGACATCTTGGTAGGTCACACCCATCTCAGATGCTGTGTGGACCACGGAAAAGTGGAATAGAGATTCACATTGTCCCTGGGCAATTGACCAGAGAAAATGACCACTGGTCATTCCAAGACACCAGATGTATCTATCCATTAAGCTTCCATGTACAATGTCCCACATGCAAACCATGGGCAACTCCTGACACCCCACAACCCACTGACCTCTACTTCTCTGTGCCTTTGTTCAAGATAGGCCCTTTGCCTAAAATGACCTCCCCTCCTAACCTACACTCATGGCCAAGCACAGATTTTATTTTCTCAGTCCCAACTTCCTAAGGCAAAATTTGTAATCAAACTACATTTTTGTAACTTATCACACTTTTTATTATCATTATTATGTTGGTACTTATCACATGGTACTGTAATTATTTGTATCTATTTCTCTCCTATAGGAGATTAAGATCATTAAGATCAAAACTTGCTTCTTATTCACTTCCAGATTCCCAATGCATGATACAGAGCTTGACACATAGATCAGCACCCAACAACTTAACTAGTGGCAGACCTAACAATTCATGCCAGCATGCTATAAATTAAAAGGATCTCCAAAAAAGTGAAAAAAAATACACTTTATGCCTTTATGTGGAAATACATTTTTCCTTATTTTGTTTCTATGTGTTCTTATTTGTTTGTTTGGTTTAAAGACACTCAGAAAATGAAAGTCTTTCTACCTTGTCTGTGATTCTGTCCCAGAAAATTCTGTCTTCTAGTGGGGCACACCTGTAATTCTAGCAATTCAGGAGGCTGAGGCAGGAGAATTGGGAGTTCAAGGCCAGTCTCAGCAATTTAGTGAGAACCTCAGCAACTTAGGGAGACCATATCTCTAAAAAATGAAAAGTGTTGAGGATATAGATTGATGGTAAATCACCCCTAGGTTCAATCCCTAGCACCAAAGAGGAGAAAATTGAAAATTCTACTTTCTCATATTTTAGAAAACACAAAATGCAATTTTCACAAAAGCTGAATTGATTTTCCTGATTAACTGAGCTATACATGATGCAAAAACTTATCTCTGGATACTCAGTGCCATGTAAGCCTTTTCCTTGACATTGAGAAATGTGATGGCCACAAGGTAGAGATGGGTCCTGTGGGAAAGAAGCCAACTGAATGTGGTACGCACATGAGCCCTTCAAACAGAGCAAGTGCATCTGCGCTGATTTGTATCTTCAAATCAATTGCCAATGCTTTGTTTTCCTACAGGAGAAAAGTAAATGCTTTGATTCTCATTTAGCAAATTAGAAAGATACAGAAATAATGATTTGATTCAAACCTTAATTTCCTGGAATCTGGTATTTAATCCAAAAGTTTTCATCTTCCAAACTGCACTCAAATCCAAAGCCAAATTTTCAGAAAATGGATTTCAACTATATTATTGTCTTTACCAAGATAATCAGGTCATCCCTTTAAATAACTCCTTTCTGCTTTAGAACTGACATTAATGTACAATTAGCCTGCAGTGTAGATGCAAAAAAAAACAGGCTAATAAAAAAGATCTGGCATTATTTTTTTTTTAAGTCTTTACTGAATAGGGATATTCACAGATAATTGGCAGTTGTTGTCTGGACAAAGAGTTATAGCTTTGTGAGCTAAAAACATAGCCTACTTGTCCAAATTAGTTCAAGAAATTTCCCATTTCTGAGAGGATGGGCTGGCTGCCAGCTCTTTAAAGACAGAAAAATACACCCTCTGAGAATATGATTCATCACATATCACAAAAAGTGTGAGAGGCAAAGGGGGGCGTGCACACACATATAGGCATTTAAATACTTGTCCAAGACTTTCCAAAACAACCTTTCTTCATACAAGAGGTGTACATTTTGTCAACCAAGATCAGTTTGTCACCGGGCTTGGGGGCACATGCCTGTAATCTGACAATTCAGGAGGCTGAAGCAGGAGGGTCAAAGGTTTGAGGCTATCCTGGGCAATTTAGTGAAACACTATCTCGAAAGAAAATTTAAAAGGGGGATTGGGATGTCACTTAGTGGAAGAGTGCCCCTGAGTGTGATCCCCAGTACCACACAAAGAACAGGTTGTCCTTTTCTTATTCATGCTCTTTACCAATAGCATTGGCTGCATGAGAAAGCTCAAGATGTACAGTCAACACGGTGCAAACAGACACAGCACATGACTCAGAGCCAATTTTAGAGGATACACTGGTAGGTTGAATTTCGTGCCTGAAGCTGGTAATTTGTCCTCTTCTTAAAAGAGATTGGTTTGACCTCAATCCCTACAACTTGTTATTTTCTAAACCCCATACCTGAAATTCAGCTTTCTAGAGGAAGAAAACCTAATCAGCGCTTTTTATTCTTTAGAAAGGTGGATTAAACTTGTGAACAAGGACAGATGTGAGCCCACCAAGCCAAAAAAACAAAACCAGAGGCAGGATGATCTTCCAGATGTGAGAGTAGACATTTGGGTGATCCCTCCAAGCTTAGTCCTTGTCCCTGATTGCCGGGTTTCTGTTCTCGCGACTAAAAGGCTCAGGGGTCACTCTAGTTAAACTGGGCTAACTGGGCTGCACGAAATAACCACACAAGAGACACAAATACCTTTTTCTTTGGGGTTGCTGTGACGGTTCCTCTGACCTTAAGGGTCCGAAGAAAGAGAGACAGAGAGAGCACGTGCTGACCCCTTTTATTGAGAAGAAGCTATTCAAATGAGGCAAGGGGTCAGGTTTCAGGGAGCTGAGTCTATCTTCATGATGTCCACTGTCAGCAGGTTGACTGACACCTGGGTAGGCTACACCCAAGGGTACAGTAAGAGGACGGGACACACACAAGGCACTTCCATGGAAGATTCTATCCTAAACAGGGCAAGGGGTTATATTACAAAGGCACAGGTGAGCATAGCTTCACCCATGGGGCTGTAGCAAGACACACCCATTTCTGTGACTGAGCGCCTCAGCACCCAGCTGGGGAGTGTAACTCAGTCACCCGTAAGGTTGGCCTCCCACACCTGATGCCAATCCAGTCATGAGGACATGGTTTTGAGAAAAAGGAAAAATGTGTTATTGCTTTGCTAGCAAAGGAGAAACACAGGGGACTCCTACCCCAGATGCTGTGATTCTGCCCATCAGCAAGAAGGGGGGGGCGCTTTTAAAGAGGTGATTCAAAGGATCCACATATTCTCTGTTGGAGTTGTAATTCACTTGTTAATTTGAAAGATAATCATTTCTGAGATCTTATGGTGCCATCCCCAAAGTCTGGATGACTTCATTCCTATGGTAGATATGTACTCAGGGACAGACAACTGCCTAGGATGGGGAGGGAAAGGTAATCCTGTTTCCCCTGAGTTTAAGGAGTGGGAGAGATAAAGGTGAAGCAGGGAGAGAAGAAGAGAAAGAAATATGTCCATTTTTAAAAATAAGTTGTAGTGGCAGAGCAGCAACAGCCACATTCAAAGCATAAAGTGGACCACTGTTACACGGGCTCAGGCCTGTAATCACAGCTACTCAGGAGGATAAGGTAGGAGGTTCTCAATTTCAAGATGAGCCTCAGCAACTTAGCAAGATTCTGTCCCGAAATAAAAACAAAAAAAGAGCTGGAGATGTACCTCAGTGCTAGAGTACCCTTGGGTTCGATCTCCAGTACTGCGATCAATCAATCAATACATCTGTTTTAGAGTTGTTTCTTTCTTTTTTTAATAAAGCACTTTGAAAAGAAAATTTTCATACCTTTTTCAGGCCAAACCTTAAAAAAAATAGCTAGTCCAAAAAAAGTAAATGAAGACAAGCAAATTTTTAAAAAGATAACTTACTAATTTGAAAAGCAAATTTTCTCTAGTGTGCTTAATCAGTGAGCTTAAAATGCACTTAAATTGATAATTAAAGTGATCAGTAGGTGTTTTGCCCTTACTATTAAAGTAGTGTAGCTCAGTTGTATAGTGTGTGCTTACCAGGCACAAGGCTCTGGGAGCTGGATCCCCAGCACCCCCAAAAAGAAAAAAGAAAAAAAAAGTCACAGAATAAGATAATATGAGTATCTGATACTAAAAGTTCCACTCTTACCTAAATACATAGCAACACCTCTGAAAGGGTAAGTAATGAGAGCATTGTTTCTTAGATTTTTCTCTTTTAAGAGATCATTGAGTTGGGTTTTATAGAAGTGTAAAGATTTGCATTTGTCTGGGCTTGGGAGATGGTACTAATAATGCTTAGAGCTGTTAAACATTATCTTATTATTAATATATTTGAATTTTAAGTTATTAATTATTTATTTAATTATGTAAATTATTAATTATTAATACATTTATATTTTAAATGCCTTTAAAATGCAGTGAAGCCAGGACTACAGAAGCTTGTAATCCCAGTGACTAGGGAGGCTGAGACAGGAGGATCACAAATTCAAAGCCAACCTCAGCAACTTAGTGAGAGTCTAAGCAATTTAGCAAGATCTTGTCTCAAAAAAATAAAATAAAATACCAAGGGGCTGGGGTTGTGGCTCACTGGTTAAACACCCCTGGATTCAATCCTCAGTACCCCAAAAAATAAAAAACAGTGAAGTCGAGAAAGAAAATATCAAACTTAACTGCTCTCATCACAGTTCAAAATAACTGTACTTTTTGTGACCTTCTCAAAGTTTTCACAAGTGATGGAAAAGTTACCAAGAAAATTTTCAACATTTTATTGAATATGTAAAATAATTTCAATAAACATTGGGGCAAGGCCAAATAACTCAAAAATTAAAATTCCTGTAAGTCAATTGAGACAAGTGCATTTATTTATTATTGAATAAGAATAGTGAAAGATCAGCAATCAGAAGCCATGTGCCCCAACTGAGGTTTGTTCAAATGCAGAAACCTTACCTGAAGCTAACCAATAGAAATGTTAAGGGGCACTACCAAAGCCTATTTCAAAGGTCAAAGACCAGGAGGCTCACCTGTGGGAAGACCTCCTGCCAATTCCTTTGCCCCAGAGGTGGGAAAAGGGGAAGGTGGGGGAGAGCTTAGATGGAAGTTGATAGGAAGAATTAAAACTCAAAGGAGATAGATAGCCTTAGTGCTGTTTTCATTGCCTATTTAATATAGACTTTGATCAAAGATTTTGGTGCTGTTTTCAATGCCTGTTTAACATAGATTTTGCTCCACGCTCTACACAGAACCATATATAAGCTCCTAAACTAGAACACCAATGTGGGTTTTTCTGCTCTCAGGCCTCCTCCTGCAACAGAGGTCTACTTTACACTTTGAATGTAGCCCTTGCTGCTTGTCCACTGAAACTTTTTTTTTTCTTTCTAGTACTTGGGATTGAACTCAGGGGCGGGTGCTTAAATGCTGAGCCACACCCCAAGCCCTATTTCAGGGTCTCACTGAGTTGCTTAGTGCCTCACTAAATTGCTGAGGCTGGCTTTGAACTCTTGATTCTCCTGACTCAACCTCCGGAGGATTACAGGCGTGTGCCTACGCCCAGCTAGTTGGCTGCTTCTTAATGTTCAAGATGTTTAAAAATTATTTTCTCACAGAGATATCATGAATTTATTTTTCTGTATTATTTTCTAATGACTTTCTAGTTTATCTTTTATATTTAAAGAGTCTACAGTTTACTGGGATGGATATTTTATTTGCAGTATTAACTGGGTGAAGTTGTCTTGTTTTTTCCAGATAGAAAATCCTCACCCACACTGCTCTCCAGGCCCACCTTCCTCAGCACAATTTAATCTTTTCACTGATTTTCAAAGGATTCTATTGACTTCTCATTTTGTAAAATGAGGGTATTTACACCTTTAGGGTTTCTTCCCTTCCCACCTACTTTTCATCTCTCAAAAATCTGCCAGCTAGAGCTTTACTTTAACATCAATGCTGAGGGTTTACATTCTGTCCTTAATCATGATTAACTCCTCCATGTTTAGTGCCCGGGTTTATTTTAAAACCCCATGACCAATAAACAAATTTTGCATTATTATGACTATTCATCACATTATTCATCACAGATCCCAGAGAGTGCTGATAATTACATTCCCTTGCCTAGGATTCTGTTCTCATAATCCTTGTGCCACTCAAAGGAAAATACAGACACACCAAGGTTAAACAGATTCTCCTCTCTTGAATTTTAGTGACTGCTTAAAAAAAAAAAAAAAAACATGTTTTGTGTTGTTTCATAGTGGGAACATGACATTCTGGTGAAGGGTTTTGGTTTATCTAGAATTTCTGGGTTTGGGTTTTGGGGGGTTTTGTTTGTTTGTTTGTTTGTATTTTTTATCTTGTTAAGTCTTTTTTCACCATCTCCTACAATCTTGCTGAAGGGAGAGCAAGAAACTAGAGACGGGTAAGCGAGAAATGAAAGACAGAAGAGACCAGGCAGAGACATATACGAGAGTTTATTTGTCAGAGATGACAAAGGCTCTCTTTCTATAGGAGAGAGAGGCAAAACAGGCTTGGGTTCTGGGACTTTTATGGGGCAGGCTCAGGAATCAGAGAGTGGCAGGCACTAATGAGGGCGGTTAGGAGTTGGGTTGGTATGAGGGACTGGTGAGCCTTTGTCAGAAATGTCCTTGGGCTGGAAAGTGAAACTTTTTCCTTAAAATGGCAGCTGTCACTTAAGATGGCTGTCCAGATGCTACTCTTTGGTAACTTGGCTGGCCTCTGTCCTACACTGGACTAGTTTCCTTATTAATCTACTAGTTGCTTGCCGTTTCATTATTCTTCAAATCTATTTTGTTTTTGAGGTATTGGGGATCAAGCTTAGGGCTTCATGCATGTTAAATAAGCTCTCTACCACTACTGAGTTCCAGCCCCAGACCCTAGTCCTCAAAACTAGTAATCCTCATTATGTAGCCCTGAGAAGAGTCAGAAAATTATAAAATTAGCCCACACAAGGCCTTCTTCATTTGTGACCTCAATTTCAAGTTGGGAGAGTTCACCAAACTAACTTCAGTTTTGATAATTGTCTAAAGATCTCACAGAACACTCTGAGATATTATACTCCTGGTTAAGATTCACCATAGAGAAAGGGTATGGATTACTATCAACCAGGGAAAGGAAAGCATAGGTGGAATCTGGGGTCTTGCCAAGTGCAAAGCTTCTGTTGTCCTGGTGGAGACAAGATGCATTAGCTTCCTACTGTTGATGAGTGACAAGAAGCACAGACTACCCAAGGAAGTTCAGCAGAGACTTAAGTTTCCCTGCCCTGATCTTGTGCTGCCTGGATAGCTGAATTTCCACATTGCCCTAAGCTTGCTTGTCTTTGAGATCAGCCTGAAGGCCAGAAGTCCCTCTTCAGAAGGACTGGCTGCTGAAACTGTCTAGATCTAAGATAGTTGTCAGAGTGACCCCCAGACAACATCTAACTTCATGATAATAACACATGAATATTTCTTCCCCTTATTTCTTTTACCCTGTATCTATAACTTCCTCACTCCCAATGGGTAAGATGCTGTTTTATTAGTTTATCTTCCACTTCTCACATTCTTGGCCATTCTTCACTGCTCAATTGGTGCAGTCTTGTAATTGGTTTCACAGTTCTGAGAGGGAGACAAAGAACCCATCATTTGGGTTCAAAAATTCAATAGCACCTTTTTTCCCCTTGTACTGGGGATTGAACCCAGGGGATTTCAACCACTGAACCACATTCTCAGCCCTTTTTTATATTCTGTTTAGAGACAGGGTCTTGCTGAGTTGCTGGGGGCCTCCTTAAATTGCTGAGGCTGGCTTTGAACTTGCTATCATCCTGCCTCAGCCTCCCCAGCCACTGGGATTACAGGCATATGCCATTGCACCCAGCAGTAACACCCTTTTGTCTAGAGTCTCCTCTGAAGGCCCCATTACACAGATATTATGGATTATCCACTTGGCTAATTTTAGTGTGTCCCAAAGCCCCCACACTAATTCATATTGTTACCATTTGGTTTCAAAAAAGCTCCATCCTAAATCACATGCCTGGCTTGCCTAAGGCCCCTAGGCACACAAAAGACTCCTATCAGGCATGACATTGTAGGAATTTAGCCTAGAAGCTTAAAGCAAAGGCCAGACTTCTTTTGGGACAAGTTAAATTCTTTATTTCCCAAGCCCAAGTCTTCCTTTCTTGGTTTTTACCCTCAGCTTACTGATGTACATCCTCAGGTAAGGGTGCAGGGGTATAAATTCCCATTTGAATTGTGGGTTTTCTGAGATTTTGCAGTGAGGTCCCTAAATTATGGATCTCCTCTCTTTTATCCTGCTATACTAGTTCAAATACTTCAAATTTGAAGATCTCTCTCCAGTTCTGGGGATGTTACTCTTTTTAACAATTTCATTTGATCATGTATGCTTTATCTTTCCTAGGAAATCTCTACTAATTAGGTACTAAACAACTTGGACTGATGCACCAAATCCAAACCTCTTTCAGGGTTCTTCATGGCAGTAGATGACTTCTATAGAGTGCTGCATCCTCCTCTTTATCTATACCTTACACCACACTTATGAACTTCTTCTTTTTTGTATGTGTGGGGAGCGGTAGTGGGGGTTGAATCCAAGTGCCCTTTACCATTGAGCTATATCCTTTTTTATTTTTTTTGTTTCCAAATAGCATCTCCCTAAGTTGCTGAGGCTGGCCTTGAACTTGGGATCCTCCTGACTCAGCCTCCTGAGTCACTGAGATTACAGGAGTACACTACTGCACCCAACTCCACTTAGAAACTTCTTTTTTAAAGCATCTGTTTTCTCTCTTATTTGCTCAAAACCACCTATAAACCTCTTGATTTTTACAGGTTGTATTTTTTTCTGTAATTATTTCATTAGTCCTGGGAGTGAGGAATAAATAAATGTGCTCCCTTTATCCTCTTCAAGCTGCCTATGAGAATTTAAAAAGTATTTTAAAGACAGGTGGCAATTCTTGTCAGAGTGTCTTTCTGTGACTGTATCAGTGGCATAAAAACAGTGGCAATGAATGCATTCCCTTGGCCTTAACAGTACAGTTCAAGACAGGAGTATCTTGGGAGAAGTATACCCATAGAAATTACATAACACTTCTTCCCCCATCATATTACCTATGCAAGGTATCCAGGTATGTTGTATTGAAAAAACAGATGACCCACATGACTTTATTTTTAAAATATATTTTCAAAGCTGTTCCTGCCTAAAAAGAAACACAAGTCATAAAGTAAAAACTCTTGCCAGGTTTCCAGATAGCAGCTATGGTATAGAAGAAAGAACACCGGTTTTGGCATCAAAAGACCTGGTTTTGAGGCTAGTTCTGCTTTTGTTGTCTTAATAACTTTGGTTGAGTCACTAAACATTTCCAAGTTGCAAGTTTCTCATTTATAAGCAGAATGAAAATACATGTGTCTCACCACTGTTTCGGGGCTGAAAAGAAATAACAGACATGAAAGAGCTTTTGTAGATTGCAAAGTAAATAGAAAATAAAATACATTCTCCAAATGACTGCTTTCTTCAGGAGGTTTTCTACAGAAGTCCACAGAAACCTTCAGGGAGGAAGGGAAAAAAAAGAAAGTTTACATCTCTATCACTGTTTTTCCCTGGACAAGATAAAAACTCAAGCACACAAAAACCACCTGGATTTTCCATGGGTCCCACCAATTAGATAACCATGGCCATTGAAAATGACTAAAAATTTAGAAGATGAAAAACAAAACATGAATTCCTAATTCTGAGTTTATTCATTTACTTTCTCTTGCAGCAAATATACATTGAGTGCCAAGGACATTCAAAGCACTTTAAAGAACTTTAAAACATCAGCCCTTCCACTTCCTTCAGAAAACTTCCTATTTATAGAGATATCACACATGTCCCTCCATTTCCACAGTACAATATTGGAAATACCAATATTTTATTCCAGATCTTCCAGACAGCAGTATGATGTACATGTGTGTGTGAATATATGATTATTTTAATCTTTAAAAAATATATATACACATGTATCTTTAATATGTTGGTTATCAAATATTAAATTCATTACATATGTATTAAAAATATTGGAAATACCATGGAACACATGAGAAACAGAACTTGAGGTGAACTCTATACATGTAGGGTTTCAACTGCAAGATAAGTGTAAGGATAGTCCTGGAAAAGAAACTGCACTCACAGAGGTCATAGATATATAAATATAAGCCTTTCTTCCGGAATTGTGAAAAGCTTGGTTTGCCTGAAGAACAGGTTCCATGAAGCAGGTGTGTGAGATAGGTCATATTATTGAAGACCTCTTACAACATGCATGTGGACCTTTTTCTGCCGACAATAGGTGGATTTTTAAGGTTTTCATAATCACGAGTTATAGAAAGCAAAACTGGGCTTAATAAAAATAATATTTTAGTTTGTATTGAGCCTTATTCTTTATAAATTTCTTTTAGGTACATGATCTCATTTGGTCACCCCACAATTCTATAGTAGTGGTGTTATTGCTCTTTGTCACTAGAAAAAGTTTTGTGACAAATATAGAGTCTAAGTCTTCTGATTCCAAATCTAATCCTCTTCAGACCTAACTGCAAGTGATACACAGAGGGTGTGTACAAAATACACTAAAACTTGTAGATCCTATAGTTAATAGGGCAACTCCTGAAAAACTAGGAACTTCTGACACAGAAGTCAATGTTTACCAAAATAATAAAAAATCCAAACAGGTTCCTCTTCTAGTGAGTTTCATTTTCTTAAGAACTCAGGAGGACAGGAGGAGCCAGGCACAGTTCCACGGGCCTTTTCCGGTGACTTGGGAGGCTGAAGCAGGAGGATCACAGTTCAAGGCCAGTCTCATCAACCTAGCAAGATCCTCATCAAATTAGTGATACATGTCTTAAAATAAATTTTTTTTTAAAGGGCTAGGGATGTAGCTCAGTAGTAAAGCACCTCTGGGTTCAATCCCTAGTATCAAACATAATTAAATAAATAAATAAATAAGAAGGAAGGCCAGGTATGGTAGTGCATGCCTGTAATCCCAGTGGCTGGGGAGGCTGAGGCAGGAGGATCATGAGTTCAAAGCCAGCCTCAGCAACTTAGGGAGGCCCTGAGCACCTTAGAAAGACCCTGTCCTAAGTAAAATATTTTTTTAAAAAGGGCTGGAGATGTGGCCAGTGGTTAAGCACCCCTGGGTTCAATCTTCAGTACCAAAAAAGTATTTTCATATTTTCTAAAAATCTACCCCAGTGGATGTAGCATAGGTGCCAGCTGCTTTCATTCCCCTCAGCTGGGCATTGATACACACACCCAGCATATTTGGAGCATTGTTTAGGATATGGGGAAACTAAACAGGAAATAGATGCCAAGAGCCGTGTCATAGCAGTGAGCTATGCCATTAACATAGACCAAATATATTTGTCTTTCCACAACATCAGAATTTATTCAAAAACAATAAATTCACAAGCTATCCTACTGTGCTCGATTGCTATTCACTGAATACTTATGGGTCACCTAAAAGGCATAAGCTGAGCAGTCACAGGTGCTTTTATTCCAATCTTAATTCCTGACATCTACAACACTCAAGTCACAGGCCATACATCACACTATGATATATATGATAGTGAAAGACTAAGAAAGGATTAAGTGGTCATAGGGTTAAAGGATGCTATACCAAGGACAAAAACAGAGAGCAGTTACATATGCAAGAGTCACTGCTGGTGGTCATGTAAGATTATGAACCAAGGAAGAATGTGTTCAGGGTACAGGGCTGTCAGAGCACAGCCTGACAGCCTGGGTCAGGCTTATCCTAGACCCGGGTCCAGACAGCAGACTGTCTCAAAGTGGGCATATAAACAGGGAGATCAAGCTGAGTGAAACCCGAGGACAGAGTTAAAGGTCGATCACCTGTCAGTCTTGTGATGAGTCCACTGGAAGGTCTGATGACAGGTCAGTGTGTGGTGCTGCAACCAGTCTTCGGCTACTCCCCTTTTTATGGGTCACAGGTGAAAGGTTACTTCATTTGGTATTTTGGTTTTTCTGATATGAGTTTGGGTTTGATATGCCCATGTAGTTCACATGATTCTTATTTGATAATTTCACAGGTAGTCATTTTACTAGCACAATTAATTTATTTTTTTTACTTTATGTCTTATGGCTGTGCCAGGCAGATGGTGATTGTTTACTTGTATAAACAAAATGTCAAATCATTCTACCTCAGCACTTGTACTCAAAATGGAGTAGCTCATGGCAAACTACTGCTTTACAAATTGAGTAACTCGGAGAAAGATACAGCATGTTCTCCACAAGCAGGAAGAAACTTCAGTGCTCCCAACTGCCTGCTTCAAAGCTGGTATCAGCACTCCAACAGAAACAAATTCTATGCCTCTTCCAACATAACAAAGATATGTTTGTTTAAATGACAGCTGTAGGACTCCCCCAAGGACATGTAGGCCATGTGAAAACTATGAGCACAGAGCTCACAGCTGTTCATTTCAACAGTCAACAGTGAGCAACTGGGAAGAATCTTTTTTTTTTTTTTTTTTTTTATACTGGGGATGAACCCAGAGGTGCATGACAACTGAGCTACATCCTCAGCCCCCACCCCCTTTTCATTGTTTTTAGTTGTAGATAGACACAATACCTTTATTTTATTTATTTTTATGTGGTGCTGAGGATCGAACCCAGTGCTTCACATGTGCTAGGCAAGTACTCTACCACTGAGCCACAACCCCGCGCTCCCCAGCCCTTTTTCAATTTTTTTATTTTGAGACAGGCTTTCACTAAGTTGCTTAGAGCCCCTCAAAATTGCTGAGGCTGCTTTGAACTGGTGATCCTCCTATCTCAGCACCACCGTACCCAGCTCCAACAATTTTTTATTGTTGCAGTAGGGGGCAGGGGTAGAATCCAGGCCCTTGTGCATGGTAGGCAAATCCTCTACCACTGAGCTACAATGCTGAGCCCCATTTTTAAAAAGTCATTTAAATCTCGAGTGCTGTTGTTTTTCTAATGGCTTCTTTGCTAATGATGTCAATGTGATCTATAAAAATAAGGATTTTTCAGGGAAAATCATATATGCTAACAAAGGCTTGGATTTAAGTTTTCTATCATTGAATATAAAGTGATTAAGATGAAAATTTCCTAACACTGTATTACTATTAAAGGTTAAAACAGAGCATTAAACTCCTTTCTTTCAACTATCCTTCTCTCATTCTATTTTAGAGTGATTTGAGCCTATAAAAGACTCATCTAGTTCAGATACTCCTTCCTGAATATTGGAAAATGATGCCAGAGTGATGAAGCAAAGAATTAACATCCTTCACACGAATTCCCTTCAATATTGGTTTCCTTTTTACTTGTTTTCTGTTTACTTGCTATTGTTTATCTTAGGGAATCCTATCTTTACAAGACTTTTTTTGCGGATATCCAACGGAGAAAAACCACTAATAGCAGAGTTGTAGTTGAAAGAGACGAGAGGAAGAGAGGTTAGGAGAAACAGAAACCTAATCATTCAACCTCCCTCATGCCATATGTCGGTCCCTGGGCATTGAATAAAATGACTAACCTTGAAGATTTCTGAGGGCACTTAAAATTTGATTCATGATCTTCAGGAGCATAAAAACACTGAGCTCAAACTTCTATGAATAATAGAATAATTTATTTGACCCCTTCATTCATTCTTTCTTTCCACAAATGTTCACTGAATAATAAAGTTCATGTGCATGCTCTTTTACATAGTGGGTCAGGAATGGTCTCCTATTTAAGGGCATTTTTTTGTGTGTGTACTGGGGATTGAACCCAGGGTGCTTTACCACTGAACTACATCCCTAGCTCTTTTGAGACAGGGTCTCACTAAGGTGCTAAGGCTGGCCTTGAGCTTGTGATCCTCCTGCTTCAACCTCCTGAATTGCTGGGATTATAGCTATGCGCCACCACACCTGGGTAAGGTAATCTTTAAGCAGGAAGTAAACTGAAATTTCTGGAACAAGAATTGTCCTGGTAAAAGAAATAGAAAGTACATGAATTTTGAAAGTTTATTTGGGTTCATAGGTTCAGAGGTTCAGTCCATGGTCAGCCAACTTCATATCTCTGGGCCTAAGGTGAGACAGAACATCATGGCAGAAGGGTGTGGCAGAGAAAAGTTGCTCAGGACATGAGAGCCAGAAAATAAGAGAGAAGGCTCTGCTCACCAGAGACAATCTGGGAACCTCAGAAGCATGCCCCCAGTGACTTTCTTTCTCCAGCAACATCTACCTACCTATTAGGTTACAGCTTTTATAATCTAGTCATCTCACCTCTAAACATTCTTGCATTGTCTCACATATGAACTTTTGGGAGACACCAGATAGCCAAACCATAACAGTGTAAGGAAAAGCAAAAAAAAAAAAGCCTGAATGGCAAGAACAAAGAGAGTAAGGATAGGGAAAGAGAAAGGAATTCAGTAAGACATACACCTCCCGAAGGAAGAGGTCAGATCATCCTCAACATTGGTCTCTGGGGTCTAGTAGCACATTAGTCTACTAGTACTGATCTACATAGTCAATTTTCTTTGTCCATTTTCTATTGCTGATAACAGAATGTCACAGACTGGGTAAGTTATAGAGAAAGGAAGTTTATTTTGGCTCACAATCTTATCCAAGATTAAGGGGTCACATTCATACAGGCATCACATGGTGAGAGACAGGGATTGTCTGTGAAACTGGTTTCCAGAGCTGACCCACTCTTAAGATAACCTATTAACCCATTAATGTATTAATCTATCAATTCAGTAATTTTATGAATGCATTAAACTATAGATGGGGACAGAGCTCTAATTACCTTTCAAAGGTCACACCTGGTCCTACCTCTTAATATCTCATAATGGGAATTAAATTTCAACATGAGCTTTGTTTTATTTTATTTTATTTTTTGGTGTTGGAGATTGAACCTGGGGCCTTATACATGTTAAGCACTTGCTCTACTACTGAACTATACTCTTAGGCCAACATTAGGAGTTTTGGGGAGATCAGACATATTCAAACCATGGCAATGCTCAATAACTCTATATTGAAGGGGATCAGAAATTTCATTCTTTTGGAAAGCAGCTGGGATCAAAGAGTATTTCTAATTTCTCCTGTCAAAAATTTTGAGTTGGAACATTTTATAACTTATCTAATAATAGTTCAGAACATCCCCACTTCTTATGGAAAATGCTATCTGCCTTCCTGGTATCCCCTGCCTTGAGGACAAACTGTCCCAAGTGTTTTGAAGGCCCCATCTCCTACCACATCCCCAAAACCAGTTTCTGATGTTCTTTTTGCTCAGGTCACGTAGTATGGCCTTTTCCAAGGAAATGGATGACAGATAAAGAACGGTACCATTAATAAATTAAATTCTCTAGCACATGAGGATCACTTTTTGTTTTAAATCAGAAAAGAAGTTGTTGCAAAATCAGTGGCTTCACATTGTAGCCCTGAGCTCCATAGGACTTTTGTCAATGCAGTTTTGGTCCATGAAGTCACTCACTCCAACTTACTGCTCAGCAAAGCATAATTTCAGAGTTAAATTTGTGTGATGGGGTTAAATTTGGTTTACTCTTACATTTGTGTTTTCAGGAGGAGGCCAGTTTTAGCATGATTTATTAGGTAGAGCAAGATTCAAATAAGAGAGTTTTTAAGGCAAACATAATTACATTTCAGCAAATAATCCTATGTCTTTGTCTTTTTTTTTTTTTTTTTTTTTTTTTTTTTTTTGGTACCAGGGATTGAACTCAGGGGCACTCGTTCGACCACTGAGCCACATCCCCAGCCCTATTTTTTATTTTATTTGGAGACAGGGTCTCACTGAGTTGCTTAGTGCCTCAATGTTGCTGAGGCTGACTTTGAACTCACGATCATTCTGCCTCAGCCTCCCAAACCACTGGGATTACAGGCATACACCACTGTACCTGGCCTTGTGTTTCTTTTGTAAGAATGCGTTAGTCCCATCATTTCCTCTCTTGGTACTTGCCATCTGCTAAGAAACATGATTAAATTATGCTTTTCTGATCCACTTTAAAATTTGTGATGGAGTTTTAAAAATATGTTATACTATTCACAACTCTAAATACATGAAGATTATTAGACTGTTCAAAAATATGCAATCTTTGCCTTTTAAATTTTTATCTTAAATATTCTGTCTTTGGTGAAATAACTCCAGATCTGACCCCCCACTCTGCCATCCCTACCCCACTCCCCGTACACACACACACACATACATACACAGCCCTAAATCTGTCAACATTGATATTGAAGTAGCTTGGAGTATTGGCTGTTGTTGATAAAAAAAGAAAAGCAAGGTATTTTATAGGTCCATTATTGAGAAAGATAGGATATTGCATTCAAATCATTTAACATTAAAAGACAAAGAGAATAAAATTTTTACTGCCAAGGAGTTTCTACAGTTGGTCCTGTGTTTGTCAGCTTTTTGTCACTGTGGCAAGGCAATATATCATGGTGGGGAGCTTATTTGTAAAAGAAATTGATCACCTCATGGCCTCTAGGAAGGAGAGACAGACAGACAGACCGGCTGGCCAGCCGACCAGGGTCCCAATATCCCCTTCAAGGGCATATCCCCATGACCTAAATTTCTCTCACTAGACCCCACCTCCTACAGAATCCTCCACCTCCCAGTAGCACTACAGGCTGGCAATCAAACCCTTAGCATATGGGCCTTGTAGAGACATTTTAAGATCTGAAATAAAACAGGTTCCAATTCAGAACACTTAAGTTCCTTGATATATTAGAAATGCATCTTAGGTGGTAAGTCTTTTCTCCTTTTAATCTATTCCTGTCCTACAGGGTGATGCTGTGGTGAGAAAATTCATCATCCTTGATCTTACTCTTTATATGACTGGATTTACTAAAAGATATTTACTTTGGTAGTTCATGATTAAGGTCCTGCCTCTACTCTCTGATGACCATGGGGCAGGAGTGCCACCCATCTGCTTCACATACATTCTCACCCATCTTTCTTTAAAGCAAACACTAATTTGACTAGGGCCAAACATCTAGCTTCCAAACATCTAACTTCCAAACATCTAGCTTCCAAACATTTAGCATTGCTTAAGACTGAGGATTTGATTGGGACATAGGACTTTCCATGCTAAAAGTAGGAAAAATCCTGGACAAAGCAGAAGAACTAATCACCCTAAGGTAGACTCTCAAGTGTGGAACAGTTTTTGATTGGGAGCTATAGACCGTGGACTTGCATGGAGCTGCTCTAGGCCTCTTACTGCTCAAGGGTTAAGGCCTTCTGGTGCAGGTCTCTGAGGTACACCATGTAGAGGTCCTCACCCTTTCCATTATCAGGACAACCTTTTACAATGTCCATGTTAGCAAAGTAGGGGTATTAATTAAGATTACTCCCTAATTCTCCTATGGGAATTTAAATAATATTACTATGTGTAAAGTGCTGATGACAAAGCCTAACACATAACCAGCATTTAACAAATTTTACCAAATGCTATTACAATTGTTAGCTTATAGATAGGAGAGAAGCCAAGCAAGACTCCTTCATTCCAAGGATTCTCTCCTAGTAAATCTCAAACATCTTGTATGTATTATCTTCTTAAAAGTTAAAAAAGAGCTGGGCATGATGGCACACAACTGTAACCCCAGCGGCTCAGGAGGCTGAGGCAGGAGGATGGCAAGTTCAAAGCCAACCTCAGTAATTTAGCAAGACCCTAAGCAACTTAGCAAGACCCTGTCCTGAAATAACAAATAAAAAGGGGTGGGGATGTGGCTCTGTGGATAAGCACCCCTGGGTTCAATTCCTGGTACCAAAAGAATAAAATAATCATGTTATACCCATATCCCATAATTTTAGATTTATATGCATTGATATGGAAGAACTCCAATGTATACCATCACAGAACAACACATAAGCCATCTCTTGTTGATGTAAAACAAATCACAAGGATGTCTTTCTTCATATATATCTATATCTAGAACAAAGTTGGAAAGAACAGACGCATAAGAACCTAAGGATCATCTCCAGGAAGAGGGGACAAATGGGTGGGAGGGGCTTAGAGCATAGAATTACTTAAAGGTCAAAATCATCTGTTGCTTAAAAATTTTATAGAATATATTCATATATTATTAATATTTCTTAATTTTAAAACAAAATAATAAAACAGTTATAGGAAACAATTCCATCCAATATTTCTTTTGTTTTGTTCCTCCTCCTTTACCCTAAAAAAAGGGAAAACAAATTTGGTGTAAGTTCCAAAGCATCCAGATTACTGTCACTGAGATATACAATTCACTAAATGACAATGAGAGTTGACCATGGTAAAGTGTCCACAAAATTATACCCAAGTACAAATTCAAAGAAATAGCCTCACCATTGAACATGACTATCAGTAAATTTTTAAAACATAAAATTAGTCTAGTTAGCTGCTTTTAACCAATTTAAATGAAACACTAAAGTTCCATTTTTCTTAGGTCTTTGCAAATTAAATTCTGTCATGTGTTGCTTAATGACAGGGATACATTCTGAGAAGTGTATCATTAGGTAACTTGTCACTGTGTGAAGATTATGGAGCATACACAGACCTGGATGGTATAGTCTACTTTACACATAGGCTATATTGGGGGGGCAGGTGGTATATGTACTATAGCCTATTGCTCCTAGGGGTATAATGAACAAAACAACAAGAGTCAATCAAGCACAGGAGAAAAATGATTCAATCAAGAGCTTCAAGATCTGCAATCAATATATAACACCAAATACTGGTTTTCAGTAAATTTTTAGGATTTTTTTTTGTTTTCTGATTTTTGTTTTTGCATTTGAAATGTAGCCCCCAGCCTCGCATAAGCTAAACATACCCTCTTCCACCAAGTTATACTCCCAGCTCCAGTAATAAGTAGGAGTACACTCTAAAATAATGACAAAATAAAGAATATAGTGTCAGTGCTGTAGTGCATACCCATAATCACAGCTACTCAGGAGACTTAGGCAGGAGGATCACAAGTTCAAGGCCAGCCTAGGCAACTTATCGAGACTCTGTTTCAAAATAAAAAACAAAAAGGACTGGGATGTAGCTCAGTGGTAGAGTGCCTTGGGCAAAATCCACAGTACCCCCCAACACACATAAATCGTATAGTATATACTTAAACTATTAATATAATCACTTGTTGCATTATCAAGTATTATGTACTATACATAATTATAAGTACTATACTTTATTGGGGCTAGCAGTAGGCTTGTTTACATGAGAATCGCTACAAATAAGTGAGTAATGCATGGCGCTAAAATGTTACAAAGGGGGCTGGGGTTGTGGCTCAGTGGTAGAGCACTTGCCTAGCACATGTGAGGCACTGGGTTAGGACCTCAGCACCACACAAAAATAAATTTTAAAAAATGTTATAAAGATTATGATGTCACCAGGTGATAGGAATTATTCAGTATCATTGTAGTCTTGTAGGACCACCATCATATATGAAGTCCACCATTAGCCAAAATATTGTTATGTAGTTCATCATTATAATGGTAATAATCCAGATTAATTCTTTTTGTGTGTGTGTATGTGGGCATTCCACTACTGAGCCACATCCCCCACCATATTTTGTATTTTATTTAGAGACAGGGTCTCACTGAGTTGCTTAGCAGCTTGCTTTTGCTGAGGTTGGCTGTGAACTCACAATCTTCCTCACTCAGCCTCGCAAGCTGCTGGGATTCCAGGTATGTGCTAACACACCGGGCCTAGATTAATTCTTGTATCACAATTCTAGGAAGGCTGAAATAGATTGGCCTTGTAAGTACATCCTCTCAAAGTTTTAGCACAGAATATGAATGTAGGTGACAGGGTTTGGAGGGCTTCTATAGTGGGTAGAAGACTGAAAAGGACTAAATTTCATTTCTAGTCTAAAATTCTGTAATCTTTGCTGGTTTTAGGAATGCACTTGCATCAAAAAGAACCTGAGATTTGAAGACAGAATGACTTGGATTTTGTTTCAGTCTTAGATACCAACTATATGATTTTAGATATGTGATTTACCTCTTGTGTCTCATTCTGCCTCTGGGAAAGAGGATAATCATCACTACTTCAAAGTATTATTGTAAGGATTACAGATGAGGTTACATAAAACACAAAGTAACCACAAAATAAACATTACTATTTACATGTAACTCATATAGTTTTTAAACTTAGTGCAGTTGTAATATTATATTGATTTTTATTTTAAAAGTTAACTTATGAATTTCAGGCTTTTTATCCTCTTTAAAAAAATTATTCCTTAACAATAAAGCCTAGTGACTACAAAATAAAAGAAGTTAAAAAAAATGAACCAGAAATTTACTCATTTAAATAAGTACTCAAGCAAATTTGGTGGTCTTATAATTGCCAGGGACTTTAGAAGTCATCTGGTTGAACCTAACTGTCATTGTAGGAATCCTTTCTTTAATCCTCTCCTCCTGATGGCTGCTCATGCTTCTTAACCCCTTAGCCAGAAAAGGCTAGAAGAAAAGAAGTTTATTTGTGTGTTTTCTTTTGTAGTACTAGGGATTGACTCTCCCAGGATAGGCAAGTTCTCTACCACAGAGCTACACTCACAACCCTTTTGGGTGTTTATTTTGAGATAAGGTACTACTAAATTGCTCAGAGGGTCCTTGAACTTGGAATTCTCTTTCCTCAGCCTCCCAAGTCACTGGGATTACAGGTGTGTTGCACTGCATCCAGTGAGAGACATCTTTTGAAAGGAAAGAACTGGAGTCCACCCCTTTCCGGCAGGGCAGACACTCGCCAGAGCCTAGCCTCTGGTTCAGGACCGTCCCTTCTGACCAATGGACTACCATGAAAGCCAAGATCCAGGCCAAACCACCTACACCAGCCCACATGGGATCAAGGATCTCTCTATGCCTGGTTCACCCCTCCCCCAGTGGGACAAACACTGCCAGAGCCTACCCTTTGGTGCAGGACTGCCCCTTCCTACCAGCAGACTACCACAGGAGGTCAAGCCCAGTGGCCCAGATCCACCCACTCCAACTTATGCAGGTCCCAGATCCAGGATGCAGTAGCATCCATTGAGGGACACCAGCAGAGTCTGGAATCCCAACATCAAGAAGAGGTATAGACAATCTGTATGGGTACTACAAGAATATAGGGTAGAAACTGTAATCTCTCAGATTCACACTACAAGAAAGGAAGACACATAGACAACATGAAAAAACAAGGGAGGAAAGTGCCCAAAACAAACCAGGACACTACAATAACCAAACCTATGGACAGTGAAGTTGATGAAATGTCAGAGAAGGAGTTCAGAAGGTTCATAATTAAAATGATCTGTGAATTAAAGAATGTCCTAAATGAGCAAATACAAGCAAAAATTGATCACTCCAACAATGAGATAAGAGAGCAAATACAGGTAGCAAAATATAACTTCAAGAGAGAGATAGAGACCCTGAAAAAAAAAGTCAGAAATCCTTGAAATGAAGGATACAACAAATCAAATTTAAAAATTCAGTAAGAAAGCATAATCAAAAGACTAGATTACTTGGAAGAAAGAACGTCAAATAATGAAGACAAAGTATACAATCTGAAAAATAAAGTTGATCACACAGTGAAGAAAGTTAGAAACCATGAACAGAACATCCCAGAACTATGGGACAGCATCAAAAGACCAAATCTAAGAGTTATTGGGATAGAGGAAGGCACAGAGTTTCAAACCAAAGGAATGCACAATCTCTGCAATGAGATAATATCAGAAAATTTCCCAAGCATGAAGAATGAATTGGAAAACCAAATACAAGAGGCTTACACTACACCAAATGTACAAAATTACAACAGATCTACATCAAGGCACATTATAATGAAAATGCCTAGCATACAGAATAAGGGTAGAATCTTAAAAGCCACAAGAGAGAGGAATCAGATCACATATAAGGGGAGACCAATTCATATCTCAGCAGATTTTTCAACTCAGACCCTCAAAACCAGGAGATCATGGAAAAACATATACCAAGCTCTGAAAGAAAATGGATACCAACCAAGAATCTTATATCCAGCAAAACTAAGTTTTAGTTTTTATGATGAAATAAAAACTTTCCATGATAAACAAAAGTTAAAAGAATTTACAACTAGAAAGCCTGCACTGCAGAACAACTTCAGCAAAATATTCCAAGAAAAGGAAATGAAAAACAATGATGAAAATCAGCAGAGGGAGGGATTACATTAAAGGAAAATCAAATCAGAGGAGAAAACAAGTCACATTAAATACCAAAAATAAACAAAAATGGCTGAGAATACAAATCATGTCTCAATAACAAACTCTTCTCGGGTTCAAGAGTCAAATAGACCACAACACAATAATTTTGAGTGACTTTAACACACCTCTTTCATCACTAGATAGATCTTCCAAACAAAAGCTGAACAAAGAAACTATACAACTCAATAATACAATCAATAACTTAGACTTAACTAACATATATAGAATATTCCAACCTTCAGCAAGAGAATATACTTTATTCTCAGCAGCACATGGATCCTTCTCTAAAATAGACCATCTACAATGCCACAAAGCAACTCTTAGCAAATATAAAAAATTAGAGATACTAACCTGCATTCTATCAGATCATAATAGAATGAAACTAGAAATCAATGATAAAATTAGAAATAAAATCTACTCCAACACCTGGAGACTAAATAATATGCTACTGAATGAACAATGGGTTACAGAAGACATCAAGGAAGAGATTAACAAGTTTTTAGAGGTGAATGAGAACACAGATACAACATATCAAAATCTCTGGGACACTATGAAGGCAGTTCTAAGAGGAAAGTTCATTGCATGGAGTTCATTCCTTAAAAGAAGAAAAAGTCAACAAATAAATGACTTAACACTACATCTCAAAGCCCTAGAAAAAGAAGAATGAATCAACACCAAAAGCAGCAGAAGACAGGAAATAATTAAAATCAGAGCTGAAATCAATGAAATTGAAACAAAAGAAATAATTGAAAAAAATTGACAGAACAAAAAGTTGGTTCTTTGAAAAAATAAATAAAATTGACAGACCGTTAACCATGCTAACCAAGAGAAGGAGAGAGAAAACTCATATCACTAACATATGTGATAAAAAAGGAAATATCACAACAGACACTACAGAAATACAGACGATAACTAGGAATTATTTTGAAAACTTGTACTCCAATAAAATAGAAAATATCAAAGGCATCGACAAATTCCTAGAGTCATATAATTTGCCCCAATTGAATCAGGATGATATACAAAATTTAAACAGATCAATTTCAAGTGACAAAATAGCAGATGCCATCAAATGTCTAACAACCAAGAAAACACCAGGACCGGATGGATACACAGCCGAGTTCTACAAGACCTTTAAAGAAGAACTACTACCAATACTCTCCAATTTATTTCAGGAAATAGAAAAAACAGGCAGCACTTTCAAACTCATTCTATGAGGCCAGTATCACTCTGATTCCAAAATCAGGCAAAGAAACATCAAAAAAAGAAATTTCAGACCAGTATTGCTAATGAACACAGATGCTAAAATTCTGGCAAATCGAATACAAAAACATATCAAAAAGATTGTGCACCATGATCAAGTGGGATTCATCCCAGGGATGCAAGGTTGGTTCAATATACAGAAATCAATAAATGTAATTCATTACATCAATAGACTTAAAGATAAGAATCATATGATCATCTCAATAGACACAGAAAAAAAATTTGACAAAATACAGCACCCCTTTACGATAAAAAAACTGTGGATAACAGGAACATATCTCAACATCATAAAGGCTATCTACGCTAAGCCCCAGGCCAACATTATTCTAAATGGAGAAAAATTGAAGGCATTCCCTCTAAAAACTGGAACAAGACAGGGATGCCATCTTTCACCACTTCTATTTAACATAGTTCTTGAAACAATGGCAAGAGCAATTAGACAGATGAAGGAAATTAAAGGGATAAACATAATCAAAGAACTCAAATTGGCACTATTTGCTGATGATATGATTCTATACTGGAAGACCATAAAAGCTCCACCAGAAAACTTCTAGAACTAGTAAATGAATTCAGCAAAGTAGCAGAATATAAAATCAATACCCATAAATCAAAGGCATTTCTGTATATCAGTGACAAATCTTCTGAAAAGGAAATGAGGAAAACTACCCCATTCTCAATAGCCTCAAAAAAATAAAATAAAATACTTGGGAAGCAACTTAATAAAAGAGGTAGAAGATCTATATAATGAAAATTACAGAACCCTAAATAAAGAAGTCAAAGAATGCCTTAGAAGATGGAAAGGTCTACCTTGCTCTTGAATAGGCAGCATTAATATTATCAAAATGACCATACTACCAAAAGCACTATACAGATTTAATGCAATTCTGATCAAAATCCCAATGGCATTCCTCATAGAAATAGAAAAAACAATCATGATATTCATCTGGAAAAATGAGAAACCCAGAATAGCTAAGGCAATCCTTAGCAGGAAGGGTGAAGCAGGTGGCATCACTATACCAGAACTTAAACTATACTACAGAGCAATAGTAACAAAAACAGCATGGTATTGGCACAAAAACAGACTTAGAAATACAACCAGAGACTCTGCGTCTAATAGAAGAAAAAGTAGACCCTAATCTCCATCATGTGGGATTATGCCCCAACTTCCTTAATAAGACTCCTGTGGCACAAGAATTAAAATCAAGAATCAATAAATGGGATGGACTCAAATTAAGAAGTTTCTTCTCAGCAAAAGAAACAATCTATAAGGTGAACAGAGAGCCTACATCTTGGTAGCAAATCTTTACCCCTCACACATCAGATGGAGCATTAATCTTTAGACTATATAAAGAACTCAAAAAGCTAAACACCAAAAAAACCCAAATAACTCAATCAATAAATGGGCCAAGGACCTGAACAGACACTTCTCAGAAGATGATGTACAGTCAATCAACAAATACATGAAAAAATGTTCAACATCTCTACCAATTAGAGAAATGCCAATCAAAACTACTCTAAGATATCATCTCACTCCAATCAGCATGGTAACTATTATGCATAAAAACAACAATAAGTGTTTGCGAGGATGTGGGGGGAAAGGTACACTCATACACTGCTGGTGGGACTGCAAATTGGTGCAGCCAATATGGAAAGCAGTATAAAGATTTCTTGGAAAATTGGAAATGAAACCACCATTTGACCCAGCTGTCCCTCTCCTCAGTCATACCCAAAGGACTTAAAAACAGCACATCTACAACTACAGTGACACAGCCACATCAATGTTTATAGCAGCACAATTCACAATAGCTAAACTGTGGAACCAACCTATTTGCCCTTCAATAGATGAATGGATTAAAAAAAGTAGCATGTATACACAATGAAATATTACTCAGCAATAAAAGAGAATAAAATCATGGCATTTGCAGGAAAAGGGATGGAGTTAGAGAAGATAATTCTAAGTGAAGTTAGCCAATCCCAAAAAGCCAAATGCCAAATGTTTTCTTTGATATAAGGAGGCTGATTCATAGTGGGATAGGGAAAGGGAGCATGGGAGGAATAGATGAACTCTAGATAGGGCAGAGGGGTGGGAGGGGAAGGGAGGGAGCGTGGGGTAATTAATGATGGTGGAATGTGATGATCATTATTATCCGTATACTATCCAGGTATAAAGACACGAATTGGTGTGAATATACTATGTATACAACCAGAGATATGAAAAACTGTGCTCTATATGTGTAATAAGAATTTTAATACATTCTGCTATCATATATAAATTTTAAAAAATGAAAGGAAAGAACAGGGATAGAGGAGAAGCTACAAGTACACATGGAGGTTGGTACTCTCTCCTAACTATCCTCTGTTGCAGGTGGTTTTCAGGTCTTACAGGAAGCAACCAGTAAAGGAGTCTCCCCCTCTTCTTATAAAAGCTGGAGGTGAGTAATTTGGAACAATTTTCTATATCTGATAAAGTGTTCAAGAGAACACTGAATTTCAGGAAAGTCATTTCCTCAAATGACAAATCTCTTCCAAAGGCCATGACAATAATGACTGCTGATGTTATTCTGAAGTTCCTCTGTGCCCTTGTTGAGCACCCTGTAATCAACACTTGCAGTCTGAGATTATACTCTTACACTGAGACAATATTCTTCTCAAATATTTGTTAGTCAGCTTTCTGTCACTAATGCAAAACACCTGAGATAATGAACTCATTACAAAGTAAAGGTTTATTTTGACTCACAGCTTCAGAGTTTCCAGTCATTCCTTGGCTCCATTGCTTTTGGGTCTGTTTTGGCACAGCAAAACATCCTGAGAATGAGAGGTGGCAGCTGGGCATGGGAAGAGTCCCAGGTTTTAATAATTTCTGCGAGGGCACACCTGCAATAACTTAAATTTCTTCCACTAGAAATTTCTTCCACTTTCTCACCTCTTAAAGCTTTTACCACCTCCCAAAAGTATCACAGAGTGGGGACCAAGCCTTTATTTAACACATAGGCCTTTGGGGGACATTCCAGATTTAAACTACAGCATTCTATAATCTTCTGTGACATTCATTGAACTCTACTCCTACTCTTTCTTCCAAAAGGTTCCCTTTTCAATTGCTTTGAGGTCTCCGATACCACTTTCTGCTATATAATTGGGAAACTCCGTGCAGCATTCCCTCCAGCAACAAAAGCATCAGACAATCCTAATAATTGAGGGTTTGCCTTAGATACATTTCATCTCCTACCCCCATGCTGGGGCTAAAACCCAGGGCCTCATGCATGCTAGCACTCTGCCTCTGAGCTACAGCCCCAGCCCTGCCTTAAATATATTTTAGAGATAGTGATAAGACCTAACAATCTCTAACTCCTTTCCAATTTTACATCATACAAGAAGTTAACAGACAGGCCTTTTATATATACACTTGGTGAGATGACTTTCAATTAGGACGTGTCTGAATACGGAAGATCCAGGGTTTTGTTTTATTTTTTAATGCACTTTTTAGAGCAGTTGCAGTTTCAAGTAAAACACAGAGTAGGGTACACAGATGTCCCGTGTATGCCCTGCTGCCACATATACATGTTTTCCATTATGAGCATGCCCCACAGGAGTGGTATATTACAACTGATGAACCTACATTGACCCACCATTACAAACCGAAGTCTGTAGTTTTTGGTTGACATTAAGATCACTTTTTTATTTTTTATTTTTGGTACTGGAGATTGAACCTAGGGGTGCTTAACTACTGAAGCACACCACCAGCCCTGTTTATCTTTTTTATTTTGAGACGGGTCTCTCTAAATTGCTCAGAGCCTCGCTTAAGTTGCAGAGGCTGGCTTTGAATTTGTAATCCTCCTGGTTCAGCCTCCCGAGTTGCTGGAATTACAGTGTGTCATTGCCCAGCAGAATCACTCTTGATGTTGTATATTCTATGGGTTATAGAAAAATTGATAATAACCTGTATCCACTATTATAGTATCAAAGAAAACCGTTTCTGTATCATAAAACTCCTCTGTAGTTGGCCTATTTATCTTTCATCCCCTCTCCCCAAAGCCCTGGCAATCACTTGATCATTTCACTGTTTCCATAGCCTTTCCAGGATATCATCTAGTTGGAATTAACAATATGTAGCCTGTTCTGACTGGCTTTTTCACTCAATAATATGTATTTAAGTTTCCTCCATATCTTCTCCTTGCTTGATAGCTCGTTTTCTTTTAGCGCTGATTTCCATTGTCTTAATGTACTACACAGTGCTATGGTATGGTTTTAATGTGTCCCTCATGAGTTCATATATTGTCATATGTGGTGCCACACCCCTGTAATCCCAGCAACTTGGGAGGAAGGATAACAAATTCAAGGCCAGCCTAAGCAATTTAGCAAGACCCTCAGCAACTTAGCAAGATCCTGTCTCAAAAATAAAAAATAAAAAAGGACTGGGGATATAGCTCAGTGGTAAAGTAAACCTGGGTTCAATCACCAATACCACACCAAATAAACAGAGTTCATATATTAAACTGGGCATGGCAGCATACACCTGTAATCCCAGCTACTCAGGAGACTGAGGCAAGAGGATCACAAGTTTCAAGGCCAACCTGGACACCTTAACAAGATGCTGTCTCAAAATAAAAAAAAAAAAAAAAGGATGGGGATATAGTTCAGTGGTAGAATGCCTCAGAGGTGGAAAAAGAAATGTGTTTCTATATTTAATACCTTCTTGTGAGGGTTTAAGAGCGTGGAAACTCAACCCAACTACAATGTTTAAAGGTGGACTCTTTAGGAAATCAATAGGATCAGATAAGTTCATCATGGTAGAACCCCCATGACTGAATACAGGTACCTTTATAAGAAAAAACAAAGGACGGAGTACACACACACACACACACACAACAGCATGTGATACCCTGTACCACCTCAGGACTTGTCAACAAGAAGGCCATTATCAGATGCAGATTCTTAATCTTGGAGAGCCAAGATTAAGGGATTGAACCTAGGTTTTGCACATGCTAGACAAGAGCTCAACCATGGAGCTATAACATACTAATAGACTTTATTTCTTCATTTACCTGCTGAAGGCTATCATACTTGCTTCTAAGTTTTGGCAACTGTGAATAAAGTTCTTGTAAACGTGTTCAGTTTTTTTCATGTTGACATATTTTCATCTCCTTTGGGCAAACACCATGGAGTGTGACTGCCAAATCATACAGTATTTTTAATTAATAATTTTTTGGTACTGGGTATTGAACCCAGGGACACTTACCCACCAAGCCACATCCCCAGCCTGTTTATTATTATTATTATTAGTAGTAGTTTTTAAAATAATTTTTATTTTTTAAAAGTAAATTGTACATTGCAGGAGAAAAAAAAAACACAAGAAAAGAACAAAGTCATCCAGTCACAAGAAGCTTAGTGGACATGTCCCTCTAGGTGTTCGTTTTTTATTTTTTGAGACAGGGTCTTTCTAAGTTGCTGAGGCTGGCTTTGAACTTGTGGTCATCCTGCCTCAACCTCCTGAGTCACTGGGATTATAGGCATGCACCACCAGGCCCATCCCATTTTGCATTCCTATCAGCAGTTAATAAAAATTCCTGTTGTTCCATATCCTTTCCAGTATTTGGTCTAATGTGTAGTGGCATTTCATTGTTTTAATTTCCATTTCCCTGATGACATGATGCTTATTGTTATCTGTACATCTTCTTTGGCGAGGCTAACATTTTTACTTCCTCATCCTGCTTCAATTTAGTACTTTTAATTTTGCAGATAAAAGAAAGTTTTCTTTGTGTGTTTGCACATTTTACATTAAGAGCTGTCATGATGTTGTAAGTTTCAGTAAAAGGAATGCAAATCACACATATATTAATAACTGAACCACCTACTCTGGAATTCTAAGGCTCTGACTTTATTTTGGCTACTCCAGAGTCACTGATTCACAAGGAATAAAGATAAACTCATCTTTACTTCTAGGTCTTCTTATTTATTCACTACTCAAGAGTAGAAACTAGCCATGAATTCTCTTCCAATGATAGGATAAATTCAGTTAGCACAGAAACAACAACAACAAAAAAATTTCTGGGTGTTTCAGTAAGCTTTTTCGCCACTGTGACTAAAAGACCTGACCCACACAATTGTAGAAAAGGAAAAGTTTATGTGAGGGCTCATGGTTTCAGAGGTCTCAGTCCATACACAGCAAGCTCCATTTTTCAAGGCTCAAGGAGAGGCAGAACATAATGGTGGAAGAGTGTGGCAGAGAGAAGTTTACAAGATGATTGATCAGGCAGCAGAGAGAGAGAGAGAGAGAGAGAGAGAGAGAGAGAGAGAGATCTTCACTTCCCAGATACAAATACATACCCCAAAGCCATGCCCCAATGCCCTGCCTTCACCAGCCACACCCCACGGGCTTTCAGTTACCACTCAATTAACCCCATCAGGTGATTAATTCACTGATTGGGTTAAGGCTCTTACAACCCAATCATTTCTTCTCTAAACCTTCTTGCATTGTCCCACACATGAGCTTTTGCGAGACACCTCACATCCAAACCATAACACTGGGTTAGAATATGTTTACAAATAAAACTTATAAATGGATAGATCTTTTTAAATTAAAAAATCCATAAATCAAGCATTTGTAAGCCAAATAAAAGTACAGACAGCATTTAACTATACAGAAATGGGTATAACTGCTTTAAGAGAATGTGTTTGAGAGGTAGCCTAAGGAATGCAGCATTTAGAAATTGGATAGAGAAGTGGAAATCAGCAAAAGTGACTTGGAGTTATCTGTTATGGAGCTTCTATTAAGGATAAATTGTAGTACTAGAGGTCATCTATAAGACAAGGGTGTTAACATTACAGTGAGAAATCTAGTTTTGAAATAAATGGGTTAAATGTTCCTGGAGACACTCAGAACACTAAACTGAGGGACAGAAGCCATAGTATTACTAGCTCTAAAACAATAGACAACATACACAAGTTCACCCTAAGCTCTAGTCAGTTAACTCCTCTGCAAAAGAAAAAATGATAATATTTATCTCAATGGGCTCTTGAGAATATGTATCAACTTAACACATTGTAATTGGAAAAACATTACATAGACTGAAGGCACTTGTCTTTGCTCTCTGCCTAGAATTTGCATTCCTCCAACATATGGGCCAACTCTGTTCACTTCTTTCTTGCCAGTCCTCTACCTGAATCCTGTCCTTTCTAATGGTATCAGTCCATTTTCTTTGATCCTTTTCTGTTGCTAATATCTAAGGCTTTGAAACCAAAGGCTCACCACCCAAGTTGTGTATCATCCCAGTTGCTGGGCTGTAGCTGGATAACTGACCTGGTTCCTTACTATCTTCCTGATCTAGCCCATCATCCACAATTCCAGATTATTTGTTTCAAGGTGATGTTTCTGAGGAAATCCTGGATTTAACTACTAAGATTCCAAATACATGCATAATATCCCACATATAGTTTGTTCAGTCACAAAGATTTCTTAGAGGTCTTGAGACCAAAGTACCTTGTTTCTTTCTTTCTTCCTCTTTTTTCTCTTTGTTCTCATACTAAGGATTGAACCAAAGGGTGTTTTACCACTGGCTTTACCCAGCTGTTTCCCCAGCACTTTGTATTTTTAATTTTGAGATAGGATTTCCTTAGGTTACTGAGACTGACCTCAAACTTGTGATCCTCCTGCCTTATAGCCTTCTGAGTTGCTGGGATTATAGGTGTGTACCACAGTTCCAGCTCCAAAGTACCTTGTTTCTTAAACAGTGATATCTATAGCAAATTCCACATACATAATCATATCAAATCATCAATTTTCTTTGCTTTAGATTCTTTATTTACACAAATATTAGGGACTTTTCTTCTTTTTAACAGTCTTAAAATTCATTTATAGCTAGATTATATGTGTATCTGGTGTAAAATTATTTATGGCTAATTTTCCATATTTTCTTTTTTGCATAGGTTGGTTTCAGGTCAAAGATGAGTTCTCTAATGACTGCAGGATAAAGCCTTTTTGCATGTTTATTAGGAACATTCTCATATATATTTTATTTTATAATTGAGTTTATTATAAGCGTCCAACTGAAAATTTATCTGAATTGTGTCAGAAAGTCTTCTCTAATCTCATTAAGATCTTCCTGCTACTTATTTGAAGACTCTTTCATCAAGTTATTTTCTGTTGAAATAAGTGTGGTGTTTAAATTATTAAAAGTTCTATATAATAACTGTTACTTCTTTTATTAATTTCCCAGGGTGGTTGAGACAAGTAGTTGTACTTGTCAAGCTAGGTCCAAATACAATTCATTATTGCATATACTGATATTTTAACTATTATTTCATCATTTGTTGTTAAAAAGGAAAACATTATAATTAAATCTGTTATAATTTTAATTTGGTTTGCTCTAAAAATAATACCATAATCCTTCTAGCTAACCTTTTTTTTTTTTTTTTTTTTTTTTTTTTTNATCATACTTGCTTCTAAGTTTTGGCAACTGTGAATAAAGTTCTTGTAAACGTGTTCAGTTTTTTTCATGTTGACATATTTTCATCTCCTTTGGGCAAACACCATGGAGTGTGACTGCCAAATCATACAGTATTTTTAATTAATAATTTTTTTGGTGCTGAGGATTGAACCCAGGGCCTTGTACATGCAAGGCAAGCACTCTACCAACTGAGCTATATCCCCGGCCCCTGGCTAAGCCTTTTGAAAACAATTTTTAAAAATTGAGTCTGATTACCTTGATCTTGGAAATCTGTGAAAGTATTGGAAAGGAAAGGGAAGAAGGGCATTATAAAAATATCAAAAGTTTTTAAAACCCAGAAAAGGCTGTTTTCCACAAAATTCTACTTAAGCAGAGAGAATGAATTCATGACAGGGTATTATAATAATGCCATAGAAGCAATTCTTGTCTCCATGATGGGAAGCTATATGTCAGAATAAGAGAAATCCAGGTCTGTTATACTTACAGTAGACAAATAATGTATAATGCTATATGCGTTATGATGTCAGTTTAATGCTGTATAGATTATTATTATACACATGTCAGTTTCTATTAAGAAATTTTAATTACATATATTAATCTCCAACCAATCTCCTCTCTGACCATCCCTATTTTACAAAGAAAAATGTAACTGAAACTACAGTGACTTTACCTGAGTTAAGCAGAATACAAACAGTAGCACTTTTCTCATAAGATACTATTTTACAACAGGTAGGTTACTTTAAGGAAATAAGCCAGGTTCTATTGGGGATGGGAATGGTTCCGACTTAGATTTGAGTGAGATTTTAGGATCCATTATGATTGGTTAAATGCTCCCATAGAATTCAGTACTTTTCTTTCAAAATATTTACCAGTTCACAGTTATATATTTGTATGATATTACCTTTCTCCCCTCACATACTAAGATCCATGAAAACAGGGTAATAATTACTTTTATCTACCAATGTATTCATTGGTTCAGTGGGTTCCTGAACCAATGAACTACAGTGAATGTGCAAAACATCTTATGGAAAAAAATGAAAAATAATTATTAGGAGTTAGCATTGTTCTCAAGAAACACTTAGGAAATGGATCAGTGCCAGTCATTTGATATGACAAATGTAATGAAACTTTTTTTTGGGGGGGGGGGTACTGAGGAATTAAATCCATGGGTGCTTTACCACTGATCTACAACCCCAGTCCATTTTTTAAAATTATTTTTTTATTTTGTCACAGGATCTTGCCTCAAATTTGCAATCCTCCTGCTTCTGCTGGTATTACAGGCATGTGCACCATACCTGGCTTCTAATGTTATGAAATTCTATAAAAGCTATTTTTGAAGAATTAATCGGTAATATCACATTTCAAACACACTCAGCTTTCCCTATTATCTTTTTTACAGAGGTGGATTTCAAGTCAAAGTTGACCTTCTCTAATGTCTATAGGATAAAGTCCTTTTTGCATGTTTTATTAGAAACATTCTATTATATATTTTGTTGTATAATTCAGTTAGTTATTAGAGTCCAGGTGAAAATTTAAAACATCAAAAAACAAAAACAAAGCAAAACAGAAACTTTCTTGGAAGCCCATCCCTTCATCTGTTACATTAGTAATACATAAATAAATTTTCTTAATTTTCTCCTTCACATGGTGTGAGCCATCTGAAAGAAAGTGGGGTCACCTGAGGACATGGTAGGAGTAAATCAATAGTTTTCAAATTTGAGCATGTACCAGAATCACCTGGAAGACTTGATAAATAAAAGGCACATGGTTGCACTATACCCAGAGTTTGTTGATCCTGTTGATTTGATGTGGTGGGCTGACAATTAGTGGGTTTTTTTTTTTATTTATTTATTTTTTTTTAAAGGAGAGGGTGCACACTGAAGATTGAACCCAAGGCCTCATGCTAGCAATCTAACACTGGGCTACAACTCCAGCTCCCAATTTTGTATTTCTAACAAGTTTCCAGGTAATAATGATGGTGCTGGTCTTGAGACCACATTTTTGAGAACCACTAGAAAAGAGTTGCTAGAAGGAATCTTACCATGTTTAATACTAGCAACAGGTTTGGCTGAAACAGTCTCATAGAGCTCATAGAGAAAATTACTGTGATGAATTAATGAAACCCCAAATGGAAAATATTTGGCACTGAAAATGGCCTGTAAATGATAGTTACGGTTTTTATTAATTTATTAATTAAAGTAATAAATCACAATGGTCCTGGGACCAAGTGAACCAAACCACTTAAATCTCTTAATATATTAATTGATCCTAGGAACAAAACTGAGATTTTTTTTTTTTTTTTTTTTTTTTTTTTAAAAAAAGTATGGCAATGGATCTGGTATTCTGGTTACTGTGGCTGAGCGCAGTTTGATTTGGCAATGTGGGCACAGGGTAGCAAGGCAGCTGTCCCCAAACGTACAGTATTGCAAGTGAGCATCACCCGAAGCACAACTTAAACATACAGGTTTCTGAGTTTTACCCCAGAACAACCAAAACCATACAAGGGGGAGAAACCTAAGAATCTTTAAACAATCCTCAAGTGATTTTTTTTTTCCTGATCAGCCAATGGGAAACACAGAAAGGGTCTGTCCCTCCACTCTAATGCTGACTCTTAACAGTCCTAAACGTTATTTCTACGTGTTTGTTAGATGATTGTTTACCAGAAAATTTCAGCAGTCCTTTCTGTCTTGGTAGCGCTCGAGTTGAACCAAGTCAATTCGAACAACTGGATAGATCAGTTGAATGTGTTTTTGTTAGTGCTTTGAAAAGGTTCAGTGTTTGGAGCTCTTTCACAGAAGTCGGCCCCTTGCCTCTTTTCTAATCGCCTGCCTAATCCCTCCCCTCTTGAACTTGCTCCTGCACGAAAGCTCTGCTTCACCTCTTGCAAATCTCGGTCTCAGGTCTAGTTTGTTTGTCCCTTCACCACATTTCTTCAGCAGAACATTTGGTGCTTTCCCAGTTCATAACCCTTTGCTGGAGTAGTCCATTTCCAGGGATTTTACAGGCTGGCCAAAACAGTTTGTTCAGAACAGCGACGCCAGGCCGAAGACTGGCAGCCAGTCCGCCCAGCGTTTCCTGACTCTGCACAACCACCCGTGACCTTGGGCGAGCTAGCAAGCCAGTGAGCACCGCCTAGCCCGCGCCTTCCGGGAGGCGTCAGGGCAAGGCTCAGGTTGGACCTTGGAACTGAAAAGACGCGGGGGCGGGGAATGGAGTGGGAGGTTTCGTAAACAGAAGACCCAAAAGCCAAGGGTCCTTTCCTGGAGGCGAAATCTAATATTTGGGTAGAGAGCGGGGGTGGGGAGGACGTCTGCCCAGGGCTTGAAACAATGAGAACTCGTTGAAAAGCAGGCTCGAGTGAGAAAATCGGAAGGAGGGAGGCTGAAGGCGGACAATCAAGTTAAAAATAGAAACACATCCTCCACTGCGCTAGCTCTTTCCAGCTCCACCCAGAGGTCGGCCGCCTGGCTAGTGACTCGGCTAGGCGAGGAAGACGCGCAGCCAGGCTCCGTTCCGCCCCCGGAGCCCGTGACCAAAGGCCGGGGGCGGGGCCTCGGGCCCGTGACGTAATCGCGCTGCCCGTCGCTGCCGACGGGGTTTTCGCTGACGCACAGGTCCCGCCCCCCTCCCCCCTTTCCCTCACTGCCCGAGCGCCGGGCGAAGAGCGAGCGTCAGTCGGCCAGATCGCGAAGCTGTCTGCATCTGGACTTCGCGCTCTCTCC
>NW_025999998.1:14363085-14392201 GCF_001458135.2 Marmota marmota marmota | reverse complement strand
TGGGCAGCCGGACCGCGAAAACAAAGACAGAGGCAGCAGCCGCGCCCCGGCCCCCTGCCCGCCGCTCTGCCAGGCTTTTCCTCTCGAATGAGCCGTTCGGGGTCGCGGCAGCGCGAGCCAGGCGGGGAGAGGGGCCGGCAGGGCCTGCAGACCTGCCGTTCTGCATGACTCAGTGGTTTTGGGAGAAGGCCCTGTTGGGCTTTCCTGAGTGAGGCCTTCCCTTAGAGGGGAATGGGGGTCCAGTGCGACCCAAACTTGCTCTAAATCTGCTGGAGCATGGAGTCTAGGGTGCTCTTCGTGATATTTTAGTTTTTCCAACGTCGCTGCGTTTTCTCCCCCAAGATTCTTTTCATGGAGGAAGTGGAGCACCTTTCTCTTTGTTTCATGCATTTAAGCTGGTGAACACGAAATTTTGGGCTGGCTTTCCATGCACTTCATGTATCTGTGATTTGAGGAATGGGTCGGGATACGTTTATTGATTGAATCCATCCCAAGAATTATTGCCCGAGGAGATATTTAAGATAAAGTAGTATATAGGTCACAGCTTTGTTTAAACCTTTGGGCTTCAAATCATTTACAAACTTAAAAAAATCTAAATAAATTTCATTTTGCTTCTCATTTCTAAGGTTTTCCTTTTTTTTTAAGTCAGATTTGGGGACTCCATTTGATGAAAATGTTGCAATTTTATTTTTTGAGTTTTTTATTAAAATGTCCAAAAAATGAAGGATTGGTTATAGTTCACTATTTTTGTCTCAGGCCTGACATTAAGTCTAATCAAGCTACTCTTAGCAGAAGTAATTCAGATCTGAAGAGTAAGGACTTGTCCAAGGTCACTGGCTTACTGGTAGATTAGGTACTAGAACTCAGATCTCAACTCAAGGTGAGTGGGGGGTTTTGACGTCTTAAAACACCATATGTATCTGAAACACCTATATCTCAGAGGTGTAAATGCCCTTTATTCGGATTTTGGATTGGAGAATATTTTAGTTACACAGCAGGTTTTTTAGACTATGAATTGGAAAAGCTACAAACTTTACAGAAAATATGCATTTCCTCTATGTCTGATAGGAATGACCCATGAATACAGAAGTTTCTAACAACTTTAAAGGTGGTAAATAGTAATAGTATATATTTTTTAAAGACAGAAAGGAAATGCTAATAGTGAATACTCACCCCCAACTCAAATGGTTTCCTCTAAACATAAGAATTCTTTATGCCTCTGTTCCTTTTTCACTGCTTGTTTTTTTGTAAGCAGTCCTGACCATTTGGGGCTTTGTGAGTGATTAATGATGCTTGGGTCTTCTAGATTGGATTTGAGATTGTTCTCTAATCCTCCCTATTAGAAAAAACTGGCAGCCTTAATCACATTTTGTTTTGTTTTTCTTATTTTCCATATATGAATGTTGCATCTTTTAGTTCTTGAGGTTGTGTAGGAGTTGTCAGGCTCTGAGATATAAATAGAAGCTGATTTCAGAGGCCCCTGTTGACTAGGCTTTATGTGAGAGCCTCCATCCAGCTCAGCCTGTCACATTGCAGCCTTGTGACAGGCTGAAGCGCCCTCCCATGTGATCTAAGCTGCTGAGAAATATTAAGGCAAGCTGTGCACATGTGATGGCATTTAAAAGCTGGCTTTCTAGGGGGAAAAACCTAAAGATGGGAAGCCCTGGAAATAATAAACATCCTATTGTTTCTGTGACTGAATTCAAAATTTATTTTCAGTGAATTAAAGGTAGATGATTTTGAGGAAAAGGAAAGGTGAAATACTTTGTCAAAATGGATTGTTATTAGGTGGGAAATCCCATATAAACAAATATTTTATTCGTATTAAAATCATTTCATGTGGTTTAATTGGTTGGGCTTAAATTGAGGACAGTGCTTTTAAAGCCTATGCCAAATGACACTGGAAGCTAGGACAGAAAGTGAATTAGCATAGTTCTAAACCCGGCTTCAGGGAATGACCCAACTTTTTTCAAATGGCAGTTTACTTGTGCATGATGGGAATGAAAATACACAATTCATTATATGAATAATTTTTTTTGCTCTTGATATTTTTAACATTGAAAAAGTCAAATAAAAATGTTTATTAAACTTCATAAGTGATGTTGAAATGTTTACCCTGCTCTAAAATGAGTCAGCTAAATTCTACTTACTATTTAAAGAGACACTGTCAACTAAATTAATCATTGTTTTAAGCAAGTTGTGGATCTTGGTCATTCTCCATATAAGCTTGATTTGCTTGAAATATGGAGTCCTTTTGCTAATAAGGAAAGGTTGCTATCATTTAAATGTTTGGGGAATAATTGTAAGGATTCTGGCCAGGTCAAAATTGTTTTCACTAGAGAGGGAAAAGGAAATGGTGGGGAGGGTGTCTCATAAAAATCAAAGGGAGGCCAGTAACTAAGTTGAGGAAAGGGACTAGGGAAAGGGAAAATGTGGGGAATGATATTGACTAAATTATATTGTTGTGTCATGTCCATGTATAAATATGTAACAAAGAATTCCACTATTATGTATTATTATAATGCACTAAACGCAATAGGGCAAAAAGAATATTTAAACAAAAATTATTCCCTTTATTTATGTAATTTTGACAAAAAGTACTTCTTAAAAACATATTTTAACTCACTAGAATGTATTTTGTTTTAGTAGGAAAAATGAGTGATCACCACAAGCTAGAGCATATTTCCCTTAATCAGATGCTCTCAAATAATGCTTTTTACACAATTTTCAAAAAAAAAAAAATTAAACAGTATTTTCTCTTACCAGAGGAAAACTTATTAAATTTAACACATTACTATGTTTATGTTGATTCAAACAAGACTTCTGGAAAAGCGAAGGGTATGCTTGCTGTTTAAAGTTCACTGTGGTAAATGAGCATTAAATACTAACCATCAACTAAGAAAAATATTATGCATTTATATTGCTTTATATATTAAATTTGAGCATGGAAAGGTTTTTTGTGTGTAAGGATGACAAATGTTATTAGAAAAGCCTTTGGTTCAGAAATTTATGGTTAATAAATGGTGCTAAAAGGTGCTTTAAACAAATCATATTCCTGTCTCACAGAATTGTCAGATTACTGATGGCACCAGAATATGTCCAGATGTAATTTTAAGGTAAAATCAATATTCAGCTAGTTTAAAGAACCACTAATAAATACAGAAATAGTGATTCGTTATGATTGAGGTGTTCCCCTACCATATTTGGAAGTTCCCTCTAATATTTTTAGTAACAAAGTTAAAAGACATCATTTGGGATGGTTCACTTGTAGTGCTGGGGAGCAGAAAGTCCAAATACTAATTTCTACTGTTGATTAAAACAACTCTGGTATCCAGCAGGCAGTCAGACTGAATTGAAGCAAAGAATAGTTAACAGGTAAAATAATAAATTTTGGTACTTAATGGTAGAATTTCCTTTTGGTTCTAAAACAGTTCCTTTAATGCTCTTTGTTTTATAAAGGCAACAAAATATTCCTAATTGTCTGCTCAGTCTGGAACACAATTTGGGGTTTTGTTAGTAATAGATTGGTATTTTAGAAATAACAGGTATGCTAGTTATTGTATTCTGCTAATTTATTTTGGTGACATGCTACTTACTAAAATTTTGTTATTTTGTTTTGTTTATAGCAGAAAAATATGGCTCAGGAGACTAACCAGACCCCAGGGCCCATGCTGTGTAGTACAGGATGTGGCTTTTATGGAAATCCTAGGACAAATGGAATGTGTTCTGTTTGCTACAAAGAACATCTTCAGAGGCAGCAGAATAGTGGCAGAATGAGCCCAATGGGTAAGTTATTTCCAAGGAAAACACTTGAAGAACTGGTGGACAGAAAATATAGAACCAGAAATTGGGGCCCAAGACTGAGAATGCTGAAAGCCCAAGGAGAGAAGACCTGACGAGCTTAAAATTAAAGCAACAGCCCAAGTACTTGACATGACTGCATCCATCAGGAATGAATGACTACCTACAAGCATCTCTTAGCTTTTTTGGTTTTCATTTTTGAGGTTTTGTTTCATAATTGTGTTCAATGGATATGTCTTTAAATTTTTTTTTTAGTTTGGATACTCAAGTGTAGGATTGCAGCAAAGTGAAAGTGCTTAAATCACTAACCTAATTAAATGCAAGTATTACTACTTATTAAGTTGACACTAAGTGAGTTTTTGTAATGTTGATTTGTTTCTTACAAATTCCTTTTTTTAAATAGGAACAGCCAGTGGTTCCAACAGTCCTACCTCAGATTCTGCATCTATACAGAGAGCAGAGGCTAGCTTAAACAACTGTGAAGGTGCTGCTGGCAGCACATCTGAAAAATCAAGGTAAGGTTGAACATTTTTTTTAAGAGTTTAAGACATGGAAGAAATCAAGATGTTTGTATCCGTGTACTAACAAATATATTAATGTATCCAGATGCCCTTGGCTTTGCATGTATTGGACAAAAATTCCAGTGCCCTTAAATCTGACTCTTTAGGTGGTTGAGTAAAGATGTATATCACAATGTACTCCAGAAACCCTTCAAAGACACTTAACGTTTTGAAAGCTGTATTTTAATTTCCTTCTAACTGAAGTTTAGGGATTATAGAGAGTGTTATAGTGCCACACAGGTATTTTGGCACAGCTGCTCCTTTTGTCCTTGAATTATAGGCATAGCTAAAAATTCCTAGTTGATTATAATAGAGTATAGTGACCTTATACAAATAAGCAGCCTTAAGTTAATGAGCCATTTATCAAATTGATTGCTTTCTTCTCAACCATTTATGCTGGGCATCCAAAATCTTTTAAAATTTTGCAGGTTATCTAGCTCCACTTGATCATGTTGGAAATAATATATAATTTAAAGTTGAAATGACAACTTATTATCTCAAAAAGAAGTACCCTTAACATCTTTAAAAATAATTGTTTGCTTGAACTCAAATAGAAATGTGCCTGTGGCTGCCTTGCCTGTAACTCAGCAAATGACAGAAATGAGCATTTCAAGAGAGGACAAAATAACTACCCCGAAAACAGAGGTGTCAGAGCCAGGTATGCTTTTTGTTTTATGAGTTCAGTTCTGGATTTGGTAGTACAAGAGAAAGTTGGTGGCGGGATTCTCCTTCCCATTGAAGGACCAAAGAGGAGGGAGAGCCATGAAGTAGAGACCAAATAAAGAACTGCTATCTTGAAGTATAAAACAGCTATACTTTTTGCTCTCTTCTCCATTAATTGCCCCCAGGCCTACAAATTACCAAGATTATAATCTGGAGACTGGATGTGTTGAGAACTTAATAAACTTTTCAAGACCATAAAGAAAAAATTTATGGTCAAGAGCAATAACTGTTCAGTCTTGATATCGTCAATGTTGTAGAAAACATTCAAGCAGAGAACCTATGGAATACTAAACGTAAAAAGAACAGGATCCCTGTCTCATTTGTAGGAATTTAAAGCTCAGTATGGAAGGGCATTTTGGATTTCAACAGGTCATGACTTTGAGGCTGTGTTTATAGCACAGCCAAAAGTGCCCTAATGTTACAAGACTGACTTGTTAGAATTAGCTATGTGCACATAGTTCATTCAAATCAATTCATCCTTTCTCGGTAAAATGGTGACGGAATACAATATAAAAGTAAAGTGTGGAAAAAATAGTGTCAGTGGTTGTGTAATTTTCTTTGGAGGCTTGCTTTTGCTAACATTGGAGTCAGTTTTATCTGTACTGTTGTCAGTCTCTTTAAGTGAGAGTCAAATATTTTGGCCATCAAATGGCAGGTGAATCTATATATTTGATGTTTTGAAAGGAGTTTCATCTTTTGGGGGAAAAAAAAACCTTTATTTATTTTTTTTTTTTAATTGCTGACATTGGAAGCATATTTTGGGGTTAGATCTGTAGCTAATACATACTTTTATTATTACTTGAGAGACATATTGTGGTTCACTATTTATTCTATTTGTTCTTTCTGTATCACTTTTCTTCCTCTATCCTCTTCTTTATATGTCTCAGGAACTTATTATTCCTTTTCTCAGGTGGGGGCAGAGAAATGGCTGACACCATTCTCATACTCCTGTTTACTCTCATACCATCAGAATTATATTAAGGTTGTAATAGTAGCTTACTAAGAAATAGTAGTAGATAGAATATTTTCTAAGTCAGGTATTAGGTATAAATTCCAGTGAGGATATAGTGCTAATGCAAATGAAAAGTTGGGGCAGTTTTAAGTTCACATTAACCCAATCTGTCTGCTATAAAAGCTTGGATAGACAAATAGCAGTAATGCTAGAATAATGAATAGGCAGTAATTTTAACATTACATATATACATTGATTTTTCTATTCTTAAACCTTAGATCAACATTAAAACTTTAAAAATTTATAATGTTTAAGGTATAGTTGGATTTATGTAAGAAGTACGTTTTGGTCTTTTGTCTTAAAGAACCAGTGGGGTTATGTGCTTTAATGCAGTCTGCATTTTTTTGATGTGATAAATTCTATCAATAAATGTGATCTAAAGCTTAGAGGTGGAGAAAAGGTGGGGCTTTTTGTAGATAATATCTCACTACTCAAAGTAACACTAAAAAAATCCTGTTCTGCCAGTAGAATCCTTAATTTTCTAAAATCAAAACCTTACAAGCACTTCTAGATTGTTTGCAGATCTAACAATGTGACTTGTGAAAATGACAAAGTGATTTCATTAAAATTTATAAATGGTTTGGGCTTTGTCAAAATTTGTTGAGGTAGTCAGCATAAAAACCAACATGGTTTTATAGCCAGGTACCTTAGAACTTGGCAGTTCTATCTAAGTAATGAATTCCAGCTGCCCTAATTCAGAAGTTCATGTTTAGGAAATTGCAATACAGAAAAACTAAGCATATAAGCAGAATCTCCCCAGGTCTTTAAAAAAAATAGAATTAGTATTTTGTTTTCTAGTATTGACTTGTTAAGACTGAGATAAAGGAATATACTAACTGGTGATTTTATAAAATTTTAGAGGAGCCAAGTAGTTGTCTAGGCATTGCCAGGAAATTCTTAGACTTTAAGAAGTTTTGTCATTCAAGCGGAAGATTTTAAGAAAGGATTCTTAAACATTCTATGAATCTTATTCCTTCTTTTAAATATTTTTCTTTTTGGCTTAGATCATTATCAGCCAGTGGTCTCTGGAGAGATCTCTTAATTTTTATGCTTATTTTTCAGTTGTCACTCAGCCCAGTCCATCAGTTTCTCAGCCCAGTACTTCTCAAAGTGAAGAAAAAGCTCCTGAGTTACCCAAACCAAAGAAGAACAGATGTTTCATGTGTAGAAAGAAAGTTGGCCTTACAGGTATTACAAACGCTTAAGAATGTATATTTTACTGACTGCAATTAAAGAGCTCTTGGTCACTGTGAAGACTTTCAGGGAGAGAAAGTTTTCCATAGTGGGCTAGGAAGGATGCAGCAGTGTTAGATTTTAATTAGTTAAGAAATTGGGTTTAATTTCCATCTGTCTTCCTAATGTTATGATTATTGTTATCCTTATCTTCAGGCTTCTGAATTATTTTTCTCTTTTGGATTGACAAAGACTTATCACTTTTGATACTTTCCTTTGTAACTCTTAGGGAAAAGGTAACTGAACTAACATATCTGCCTACTTTGAACTAGGGATGAAATGCTTTTTTTCTTGTCTCCTTGAAACCTCAGAATGTTATGGTCGACTTTATCTAGTTTTCACTTGAAATACTACCATTTACCACATGATATAGTAGAAGTAGATATAGATATGCTTGGGATTGGGAGGGAGGGTACTGAGGATTGAACCTAGGAGCACTTTATCACTAAGCCTTATCCCCGTCCCGTCCCTTTTTGAGACAGAATTGCTCAATTGCTGAGGCTGGTCTTGAACTTTTGATCATCTTCCCTGGGATTAGAAGTGTGTGCCATGCACACCTAGGGCTATATTTTGAATTCAGGTCAACCTGTATAAATTCTACACTGTAATATCTATAGGAGTTGATGGAAGGAACTTTGTAGAATTAACTGACGGATAACCCATTTTATTTTCTTCATAGGATTTGGCTTAAGCACATTTCTTTAACAGTCTGTTGCCCTTTGAGGGTAAGACATAATTGTAGTTGTTTGAATTTCTCATCATATCAAAATAGGCTAAAGCTCTTTGACAATTTAAATTTGATAGACTGCATCAAGATTTGACAGATTTCCATGTTGTAAAGCAATGAAAATATGATTTCTTTTTTATAGTAAGGCTCCTTTTTTTTTTTAATTCTTTTAATTGCTACAAGTTCCCAAGTTACCCTGCTTCCTCTCATCTGTACAGGATTTGACTGCCGATGTGGAAATTTGTTTTGTGGACTTCACCGTTACTCTGACAAGCACAACTGTCCATATGATTACAAAGCAGAAGCTGCAGCAAAAATCAGAAAAGAGAATCCAGTTGTTGTGGCTGAAAAAATCCAGAGAATATAAATTACTACTTGTGAAGAGACTGAAACTTTGTTTTTATTTTAATATATCGTAGGAAAACATTAAAGAGCAGATGCATGGCCATTTTCCTTTGATGTTCTCCAGAGTTTTACTTTACACTTGTCTGTCTTATAATTGATATTTTAGAATGTTTGGGTGTTTGTTACAGGCAGAATTGGATAGATACAGCCCTACAAAATGTATATGCCCTCCCCTGAATAAAATTGGATAAAAATCTGCACAGCAAATTGAAATACACAAATAATAGGGACAAAATTTAGTTCCCATGTGCCAAACAAAATAAATGAAATCTCTGCATGTTTGCAGCATTATCTGCCTTTTGGGAATGTAATCAAGGTATAATCTTTGGCTAGTGTTATGTGCCTGTATATTTTTAAAAATGGTACACCAGAAAAGGACTGGCAGTCTACTTCTGTCATAGTTTTAACTTCACCTTCTTAATTTTCACATGTTCTTTGGAAGCAGGAAGAATGCTGTAAGGAGGATCAGATCTTCCCATGAAATCAGTATTTGGTGCCATATGTAAACCTGGTTCAATTGGTCTTATAAAAGCTGTCAAAAAAGACATTCTGTGAAAGGTAAACATCACAGCTGGTTAAAAGTAAAACCATCAAGCCAACAACTGGGTCTTGAGGTAACCTTTGAAGCTTACTGTGCTGGCCTGCACCAGAAGATACCTGCATTATTCTCATTACTAAAAATATGTAGCACAGAACTGCGTTAGGATTAATTTGTTTACAAGAAGAAGTTAAAACTGTTTGGTTTTCATATACAGCAGCTCTATTGAATAACATGCATCTGAATTTTAAGTTGCAAAGGTATCCGAACAGTTAATTTTTCATGTGCATCTTTTGTTGAATGTTTTGGTTCAAGAAAGAATGTTTAAAGCTTTTTAAAGACTTCAGTTCTTAATGTAACTGTATCCTTCTGCATGGAAAATCTTAACCAACATGGCTGCAGTAGACTTCTTAGTGGTATCCAGCACCACTTGCAGAGGGCTGCTTTATCATATTAATTGTACTTGGGTGTAGGACTCTAGTGTTCTTGGGTGTATTGCATGGGCTGCATTATCTACAGCATTGTACAATAACAACTAGAAAAGGCAGTATACTTCACTGATGCTTGTCTGGTAATATCACTTCTGTGTTATAATGGAAGGTTTTTTTGTGATGTATGAAACTTGTGTTTTTATATATAAATGAGCATAGTTAGATTAGTGTTGTGGTAATGCCTGTTTCCATCTGTAAATAGTTAAGTATGTACACGAGGCACTACTTCTGATTTATTGCAGTGTTCAGTCCTAGTTTTTACTTTTATTCTTAAAGCATTCAATTTTGCTTTTAATTTTATGTACCTTAGTTCTGAGTTAGATCTGCAGATGTGTACAGATAGTTCATATTTATGTATTGCACATAATCATGCTCTTCAGCATTGATGCTATATTGTATTATGTAAATAATAAAAGCCATGTACAGAGGGAAACTTCCACTTGTTCATTGGGTTTTTAAGCTTTAGTTAGAATCCTAAAGGGGAAAATAGAAAATGTTTCATATTCAACTTTATAGTTGTATATACAGACTTTGCATGGCTGTATTATAAATTTATATATATTCTGTTGCCATTCTTGAACTCGATTATCAAGTGAGAATCCTGAGTTATTTGAAAAATTTTCAAGTATGGCACATGATGGACAACTTGTTACTGAAGATCTGAATCTTCAGGATCGAAAACAATCTTAAAACTTGGAAAGGAATGAAATTCAATTATGACCTATTTTTGTTATCCATGTTGTACTTGAATCAGTGACTTAAGGCATACTTTTTTGTTCACAGAAGCAGTGGAGAAGATGACCATGAACTTTGTCTTTGCAGGTAATACAGAAGGACAAACAATGGTTACATGTAATTTTGCTCCCTGGGACAACAGAAACCAAGAGCAAAACCATTTCAGTTAGACATGGAAATACTAAGCCTTCAATCTTGTCAGTTCCTAGTGTGCTGCTACTTCTGCTTTAAGTGGAAGAAAGGTGTATGTAGAAGTCCATGTGTTGATTTGAAGGTAGTACCTCCCTCAATATGAAGACTTGAATCACAGTAGAATTGGAAATTATGGTATTTAGAAAAGAAAGTTTTTCAATTTTAAAATGAGGCTCTACCCCCTCCTACATATTGTCAACAAAAAAATATATAATTTAAATCTTTTTCAAGTCGGAATGTAGTGTGTGGGAGATGGGGAGATAATGGGTCTTCAAATTATATCAGTTTGTGAAAGTAGTAGCAAGAGATTGTCATGTATATTATCACTTTTTATAAGAAACATTTGTACTTAGGAATTGATTTTTTTCAGAGCATCACAAGGGAGAAGGAAGATTTGTAGATTCAGTTCTGCCAAGACTCTTGGATTTAGACCTAAATATTTCCCTCAGTTCAGACAGTATTTGCAATGTGCACAGATTTTTTTAAAAACAACACTATCTTGTTTCCTATGTAAACAATCTTTGTACCTCTAGCACCCAGCTTTGCTAGGATGAATTAGCTGTTTGACTGGGCTGTAATCCTTTTGTAAATCTAACCATTCAGTAAGCCTTGCATTTGATGAGGATAGGGCAATGGGGTATAGTGGTTATGGTTATGGACCCTGGGACCAGAATATCATCAGGGTAAAATTGATTTGGCTGCTCCATTGGTTAAATGATTGTAACTACTTGCTTTAGGAGTGTGAAGAGGACTTAAAAATTGCCTAGTATGTAGTATGGGCTGTTGTCCCAGTATAATGTATAAGTAATGATCTCTAGAGCTTGGAGAGAAGAATATTTGAAAATTTAATGAGGTTGGTCACATCAAGTTACATGGTGAAAAGGTTAAGATCTGTAAAACTGTTTCAGGCGATTTGAATCATTTTCAGTAAGGTTTTCTTTGCAAATGTCTGCACTAAGTGAAGCAAGTAATTATAACGGGCAAATGTCTACTAGTAATGTAATAATAGATGTTATGCAAACTGCTGATTTCTTTTTGAATTGGTAATATATTGACACGGTTCCAAAATGAATTTATCTGTATACATTGAGAACCAGCCTCTCATTCTGTCCTGTACCCTCTATTTCAAAGGTGCATGTACATTTTGGTAAATTTTATACTTAGATTATTTGGTCTCTTCCATTTTGTGTAAATGTTTTGAGTTTGTACAAAGACTTAATATGACATGTCTGTTTGAATGCAGACTTAACAGTGCTTTTTGTCCATAGTATTAGATAATTTTGGAGAGTGACAGATAAGGTTGCTGTTACCTAGAAGAGTTTATGTGGAAAAGGCAACAGCTTTTAATGAAAAGAAACTCGGGAAGTTGCACAAATCAGTTTGTAAAACTCCTTTTGAAACAAGTGTACATGTGCAACAATATTGAAGTGTAAGTAATTGTACATATTTCCATAGACAAATGATGTTTTTTTGAGTATAAAAAGGTAAAGAACACTCCCCACCACCCAGAGTTACCTCTCTGTTAATATTCCCTAAAAGGAAAAGTCGACATCATTTGTAGCCTAAGTGTAAATCATTTTATTCACAACTGCTAAGCGCTACTTTTACTTTGCTTCTGGTATATGTACAGATGTTGCTAAATTGTACTTAACATGATACTTTATTCATTAACAAAATGAAGGAAGAATATTTTCTAGTAGTTAATAATTGAATATTTTCTTAAGGTTTTGAATGCTACTGTCACTACAGAACCTTAGTTTATATATCTGAAATGATAATGTATCCTAAACAGTTATTGTTACATTATCAGTCTACTCAGAAGTTAATAGGGAATCTTTTATGAACTTTTAATCCACAGCAGGAACTGTTCACAAAATAATCAGGTATCAGCCAAGAAAACAAAATACAAATGAACCAGCCTGCATGAGCTCAACTTAAATAGTAGTGTCTAGTGAATCCCAGATAGATGACTTTTGAGTATAATCCAGGGCAAATTTTAAGTTGATCCTGGTTATATAACATACTTCTATGCTCTTTTCTGTGCTCATCACTAAAAATGTGTTTAGACATGCAAATTGTACTGCCATGTAAACAAATAACAAGTTTTCATCCATTCTTAGAGAACCCAAAGCTTTTTTTTTTTTTTTTTGGTATTGGTGATTGAACCCAGGGTGCTGTATCACTGAACTATATGCCCAGCTTTTTGTTTGTTTGAGACAGGGTCTTGCTAAGTTGCTGAGGCTTACTTCAGACTGAATCCTCCCCAGGGTGTTTTTTTGTTTGTTTTTTTGGGGGGGTCTGTTTTTTTTTTATTTAATGTCCACCCCCCAGAAGAAAAGTACTTAATTGGAGTGATGTTTCTTGAGGAACCCATCTTCTATACCTACCCCATGGTAAAGGTCTTAATAAAACAACATACTAAAAATATTTGGCTTCTAATTTAACCTTTTCGGGGACACTCATGATTGTGTCATTCAGTAAAAAACTTAATCTGCCACCTCATCCATTAGCCTTTACCATATGTATTAAATAAATATCAATCAGGTGTGGTAGCACATCCTTATAATTCCAGCAACTTTTGAGATGGAGAAAGATCTCAAGTTCAGTTTAGCCCCTGCAATATAGTAAGGCCCAGTCTCAAAAAATTAAGGACTGAGGTTGGAGCTCTGGCAAAGAGCCTCTTGATTCAAGCCCCAGTACCAAATTAGTAAATAAAGTTTGGTTCAAATTACCTGTTTAAACAAGCTTCATTTTTTTTTTTTTTTTTTAGCTGTAACTAGCAGCAGATTATTTGTTTGGTTGGAATGATTGTTTTATGGGTGTGGGGCAACATAATCAGTTTTATCATTGGCTAGATTATATCAGATGAGAATAATGTCACTTGAAACCTCAAAGGTTTAATAATGAATGCCTGCTTGAAGTTCACACTACAGGCATCAAAATGTTATGCTTTCATATTTAGGCATGGTTCTTCAGCATCTAAGTGATAGTCACTTTTATTTGAGGCTTTGATTGAAAGAGTGACTTGTGGATTAAAGAGAAGCAGTTGTTACTTGGTAAATTGGGCCCTATGAGGAGACCAAGCATCCCACTTACCACAGAACTCTTGTGTCTTATTTAGTATAAAACATGTAATCACTGTGTTTCTCAATACTAAGGAGGATTACACCAAGAAAAGACCGTACATAATAAAACTATTAGACAAGTAGATATTCAGGTTGTGAAGTCAAATTAATCATTTTATGGGATCTTCTACAACATGACTAATTGTAGACTCAGATTTTGTTGAAAGTCTTCTTAAAACGGGTTTTCTATGACTTAACAAAAATAGTATGAATCTAAAACTTTCCATTTTAAATGTTGTGATTATTTCCTCTGGTTTTTCTGGGCGCAGGGGCTATTTTATCATTGAGGTATAACTCCAGCCCTTTTTATGTTTTGTTTTGAGATAGCCTTGCTAAATTGCTGAGGCTAGCCTCAAACTTGTGATCATCCTGCCTTAGTCACACAAGTCACTGGGATTACAGGCATGTGTCACTGCGCCTGTCCTTGCTCTGATTCTTAAATACAATTTACTCAATGTTTTATAACACCCACCAAGAACAACTTGAAAGGTCTGGTTTAGGTTTAACCAAATGCAAATGTGTTTAAACAACTTGGAAATGGTATGAATTTGCTCCTAGGAAACGAGTATGTGAAAGATTCGGGACTCCATTATTGCAACTGGTTTATTTCTTTTGTGCATTTTAATAACAAATTCTTTGAGGAGTTGATTATTGGTTATATAATTCATGGTTATTCCTCTTAGATTTTGAGATGGGCCACATGTGTATGTCTGGGTTGTTTTAAACAACAATAAAATAAGAGTGACCCTAAGAACACAAGAAGCAGGGTAGTAAGATAGTACTCCACTCTGTCCAGGCAGGAAATAACACAAATGTGCCAGTGTCTGACTAAATGCTGATTAAGACATTTCAAACTCTACTTTTTGCCCAAGCTGGAGGAGTTTTTCTGACAATTATTCTCAACTGGGCAAGGTTTTGTTTTGTTTTTTCCTGAAACTGCTCATTTTCTTTCCATATTTTTATTGATGCATTATAATTACACATAATGGTGGGAGGGGAAAGTGTTTTTTTTAAAGACCCCTATTAAGCTATAGGAATCAGAAGGGAATATTTGATAGAATTGATAATTTTTTTTATGTAAGAGCAATGTGTGTTATAAAATATGAATATTTTAGACATTTTTGTTGCACAAGTGATCAGAGGCAAACATGTATATTCAATGTTGACAATCAAAGAATTGATGAACAAAATAACTTGTCAATAGGTAATTAGTCAAACCAAAGTATACCAAAAAAGGAATCTTATAAATCACTGAAACATACAGAGAAATCAAGAGAAACTGTCTAAAATACACAGTTAACTAAAAACTTACAAAATGTTGAATTGATGTCATTTTAATTTTAAAAATATTAGATATTCAGCCAAAAAATTAGAGAAATATATACTAAACTATCATGGGGATAGTCTCTTCATTATAAATACCTATAATGATTAAAAGTTTCATAATAAGCCTTTATTATTCTTGCACTCATAAAGTTAATTAAATTACCATTAAGAAATTTTATAGAACCATATTTTTTTCTAAAAGACTGATCCTTCTCCAGCTCAACTAAGCATTTGATTTCTTCTGACATTGAAGCACCAAAGGAGAATTTGAGTCCATTGACCTTTTCTACATACCTTATCCTCTGGCTGTGAATGTTAATGAAAGTGGGAAAATTATCACCCTTGACTTTAAAAAGTCCATATGGATTTACTTTATTTTATTAAAGTTAGAAACCTAGATTCTGTGATGAGCAGATAACATTAGAATTTCTCTTGCTGTAAACAGTAGCAATTTTAATGTCATATAATTGTAAAAGTAGAAATTAATGCATTCTCCTTACAGAAATTGTAAATATGTGTTGAAAAGACAAAATTATTTTTAGATCCTCCAAACTATGAACATGCACTTATAATTTTTTCCATTGTCTTCATTTTTACAACTGTGATTGCACTCTGAGCAATTTTGCATCCTGTCTTCATTTGGCACATAACCACATTGTTTTAAAAAATTCCCCTGTAAAAAAAACATTTTAATGGCTATATAATATTTAATAATTTATTTAATAGCCCCCTGCAGAGCTTGACATTTGTTTCTGAGTTGTCATTAATATTAAAAACTGCTTAGTGAATAACTTCATGCACAAATTTTTTTATTTTGGTTTCTTTTTTGGTGATTGAAAGCGAGACTACTGTTTGAGGATGTCAAGATTCCTGACATAAATGGCTAAATTGCTAGTTCTAGTTTACACACCCATAAGTAATGAGAAAGCATGCCTGCTTCATTACATCTTGTCTTATATTCATTCATCTGTGGGGGTCTTCATTTTTCTTGTAGAATTGATAATTTATAAAAATAGAAACATTTTATTCAAATACTACTGATGATGCTTGTGTCAACAGCTGGTGCTTTAAATGCCTTACACAATAGAAATTTAGTGCAAGACTGTATCTAATTGTAAAGTTTCTAACACCCACATTTTATTTTTTTAATTTTAATTTTTTTGTTTTGGTTCCGAAGTTTATTCAAAAATTCATACAAAATATTCCGGATAAAAGTTTAAAATTTAAAAATTCTCATCTTCCCTTTTCTCATCCAGGTTAATCTGAAAGTAACTTAATTGGTTAACTCTGCTGTTAGTGACTACACTCTTCCAGTCACATAGATTATTCCTCAAATCTTTTGGTGAGATATTTCAAGTACCTCAGATGTCATAATGATCTCGCTCTTGCCGCTTTCAATGGTTATAACCCTTCCACCAAGATTCCCAGCTTTTCTGTTCACTTTGATTCTTTCTCAGAGAAACTGCTCGAGATGGCAGTGTCTATGATTCCATCTTGTACTGGGTGGGTGCAGTCAAAAGTTGAACTTCAGAACCTGCTTTTTTGGGTTAGTGGGGAGGTACTGGGGATTGAACTCTGGGGCTCTGAGCCACATCCCCAGCCCTATTTTGTATTTAGAGACAGGATCTCACTAAGTTGCTTAGCAAACTTGCAACCCTTCTGTCTCCCCAGCCCCTGGAATTACATGAGTGCACCACCATGCCCAGCTCTGCTGCTTTTTTTTTTTTTTTTTTTTTTTGCTTCATTTTGCCACAAGTTTTCATGAGTGCCATAGAGGCAGAAAGGGATAATAGTCAAATTTTAAAAAGTAGAAAATGAGTGAAATTAATTCGTTTACTCCAATATGTCCAAAATAGTGTAGCTTCACATGTATTTAGTATAAAACATTGAGATATTCTACATCCTTCATCGGTACTATCTTGGATGTCTTAGAACACATCTCAAGACTAGTCACATCTCAAGTGCTCAATAAAAATATGTGGCTATTGGCTCTTCTCTTCATAGCAAAGCCCTAGTTGCTAAGACATCTCTTTTGGGAGGAGTGGGGTGAGTTAACAAGGATTGAACCCAGGGACACTTAACCACTGAGCCACATCCCCAGATATTTTTTTTACTTTTATTTATTTATTTTTGATACAGGTTCTCCCTACGTTTCTTGGAGTCTTGCTAAGTTGCTGAGGCTGACTTTGAACTTGTGATCCTCCTGCCTCAGCCTCCCAAGCCACTAGGATTATAGGCATGTGCCACTGTGCCCAGCTAAGACAGGCATCTGGACCTTAGATAATTGTCACAGCTAACCAAATCTGCCCAATGATGGGCAGCCTTTATATAAAACCCCCCAGGTTAGTTTGAACAAAATACAGGATTTCAAATCATAAACAAGTTACTCGTTCAGTGGCACACATTTGTAAAGCCAAATATCAATGATTACATCTTAAAATGAGCTAGTTTTTTGACAGCTAGTAGAAACCAAATTAAACAGTTGTTACAAGGAGATTCTCATGATATGCATTTGTGGGTGGTTGTGTCATCTTCCAGGAAGCCAAAGGGAGATGATCTGTGAGGAATGCAAGAATTTGTTTGCTGCTCTCATTCTCAGAAGCCAACCTAGAGGAACAAACAGATTCTCTGAACAACTTCCTATGGCCTTAATGTGCCATGTGTGAGCAGGATAAATGAAATTATGTGTGGTTTGGGCTTTCACAGAGATCAAGAGCTAGCACACCAGACAAGAATCTTCTGAATTACTAACTTGATCTTGTTCATTCTAGAACTGAGAAAATTGTTTTTATTTGTTTTAATTAGTTATACATGACAGTGGGATGCATTTGGTACATCATACATAAATGGAGTAAACTTCCCATTTATCTGTTGTACATGATGTAGATTTACTCTGGTCACATAATCATATATGCATATATGGTAATAATGCCCAATTCATTCTAACATTCCTACCCCCATGCTCCCTTCACTCCCTCTGATTAGTCCAAAATACATCTATTTTCCCCCTACTCCTTATTGTGAATTGCCATCTACATATCAGAAAACATTCAGCCTTTGATTCTTTGGGATTGGCTTATTTCACTCAGCATAATATTCTCTAATTCCATCCATTTAGTGGCAAATGCCATAATTTCATTCTTTTATAAGGCTGAGTAATATTCCATTGGAAATATACCACATGTTCTTTATTCATCTGTTGAAGGGCATCTAGCGTGGTTCTATAGTTTAGCCATTTGAATTGAGCTACTATAAACACTGCTGTGGCTGCATCACTGTAGTATGCTGATTTTAAGTCCTTTAGGTATAAACTGAGGAGTGGGATAACTGGGTCAAATGGTGGTTCCATTCCAAACTTTCTTAGGCATCTCCATACTGCTTTCCATAGTAGCACCAATTTGCAGCCCCAACAGCAATATATGAGTAAACCTTTTTCCCCACATCCTCGTCAATATTTATTGTTACTTGTATTCTTGATAATTACCGTTCTAACTGAAGTGAAATGGAATCTCAGTGTAATTTTGATTTTCATTTCTCTAATTGCTACAGATAATGAACATTTTTTCATGTATTTGTTGACCATTTCTATTTATTCTGTGAAGTGTCTGTTCAGTTCTTTTACCCATTTATTGGTTAGGTTATTTGGGTTTTGGGTGTTGAGTTTTTTGAATTTTTTACATATCCTGGAGATTAATACTCTGAGGTGCATGTGGTAAGATTTTCTCCCATTCTGTAGGCTCTTTCTTCACATTATTAGTTGTTTCCTTTGCTGTGAAGAAGCTTTTTAGTTTGATTCTATCCCATTTAATGATTCTTGTTTTACTTCTTGCACTTTAGGAGTCTTGTTGAAGAATTTGGCTCCTAAGACAACATGGTGGAGACTTGGGCCTACTTTTTGTTCTAGTAGGCATAGGGTCTCTGTAGTACTGAGAAATTTTGAGTTTTATGAGGACAGGTTGTCAGATTTCATGTTGGATATTGTTATAAGATACAGAACGTTACTTGAAGCCTCTCCTCCCAGTGACAAGACACACCTTAGAACACTTGTAACTGTTCTGAAGTGAAGAACACATTTTTCATTCCAAGGAAAGTAATGAAGTAGATGGTGGTCAGATACTGGCTTTAAAGTTTGTGACTCAAACACTGCATGACTCTGGAAGAGTTAGCTAATGTTGAGTATGATTGCCTCCATCTATATGGACTTCATGGATTAAAATGATGATGTATGAAATTCATTTATTTAGTAGTGTTAAGTACAATCCAGGGGCTTGATGCAGGTTAGTTATTTTCACACAACTAATAACCTATACAAAAGACTTTATTCATAGATGTAAAAGAATACAGATTCCGATCTGTGAAGTGTAAACAGTTCTTTGCAATCAACTGAAACTGATTTGTGAAATGGAAATGCAATACCAACACTAGGTTTTCTGCAATGCTGAAAGCTCTCCACCTGGAGTCCATAAATCTCCGAAATTACATGCAAATTTTGGAGGTTTCAAAGAGATCCAGGATTCCAAGAAGATCCAGGATCTAAACGTTATCTTGTGGAGTCACTTAAGTATATTAAGAGGGAACTAGGTGTTACACAAGCCAGGAATACCAAATCTGCCTTGATTCTCTGAGACAACATTAGAAGAAAAACAGTAACTTTTCTCTTCTTGCTAGAGACAGCAACAGTGGTAGCATGGGTTGAAGGAGAAAATGAATTGGCGAGGCACAGAACAGACCTAGTCATCTGGTTGGTCCTTTTAAAAATGATTGTGCCATTTTAGTTTGCTTTTTTTCTGATATTCTCTTTTACTCCTTTCAAACTCACACCAGAGTCTCAAGACCTCATGCTTTGTGTGATGTGTGTATTTGTAAGCCAAGAAATGTGGATTTCAAAAGTGTTCTCTTACATAGTGATTGTTTTAACCTTGTCAGTTACAATATCTTCTCATAGCCCTGACTGAATACTGTTTTGTGTGATGAACAGAAACCAAACCACCTCTACATTGTTGTTTCTAAGGCTATAGAAAAGTTGAAGTGCAGTCTGAAGCTGCTTGAGACAACAGCACTTCTCACTGGGTGATCCCTCTTCTGGCATGTACTTTCTCCCTGAGCCTGTGTGCCAGCCGGCTATTGCTGGAGGGATGTCTTAGAATCAGTCTTTGAAACTCTTCTAATCCTCATAATCCCTCCTAATCCATTGATCCACACACTGAAAATGGATGAGATTTACTTAAATCATGCCTAAGAGTGGAAAGGTAGCCTAAATCTTTTAGCAAACTCGTCCTCAAACCTGTGGATTACCAAAATCAACTGGAGAGCTATACACACACACACACACACACACACACACACACACACACGTCTCAATTCATTTCCATTGAATCAGGATATGTGGGACAATCTGTAGCTGACAATTCTCCTCTTTGTGGTTCTGTTAACCATCCAGATTTGGAAAAAACAACTTTAGAATATATGTATCCTTTCCCACAAACCAGACCCATGAAATAAAAAGAGGTGAACTTGAACAGACCAGCAACTTCCTTAGTTACTTATGTACTTGAACTTGTAAACATAGCTTCCTGTGCTGATGTATTTTCCCAACTTCAAAGTGCAGGTGTACATGGAACTGCATTATACATGGAACTGCATTAGAGTATTTTACAAAATATCAACATAGTGCCAAGTCCATTTCAATTTTAATCTCATGCTTCCTCAATGTATAACTCAGTTATTTCACCTAGAAACAACTTCTGAAAAGTAATCACTTAATCACACCACTCCTTGGAGTTCTCTGAAATGCAAATAAAATTCAAATGAGTACTCCACCCATTTTACCTATTTGTTTATTGATGCCCTTTTATTTACCATCCTTGAAGGAAAGCTACTTAAAGCTTTATAAAGTCCTACTTCCTGTACTCTGGAGGAGGGTAAAAGCTGTAGAAAAAAAGAATCATTTTTCTACTGCATTATGTGAATTATCTAGAAAAGTTGAGCGGGGAATCTAGGACAAAGGAAAGTAGACAGTGCCCAGCATACCCACTGTCAGTTTTCTGGTACAACCAGAATCTTGGTCAAAAGCATTTCAGGGGGCTGGGGTTGTGGCTCAGTGGTAGAGCGCTTGCCTTGAACGCCTGAGGCACTAGGTTCAATCCTCAGCACCATATAAAAATAAAGGTATTGTGTTCACCTGCAATTTATATATATATATATATATATATATATATATATATAAGCATTTTAGAACAGTGGGCACCTATAGAGCAAAATGTAAGTACATCACCAAAACATGAACATAAACTTTACCACTGAGATCTTGGCTTCATTTCTCTAAATGCAACCCAGAGACACAAGAGAACATACTAAGAAATGCAAAATGTTGGAATGGAATTTTGGTCCCAAGAGATACAGGATAAATTGTACCTCATGACCTCCCCAGGAATGTAGCCAGGGAACCAGGGCTGGTGTGAGGTAGAGGTGACCTTAACAGAAGTGGTTGAGCATCATTGAGAAATGTCATAGGAAAAAGCTGTTTTCTGACAGTTTCAGTTCCTCATGAAATGATGTCTAACTGGTGGCTGCTATGGTCTGAATGTTAATGTCCCCGTTCCAAAATTCATATATTGAAACCTAATTGCCATTGTGATGGTGTTAAGAGAGGAGGCCTTTAAGAGGTGATTGGAGCACAAGGACAGAGTCCTCCTGAGTAGGGTTAATGCCCTCATGAAAGATCCCAGGGAGCTGCTGCTTTGTCCACCACGAAGGGCTGCAGCGTGAGGATAGGCCTCACCAGGCACAGAATCTGCTGGGCCCTTGATCTTGCACTTCCCCATCTCCAGAACTGTGAGAAATAAAGCTCTGTTAGTAAGCTACCCAGTTTATGGTTTTTTGTTATAATAACCTGAACAAATTTACAGTGATATTCCAAGTTGGAATTCCCATCCCAAATGCAAAACAACAGATTTGTTTGGCATCAAAATCCAACCTGGTCCATGAAAATTGTCTTTTATTTGCCCTGTTTTCCAGATATGAAATGATTCCTAAGAAGTATTGACTACTGTGCACTTTTTAGCTTGTAGTAACATTCTAAAGGTCCTAACAAACACTAAAACCTCAATGATCTTTCCCTTCAGACATCAGTACAAAAGGATATTTTCTGTACTATAGTTTGTATAGTGTCAATAATAAACCTTTTGCTTTTATTGATGCATTAAAATTATACATAATAGTGGAATTTTGTTGTTAAAATTCATCTTTGCACACAATAAAACAATATAATTTGGCCATTTTCATTCTAATGTCAGTAATATACTTAATGTCTCAAAAGATTACAGTTAACTTATAGTTTGTTGAAGTGGCTATTTTGACTCATGGAAGAAAAATAAAAAGTGGTGATATAAAACATAATCTTTGACATTGTGTATAGTCTCTTTTGGGGTTGGAGATTCTAAAGGACAAGAATGTTTCCTCTCTAGTAGAGTTCAAGTATGTGTATTTATACATCTTTCACATCAAGGGGTTTATGAGCTCCTTGGACCCTGTGTCTATCACCAATGCCTAACGGTATTTTGCACAAAGTAGAAACATAAAGATGGTAAAGATGTTTTCTCTCTCATAAAGACAAGCTTCATAGTAAGTGAAATCTATAGGTTTCTTGGAGCTACCATTCACTATCATAAACTTGGTTTCTTGAAACAATTGAAATTTATTCTCTCACTGTTCTGGAAGCTGGAAGTCTAGAATCAAGAAGTCAGTCAGGGGGCTGGGGATATGGCTCAAGCAGTAACGCGCTCGCCTGGCATGTGCGGGGCACTGGGTTCGATCCTCAGCACCACATAAAAATAAAGATGTTGTGTCCACCGAAAACAAAACTGAAAAATAAATATTAAAAAATTCTCTTTCTCTCAAAAAAAAAAAAAGATGAATGATGTGACTCTACTTAATGTACAACCAGAGAAGTGAAAAATTCTCTTCCTTTGTGTACAATGAATCAAAGAGCTTTCTACTGTCATGTATAACTAATTAGAACTAATTTTAAAAAAAGAAGAAGTCAGCAGGGTTTGTTCCTTCTAGAGGTTCTGGGGGTAGAATCCATTCTATGCCTGTCAAGCTTTTTAGTGGTTTTCAGTCTTCCTTCCCTCCTTCCCTCCTTTCCATTCCTTCCTTCCTTCTTTCCTTTCATTTGTTTGTTTATTTTGCAGTGCGGGGATTGAATTGGGCCTTGTACGTGCTAGGCAAGCCCTCTGTTTCTTAGCTACATGTTAGTTATTCTTGAAAGTCCCTAGCTTGTAACTATATCACTTCAATCTCTGCCACTGACTTCACCACCATCTTTCTGAGTGTCTGTGTGTCTCTGTATCCAAATCTTTCTCTTCTTTCTCTTCTTAGGATGAAAGTCATTGGATGCAAAACCCACCCTAATCCAGGCTGACCTCATCTTACTTTTATGCTGTCTTCAAAGATGCTGTTTTTAAATAGGTCACATAATGAGGTTTAGGACTTAGAGAAAATCCAACCAACTGCATAACTAATATAACAAGAACTGGGATGCATGAACCAAGAATCTGACTTTAACTATTATAATATGATACAGAAAGAACAAATCATTGATTATAATCCAAGTATTTTTAACATGAATTTTAGTTTTACAGAATTTATGAACAATATTAGCCACGGATAGAGTACATCTATGTATAACATTTCCATGACATAATGGATTCAATAAAAAAAGCAAATAGCTCTCTTTGAGAAGAAATATGATTGTGATTATGAAACATTTCATTTCCCGTGGTTGTAAAAAATATTGTCATTCATTTTCAATGTTGAAACATACTAGGACAGATTTGGAGAAAAAGGATCTCTGCCTACTTAGCAGGAACAATGCTAAGCACTCTTACCAATGAAGATTCTCCCCATACCCAAACGCTTGTCAGCACCTCTGAACACTTTTTCAATGAGTCCTCACCCTTAGGCCTGTCCTGTAAGTCTAGACTTAGCAAGAATTCTGTTAAAACAGACTTTAGCCATAGTCTCCTGTTTCAATATCTGTTTGCACTCAATATCTGAGCAATTTCCTCATCACCCACAACTACCAGCTGATGTCTGATTACCCTGGCTTGTCTGCAGCAGGAATCACATAAGGTGGATTAGCCAGAATCTCTCCTGACCTCTCGTGTTTCCTTATCCATCCAATGACCAAAGTCCTACTTTTCCTTGTTGTATTCAAGGGTGAATCCAATCTCTTTCCACTACTGTGACACTCCATTGCATATTTCCTATACCTTCATGATAGTCCTGAATAAAGTCTGTGTTGCAATTTTAACAAGTCTTATGGATAATTTTCTCTCTAACACCACCTTAGTTCCTCTTTCCCAGAATGCTGTAAGATAATCACTAGGTTTTCTTGCAGTTAGCTGTGTCGGAATCTGCCTAACAAACTGAGGGTGGAAAAAAATGAAAGCCAATTATATTTTTAGTCCCTAAAAACATTTCTCCTGCTTCTCTGTTAGGGTGATGGAGAGAAAGATGAGGAGGGCTGCCTGACAATACCACCATGTGACATAAGTAGAGAATGAGATTTCACTTGTGCCTCTGGCTTGTGGCCCATTCACTAATGCAAGTGGTAGATCATGCAAGTTTATAACATCATCTAACTATAAGAAATTAATTTGTATTTTTTTCATGATGGACTTTATAAGCAAAATCCAAAGTTATGGATAATGTCCAACATATGGTTGGTTCTGGAAGCTGGGAAGTCCAAGAGCATGGCACCTGCACCTGCGCAGTATCTGGAAGCAGACTCCTACTGCATCAGAACCCAGTGGAGGGATCACATGGAGAGACAGTTGGATGCACTTAAAGCCCCTGGAGGCAAAGATATGTAGTCATCATATTCCTCAGAACTTTTCACAGCACATGATTCATCATAACGTTATATTTCTTTAGATCTGGAATCTATCTTTTTCAAAACTCATTACAAAGCTGGTCACAGTGGCGCTTGCTTGTAATCTCAGCAGCTCCAGAGCCTGAGACAAGAGAATTGCAAGTTCGAGGCCAGCCTCAGCAACATAGTGAGACCCTGTCTCAAAATAAGAAATAAAAAAGGGGCTTGGGATGTAGCTTGATCGTAAAGCACCCCTGGGTTCAATTCCAAGTACAAAAAAAAAAAAGAATCACTGCAAATATTTTTTCTACCTATCACTCATTATTTGACATTTTTTTTAACTACTTGAAAGAAATAATAAGAAACAAAACCCAGAAAGCACCTCTCATGTGTTAAACTTTCTGTTGTCAAAAAGGTAAAACTTAACATGTTAGAGGAAAAAATAGTGACTATATACTCCAAATTTGGGGAACTATCTAATAAAGTTAGCAAAGTATCTACCGACAAGTTATTGTTTAGTTTATTCATGTAAAGCTTATCAATATGTTGAAAAAATCATCTAGCAGGAACTCATCAGTTCATGCAATATTCTTAAAGGGAGAAAGAGTCTCCCTGGCCCCAGTGTAGCTAATCTAGATCAGTGGCTATTTAATGACTAGCCAAACTCAGAATGAAGTGGGAGAGATCAACCACTGGACATTTAGGAAATACCAGGCCCAGTGGTGACAGCTGGGAAACAGGAGGAGGTTTGTGGGCTGTGCAGCTGGGGGAACCTTCAGCAAAATGAATAGGTAAGAGGAACAATTATAGCTGACAGATCAGAACAGCCTGCTCAGATAAGCTAAAAACGAGCCAGACCTTTGGGATCCTGACAATTCTGACAAGAAGTGTGGAAAGGATAACCAATGGAACACTTTATTCATCCATAACTGTTAATTTGAGTCCACAGAGACTTGATATTTACATATAGATATTTTGTTATTTGTTTTCAGTGCTAGAAATCAAATCCAGGGCCTCATGCCTGCTAGGCATAATATATATATATATATANATATATATATATATATATTCTTAATTGACACAATAATTGTATATATTTATGGGGTGTAGTGTGACATTTCAATACACGTAGACAATGAATAATGATCAGATCAGGGTAACTGGCAACTTACCTCAGTCATAAATCATTTTTTCTAATGTCAGGAACATTCAAAATCCTATTTATTAGTTATTCTGAACTAGTCAATTAATTGTTGTCAGCTATAGGTATGCTACTGTGCTACAGAATATTAGAAGTTATTTCTTCTGTCAAACTTCACCCCTGCCCATTCACCATCCTCTGCCCACCCCCTCTCCTCTATACCCTTCTTCTTTCTAGAATGAAGACACATCTCCTTAGAGCTCAGAAACTCTTCTAAAGTCTAAGGTGGGAATAGTTTGTGCTTGCTAAGCATGACAAGAGTGTGGCAAAGATTTCAAAGACTATTCCCACTGCAATCCAACTTTGCCAAATCCTTTAGAAAAAATGCAAAGCAATTCTTGTGCTGATCACAACTCATTCTTATCCAGCACCCCACTTCCAACATCTTATATTTTTAATCTGGTAAGCTCAATTGTTGCTATTAAGTCAATTTAATTTCATTCTAAATGTTATATAATTCATTCTTTTCTTTTTTATTTAATGGATGGATGAAGTATTTAAATTTTAGTTTTAATAATATTTTACCAAGCATGTACACAAATGTTAAAAATAAATTTGCATGCTCCTGGCATACCAAGGTAATGTTACCAGAACTGGGAAATATCAGAGAGTAACTAGAGTGAAGTTGAGAATAATATGAAGGAGGATCAGGTGTGCACCACTGTGCCTGGCTCAGTTTGGATCTTGAATGTCCTCCAAAGGCCTGTGTTGGCTTGATCCCAACCTATGGTGCTAATTGAGAGGTTGTAGAATCTCTAGAACGTAGGTACTGGGGGAGTAAAATTAAGTCATTGGGGGTGTGCCCTCAAAAGATATATCGGGATCCCAGTCTCCTCTTCCTTCTCTCTTTTCACTTCCTGGCCACCATGGAGTGAACTGTTTACATCTCCATATTCTGCCACCATGATATGGTGCCCCATAATAGGCCCAAAAGCAATGGGTCAACTGACCATGGGTTGAAACTCCTAAAACTGTAAGCCAAACAAAACCTTCCCTTTTTAAGTTGCTTATCTCAGGTTTTTAGTATAAGAACAGGAGACTGACTAACACAGTTATTTCACCTTTCTTAAAGAGGATGGCTGTCCTTTCCCTGGATGGAAACTGGATGGCCTCCACAAAGCCGCAAAGCCATTCTTCTCCATCACCACGGAGACATCTTGGGTCTTTGACTTATTTGGCCTCCATTTCTGTGCCAGCATTTTCCTTCCTCATTTTTCCATCAATCCCCACAGCAGAACATTTTCCTTTCCCAGGGAGTTCCCATCCTGAATCACCCGTCTCTCCATCAGTTGTCAGTGAGAGTCTATTAAATGGCCAGTCTTGAAATCCTTCTGATGTTGACAAATAAAAATAAACTTGTGAAACAACTCCTGCACATTCAAGTCTCTCAGTTTCCTTTGCTTTTTCTCTGCTCCAAGGTTTGGCTATAGATGCAGACTGGGTTTCAGTGACAGATGGCAGAGGATAATCTTTCATTTTGCTATAAAATTAGACCTCACAGGGGCCTGAAAAAGACCTTTCTCTGCAAAATTGGTGGCTTTATATTTCCTTGCTTTTAACCAGGTGGAGAAAGCGCTTTTCTAATTTTTGAGATAGAAAGCATGTCTTTCCTTTTAGAATACCCCATCTTAGAAGACACTAAGAGGAGGCTGCTCTCTCTACTGTTTTATTTATGCTGCTGTGAGTGCTTCGTGCATTTTAATTAATGATGATTGGACTTGCTTGAGCCCAGCAATAAATAAGAAAATGGGGCTATTAAAGGTAATCCAATAAACAAACCCAAGAAGAGCTGTCTCCCGGTGTTTTTCATTGCTATTTTTAAAGAGGACAGAAGACTAAATGAAATACAATGCTGAAATTAATTTTTTAGGTTGATAAGCAAGGACTAAACATGAAGAAAAATGCCTTTTAAATCTTATACTGGCTAAGAAGTCACAGGTTTATATCCAGATGAAATATTCGTTGTATTCTATGAACAAGTTGGGCCAAAGGGGGTTATGATCTAATGAGTGGAGCACTCTTGTATTACATATCATACACAGAGAGAGGGACAATTCTGAAAACACATGACTCCCAACCTTGATCACTAGAGGGCAAAGACACCCAAAGACAAAAAGTATCAATAGGACAAATCCTGAATGTTTTGTGATCATAAAGAGAAAGTGAAGCCAGAATTAGACAGGCAGTCAGTATAGGTAGGTAAATCCAGTCAGGTCTGACCAAGGTGGCCAATTTTGAGTAAGTCCAGCAAACTGGAGACTGTCCCCTGAGGGACTGAAATGTTAATTCCTTCAGAGCCCTTCCACCACCCTTAAGGAGAACCTGCCCCTGCTCCAACCTGTTGCCAAAGTAACCTGTCCCAGGAATTGCCCCTCCCTACAGGGAGCTATAAGGTTGTTAATGTGTCCTTGGCTGCTCCATCCTGCCCTTCCCCCTTCACCCCACCTGTTTCCCACCTGTGGGCCAGCCCAACGAGCATCCTTGGGCTCTGTACTTAGGAAGGAAAAAGATAAGAGGAAGAGGGCAGGAGAACAAAGGAAGCCTAGAACTTATAAAAAGGGCAGAACACCTCGCTTCTTGGGATACCTGTTGGGAAAAGTATAAACGGCAGCCATACCCCAGAGAAAAAATCCCAACATGGCACCTAAGGACCTCTTCTTCCTACCTTCTTCTTTTCTGCAGTGGCGCGAAAAGTTCCCGCCTGTGTGAACTCTCCCGCTGGCGCCAATTTCAAATCTCGCTGGTGGGGAACCTTAGCCCCAATGAGAACTAATTCCTGGGCTCCGGAGCTGATATCTGGAAGAACTTGCCAATAAACGGGTTGCCTGCCATTTATCTAAGCCCTACCATCTCCCCCTTAGTTCTATATAAGCACACTGCTTTTTGCAATAAAATTGGAATTCTCCCGGCAAAGTGTCTTTGCTTGGGGAATTCTTTCAATACCAGAATACCAACTATGGCCCCCTTCTCCCTCACGGGAGAAATCTATGTTACCCCTTTTTAAATAAACCCTGCTTTATATGCTTGTCTCAGAGTGCTCCTCTAATGTTCAAACTTCAACATGTGAGGAAGCAGGACTCGTCACTGATCATCAGCGGTATCAAAAGGACAGATGGTTACAAGTATGACGAGAGAGAGAGAGAGAGAGAGAGAGAGAGAGAGAGAGAGAGAGA
>NW_025999998.1:14242585-14361830 GCF_001458135.2 Marmota marmota marmota | reverse complement strand
GAGAGAGAGAGAGAGAGAGAGAGAGAGAGAGAGAGAGAGAGAGATCACAGAGTGAAGGGAACGTTAAGGGAAGAAAAAGTCTGGGCCTGATGTTTCGGCAAAGTCACCACATAAGAAAGTGAGATCCCTCACATTTGGGTTTGGGGGACAATTGCAAAAGAGCACTGCACTATATAAAGGAGAATGGGCCCCCTGTGTGGCTTTGAATAATAGTGCTGCCGATTGTCTTTTGTGTGGCTTTGCATAATGGTACCGATGGAGAACATGTACAGTAATACCAGGCGACCTGGATTCCATCAGAACGCTGAACAGAGGCAGGCCATTGCTGCACACATCAGCCATCTGTGTTAGTCAGCTTAGTGTTGCTGTGACCAAATTACCCAATAAGAACAACTGAGAGGAGAAAAAGTTTATTTGGGCTCATGATATTGATACCGCCAGTTATCAGTGACGAGTCCTGCTTCCCCATATGTTGAAGTTTGAACATTAGAGGAGCACTCTGAGACAAGCATATAAAGCAGGGTTTATTTAAAAGAGGAGTAACATAAACTTCTCCCACGAGGGAGAAGGGGGCCATAGTTGGTATCCTGATGTCCCCAGATGTGAGGTGTTCTGCCCTTTTTATATGTCCTAGGCTTCCTTTGTTCTCCTGCCCTCTTCCTCTTATCTTTCTCCTTCCTGTGTTTGTGACTAGGCCCAGGAATATTCAGGAATGAATAGGCTGACCCACAGGTGGGAAACAGGTGGGCTGAAGGGGGAAGGGCAGGATGGTCCAGCTCAGGACACCTTAATTAACAACCTAATAGCTCCCTATAGGGAAGGGCAATTCCTGGGGCGGGTTACCTTGGCAACAGGTTGGAGCTGGGGCAGGTTCTTGATAAGGGTGGGGGAAGGGCTCTGAAGGAATTAACATTTCAATCCCTCAGGGAACAGTCTCCAACTTGCTGGACTCTCTCAAAATTGGCCTGACTCCATCTGACCTGACTCTATTTACCTATTTATACTGACTGCCTATCTAATTCTGGCTTTAATATCAGAGGTTCTGTCCATGGTGGGCCAATTTGATTGTTCTGGACTCAATGTGAGACTGCCTCATAATGCAAGGATTTGGAGGAGGAGAGCTGCTCTGTTCCTAGTGGCCAGGCAATAGAGAGAGAAAGGGGAGGGACTATGGGGAAGAAGAACCCTTCAGCTGCATCCTTCCTGCCTGCAGTTATACTCAGTCCATTGAAACTAGGATGGACTGATCCAGTTACAGCTCTCAAAACCCAATCACTTCACTCTTGAACACTCCTCCGCTAACACGGGAACTTCATATCCAAACCATAGCACCATCTCTCCCAAGATGCCGTCCTATACTGAAAGTCTGATTCCAGAGACTTATTTGTTTGATTTTTGTTGTTGTTGTTTGTTTTGTTTTTCTTTTACCTCTAGAAAAATACAGTGAAGAGGTACAATGAAGAATAACCTCTTGACATATGAAAACTCTGCTTTCTCACCCACACATCCTTCAGAGCAGGTAAAAATACAATGAGGAGGTATAATGAAGATTATAAATCTTTACATGTGTCCTTTGTTGGGAAAAGTATAAACGGCAGCCATACCCCAGAGAAAAAACCCCAACATGGCGCCTAAGCACCTCTTCTTCCTACCTTCTTCTTTTCTGCAGTGGCGCGAAAAGTTCCCGCCTGTGTGAACTCTCCCGCTGGCGCCAATTTCAAATCTCGCTGGCGGGGAACCTTAGCCCCAATGAGAACTAATTCCTGGGCTCCGGAGCTGATATCTGAAAGAACTTGCCAATAAACGGGTTGCCTGCCATTTATCTAAGCCCTACCATCTCCCCCTTAGTTCTATATAAGCACACAGCTTTTTGCAATAAAATCGGAATTCTCCCGGCGAAGTGTCTTTGCGTGGGGAATTCTTTCATCCTTGTCCACGCAACCCTCAGATCTTGGGAGTTTTCAGATAAATCATTTGGGATCTATAATATAATGGATCAATTTTGGTACGTATAAAATGGCCTTTGGGGTGCTCTTGTAATAACCTGCCTATCATTTCCCACATCACTACCTATCAAAGTTAAAAAAAAAAAATCCAAATAACTCATCTCAAAATTTGGAATCATCAAAGTAAGACTTGTCTGTCCTCAGATTTTTGAAGACTTTAGAAACCAGCAATAAAGGCAAGTGAACAGCAGTGCATACTAACCCAAGAGTGGAACATGATACCATGTCTCAATAAATAGATTAGAGAAAGACGATTCTTTTTTTTTTTTTTTAAAGATGATTCTTGAAAGACAGAACTGCTGACCCTTGGGTTGCTCATGTAAAGTGCTTAACATCACATACATCCCATAATAAGTGGTCAATAAATCTTCACTAACAAAAAGAAGTCTTGGGAAGGACAGTTGCAAGGCAAGGATCAGGACAGTTGAGGATGGCCAAATATGGGGAAAAAAAATTTCCAAAAAGGTGACCATGCCATGTCAACTTCAAGGACACAGAGTGAAGTAAGAGAAGAACTGAATAGACCTCAAAATCTGGCAAATAACTTATTGGTGATTTTGGAGATGACAGTAGTTAGTAAGTCAGGCATAGTGGCAAGTGCTGCAGTCCCAGCTACTTGGGAGGCTGAGTTGGAGGATCACTCAGTCTAGGAGCCTGGGCAACATAGTGAGACTGTCTCAAACAGCCAAAACCAAAACCAAAAGCTGTAGTTAGTAGAGTTGCTAAGGCTGAAACCAGACTCCAGTGAGGGAAGGTAAAAAATGAAGGCTCACAGGGAAATTTTACAAGAAGGGGAAAGTAACAGTACAGATAAGGGTAAAGCTCTGTAGGTTGGGGTTGAACTCAACAGACTAAGTGTGTTTGTCTCCAAAGGAATAGAATCAATGGAATGTATGTATAATTATGAGCAGGGATATATTAGACTGGCTCACACTTTCAGAGGCTTGACAATCCTACAATGGCCATCTGTAGACTGGAGAGTCAAGATACCAGTAGCTGCTCAGTCCAAGAGTTGGAGCATCAAAACAAGAAGGGTCAATGCTGCAAGCCTATTCTGAGACTGAGAGCTTGGAAGCTCCCTGGAGAGTCACTGGGGCAAGTTTGCAATCCAAGGCTAAAGAATCTGCAGTTTGATGTCTGTGGGTAACGGCAGCAGCAGAAAATGCTCCTGCTCAAGAAGTGTCCAGCTCCGTGTGCATGCTCGCTTTATTCATTTTTTTGTTCCATATGGGCCCCCAGCCTATTGGATGGTGCTGTCAACACTCAAAGCAGGACTTTCCACTTCAGTTCACTGACCCTTGTGCCAGTCATTTCTGGAAACAGTCTCACAGATACATCTAGAAGTGTGCATTAGGAATTTTCCAGAAGTCTCTCAGTCCAGTCAAATTGCATTCAAAATTAACCATCACACTAAGGAAGCAGGTATTATGATAACTATGTAAAAACTCAGTGGATTAAGTATTGGTTAGAAGGGCTAAGGCCTGTAGTTCTTCTATAAGATCAATCATGCATAGACTTGGGACTATTGAGGAACCAAAATCTAGATTCTGATTTCATGGTTCTGCAATGAATTCATACTTCAGCCTAGACAAGGAACTCTCTCTGAATCTCAATCCATCAATGAATGACATCAAATACAAAGAGTGAATAACACTGTATTTCATAACCATTATTATCAGAAAAGATTCATACATATTTAATCTATATCAAGTCAACGTAAAATACTTTTGAAAGTAAAAGTGATAGGAAACAGTGGTATGGAAGTGTTAAGTGTTTCAATGATTGCTACTATGGGTTACCTTCTACTAATGATATTGTACATTCTGGTTTTTAAAATTTCAGATGCTGGGACTCTGGGACCTGTTTAATACAAGAGTAAGAGAAAATTAGTATTCTTACCAGTGTGTCATCTTTGAAGCAAAGGAGTGATTTCAGAAATGAAGAGGTCACAGGAGAAGTAGCAGAATAATAATGCCTCAATAATCAGTGAAATTATATTGAGATAATGAATGCTTCTAGGAGACAGCAGGAGTGGGGGATGAGAGGAATTAAGTGATGAAAATGTCCCTAACTAGATTTTACTGTAGTGGGGTTATAAAATAACATGGATTAGTGAGGTTAGAATACAGAGTAACAGCTTAATTTTAATAATGTAAAATTTCTCTTCTCTGAAGTCATCTTTTATTTTGTAATTATTTTTAAAGGTGAGTTTGTGTGAGCTTTTGGCATTTTATTTTTATTCTTGCCAATTTATTTTGGGCCTAGATATAGCTTCTCAAATGTTAATGAATGGATAAAATTATCCCTAGTAAAAGAAGAATTCTTAAAAGGGAAGGAATGGTGGGGAGGTGAGAGGAAGGCAGTAAGCTACATCCTTCACCTCAGGCTTTAGCATACATATTAATAGCTAATGTTCTGAGAATATTGAGTGCTAACCTGTGCCAGTGTTTTACGTGAATACAGCTTGAGAATTTCTAATCTGAAAATCAAGAATCTAAAATGCTCCAAACTTCAAAGCTACAAGTAGAAAATTCCACATCTGACCTCAAGTGACAGGTTGGAGTTAAAATGCAGGTGCACTTAAATTTACCTTTGTTCTATGTGTATAAAGTGTACATGTAACGTAAACATAAATGAATTTCATGTTTAAATTTGGAATTCCATCCCCAAGATGTCTTACTACGAATACACAAATACTCCAGAATCTGAAATCTGTAACACTTCTGGTCCTAAACATTTGAATGAGAAATACTCAGCTTTATTGTCTCTGATCCTCACTTTGCAGCAGAGCAAATTAATTCTTGCCAGAATTGCCTAAGCTCCTCTTACAGCCTTCTAAACATTTTTTAGCCTGGTTCTCCAAATGAGCCTTTTTGCAAATGAATCCCAAAGACATCTGAAACACATGGGCAGGTGTAGTCACAGCAATGACCTCACTTCTTGGTACCAGCTTTCTGGTAATCGTGAATTTACCATTGCCTTGACAAAATGCCTAACAGAAACACTTAAAAAGAGAAAGACTTATTTTTCCTCACAGTTGCAGAGATTTCATTCCATGCTTGCAAGTTCCCATAGATCTGGGCCTCTAGCAAGGCAGAACACCATGGCAGGAAGAGTGTGGTGGAGCAAAGCTGATTGTCTCATGGTGCCTTGGAAACAGAAAGAGAGAGGGGGGAAGGTGCTGGGGACACATTATACCCTTCAAGAGAATGCCTCCATGACCTACTTCCTCCCACTAGGCCTGCCTCCTACAGTTTCCACTGCTACCCAATAGCCCACTAAACTATTAATTCATCATTGAATTAATCCACTTATGAGGGCACAGCCCTCATGATTTAATCATCTCCCAAAGGCCCTATATCTGAACATTACTGCACTGGGGACCAAGCCTTCATCAAATGATCTTTTTGGGGGACATTTGAAAGGAGGCATTCAGACATTGCTTAGCACTATGTAATCAGTGCAGGCAAAAATGGTTTTGAGTTCAGATCCATTCTCCTCCTCTTACCCTCTATGTCACTGTGGACCTGACACTGAACTCTGCAAGTCTCGAAATTTATGAGCTTTTTCCAGACTTTATTGAGCATCTACTGTATGTATGTTTTTGTGCTAACCACTAAGAGCACATAAACCAATGAGATATAGTGAATCTGCGCCCCATGATAAAATGAGAGCAAAGATTTCAGCCTTGAGGCCAATGAACTGATTGAAGCAGAGACTCAACAGTATGTAATATGTAGTAGCATTCAATTAACATCCATTTCCTTCTCCTTTCCTTTCTTCTCCACCCCTCTCCCCAAATCTTTGGAAAATTAGTTCCTTGAATGCCAAGGGAGGGTCTGAGGAAACCCATGTTGGCTTGGGTGTTAAGTGCTAGTACTGGCTTGGAATATGCTTCACTTTGGCTCTTTTGCATGCTTCTTTCTCTCCTGCTTTGATTCTGATTGGTTTCTGGGGAATTCTTGACTTCAAGAGACTGTGTTGTCCTTTTCCTTTCTTGATTCTTTGTGGTACATCCTGAGCAATTTCCTCAAGAAAATCTTCCAGTTCGCTAATTCTCCCTTTAGATGTGTCCAATCTTCTGTATGATTCAAACATTGTAGATTCCCAGTGTTCTTGAATGGGCTTCACATGTGTTCAGGCTGATTCTGGAGGCACCACTGGTCCTTTTCTTACTTGAGAAGTACAAAGATCTTATTGGAGTCAGACTCAAATCTAATTCAAGATGAGAAAACACTCCTCTGACTAGGTTAGAAAACTCCTCTAGTGACTGTTTGGAAGATGGGCCGGAGATATTGGGGAAGCAGAGACTCTACTGATGTACTTGCTGGGGGACTAGACTAAATTACTAAATATATTTAATCAGCCTGTTTGAATATCTGTGTCTGTTGCAACTGTATCTTAAATAGATACCTAGGAGGTGATGACACAACACATGTGTGAATCTGACCCAAGTGCAATGTTTCTGGGGAATGAGGACTTTGGAACCAGGGTGTGAAAGAAGGACATCAGCAGACTGGCTTAATTTCCCTGAATCTCAAAATGCAAACAAGAATACCCAGCTCCCAGTGTGTCCTTGATCGATGTCTGGCTTTCCATTTTCTGCTACTCCATCCATCACTCGGATGATGTACCTGGTCCTTCCTGTACCTGTATCCCTCTGAGCTAATTTATGCCCAGGACCTTTGTCCTTGCTGTTTCCTCTGCCTAGAACACACTTTCGCAAATCCTATCAGGGCTGGATGCTCTTGCTCAGTTCATTCTTATAGACAGTAAGTTAGACCCTGTTTTCTGTTCTTTCTGCCACTTTCTGCCTTTTGATTGGAGTGTTTAATGCATTTTCACTTAAAAACAATTCCTGATAAGGGAAAATTGGCTTCTGTCATTTTATTCTTTGTTTTCTATATGTCTTCTAACTTTTTTGTCCCTCATTTTCTACAGGATTATCTTCCTTTCTATTTAGTTGATTTTTGTAGTGAAACATTTTAATTCCCATTCCTTTCATTTTGGATATGTTCTATAGCTATTTCACTATGGTTCCTCGGGGATTCCCTGTAATATATGAAAGTGACACCACTCTGATGTGAATCTATAGCAGTCTAACTTCAGTAACATATGAAATGCTGATCCTATTTATCTTCTACCCCAATCCAACCTATGTCACAAAGTTGCATGTATATGTATTGTGTGTTCAATACCATAGACTAAAAAATGGTGGGGTTTTGTTTGTTTTGTTTTTCTCCATTAATCTCTTAGCAGCACTAGCTTTTATAATTGCCATGAATTTGCCTTATCAGGGCTTGCTCTTTTCTTTATCCAGATCTGAATTCTTGTCTAATGTTCTTCAGTTCAACCTTAGGGACTCCCCTCATGCAGGGCAAGTCTAGTGTGGACCAACTCCCTCAGCTCATCTTTATCAGGTACTTTGAATATATGTGTCCCTTTAAAATTCCTGTTGAAACTTTAACCCGAATGCAACAGTATAGACAGATGTGGTGCCTTCAGGAGACAGGCCATAAAGCTCCATTTTCATGGATATAAGATGTGTACTTTAAGAAAAAAGCTTTTGTCTAGTATGTACAAGGCCCTGATTCAATCCCCAGCACCTCCACGCCCCCCCCCCCCCCTCCACAAAAGTACATCTACAAGCTGGGCACAGTGGCATTCACCTGTAATCCTAGCTACTTGGGACACTGAGCCAGGAGAATCACATGCTCGAGGCTATCCTTGAGCCTCTTAGTGAGACCTGGCCTCAAAATAAGAATTGCTGGAGATATCATTTCGTGGCAGAGCACTTGTCTAGCATGCTCAAGGCCCTGGTTTTAACTTCAAGTAGAGAAATAAAATAAAAGAACATGGCTTGAGGTAGTGAATTTAGCACTTCTGTCTCTTCTACCTTGTTAGGACACAGCAGCAAAATGCTACATTTGGAGAATGCCTTGCCCCTGGACTTGCTTCTTTTCAGAACTGCGTGTAGTTAATTTCTGTTGTTGATAAAATAATCCAGCACAGTGTTACACTAGCACCAAGGGACCAAGGCATCTGGGAATGGCCATTTCTCTCTCCTATAAAAAGGACACTTTTTCAGGCAATAGGATTCTTGGCTGATAGTTTTTTTTTCCTTCATCACTTTGACTCTATCAACCCACTGCTTTTTGGGTTCCAGGGTTTCTGATGAGAAATCTGATGAGCACCATATGTGGAAATTATGATGAAAGCTCCTTACCTCTGAGCCTCATAGATGTCAATAATGTGCCATAGAGTGACTTCAGGAACAGAGCGTTTTGTTACAGTATCATAATGTGAGTGAAGTGCTACCATCTTTTTGACACCAACAATTCCAAGCTGAAAGAAAAAAGAATTGAATACTTGATGGTAGATATGATGATGAGCCCTTTAAAAGCTAAAAGTTATTATTGATTTTCAAACTCAAAATGAGTTGAAGCTTCCTACAGATTTTAATTTCTAAACAAGTAAATATCAGTCTGTATAATTCACTGAAGCCAAAAACTTCTGAAGTCTTTTCTTATTTTTATTATTAAAGTGGAAAAGGAGCCAGGAACAGTGGTGCATGCCTGTAATCCCAGGGGCTCAGGAAGCTGAGACAGGAGGACTGCAAGTTCAAGGCCAGTCTCAGCAACTTAGCAAGGCCCTGTCTCAAAATAAAAAATAAAAAGGCCTGGGAATGTCATTCAGTGATAAAGCATCCCTGGGTTTAATCCCCAGTAGCAATAAAAATAAAAATAAAATGGAAAATATCCTGGAGGCCAAAAAGGGAGACAACCACTGTGGGTTACATTCAACTATGACTGGGCATCTCTTGCTCTGATGTCCCAAGGAGCCAGTGTGAGGGAGTTTCAAATACTGCTTATGTAAGGCCCTGGTTTCTTCTATTTTTGTTGTTGTTGTTTGTTTGTCCACAGTATAAAGCGAGGTTGATTGGTGACCCGCAGGACTCAGATGAGTTAACTCATTTGGTTCTTGGGTGATTTTGGTATTTGAATTTGGTTTATCAATTATGAGTTTATTTTTTGACTTCAGCTTTTTATTTTGTTTGGGGGTTTTGTTTTTGTTATTACTAATTTTTTTACCTAGCATCCTAAGTTGCTGTTGCTGCTTAGGATGTATAGTGGGAGTGGTCAGAGCAGTGAGGTTATAACAGTGTGGCAGGGCCTCTCAGCTGGTTCTTCCCATGAGAGTACACTCACAAACCATTATAGTGTCCTGAGGGACTCTGAGCAGAGCAGCTTTGCCAGGTGAAACTGGCCTGTCAGATCCTCACCAGGACAGAGGTGGCCATGAAGTCCTGCCAAAGGTGGAGCAGAACTTCCCATCGTCACATCTGAAGTGGACATAATGGAGACTGTGGGACACCCAACTATGATCCAACTGTTCCATGTCATTGAATCCACTGAAAACATCTGCTTCAGAATGGAGCATGCTGGTGGGGGCAGCTACTGCACCACACCTTGGAGGCTGGTAAGATGCATGAGGAGGAGCCCATGAGAATGTTCAGGTAGATCACATTCACCATGCACTATTGCCATGAGAGGGACATCGTGCACAGAGATCTGAAGCTGGAAAACATCTGGTGGACACAAAAGAAACATTAAGCTCTAAGACTTCAGTCCAGGTGGTAAGTCCATGACTGGGCAGAAGCTGGACATGTTCTCTAGAACTCTCCTACATTGTGCCCCAGAAATCTTCTGGCAGGAAGAATACAATGTCCCATGGTGAATGTTAACAGCCCGAGTGTCATTCTGTACTTTATGGTCACACAGTGTCTCCATTTGAAGGGAACCACCTCTTTTCAGCTGAAGGAGCAGGTCTTGCATGCAAAGGATGACATTCCCTCTCATATGTCCACTCAAATGCAAAGTGTCATCAGCCAGTTACCTACTGTGAAATGCACACAGAGGCCCATGGTAGCCCAAATCATGGGACACCATGATTGGACCAGGGTGAGCAGTATTTACTGACTCATTCAAACCAGCCATTTCTCAACCATCTGGACCGCTCAATGAAGATCATGTTTAGCTTAGGTTATGACCTACATGACACCTGGGTAACTTTGGTAAACAGAAAACCAGTGAGGTGACAGCTGCTTATCTGATGCTCCAGCACCAGAACCCAGGAAGCAGGCTGCGTGTCCCAAGCTAAGCTCGTGCATCCAGAGGTTGGGCCTTACCTGCCCCCATGCGGATTCTCCTGTCTTTCCTCTCTCCCAGGAGGAGCCCCAGTGAGCCTGCCCTTCACACAGCTCCCTTCTTGTCCACAGTCATCAGCTGCCTGAGGAGGACAAGCTGTCAGGACAAAAGGGTGGCAGAAGAGCCAGACTGCCTGCCATTCTTCTTCAGGCAAGGACTCCACTCCCAGTATGGCCCCCAGGATGTCCCTAACCTACCCCAGCTCCTGACAATCATCAGTAGGTGGGATGCAGAAAGTAGCAAGTCCCCCCAGGTTACCTTATCAGAAGAAAGCTCCCTCTCCATGGGAAAGCCCCATGGTGAGGCTGCAGCCTGTACCCAGGACAACACTAAGGGCTGGAAGGGGGTAACTAGGAGGATTGCCACCTGCACTCTATGAAAATGTTACTGCACACCATCTTGCTGCGTGCTGGCCCAAAATACAGCCCCCAGATTCAGAAACAAAGTGGTTCCAAGGAAATTGAACAGCTGAGACACAGAAACAAGTAGATAGAGCATTCTAGCATTTTATTTCTTATTTTTAATATTTTTTTGTAGTTGTAGAGGATAGAATACCTTTAATTTATTTATTTATCTTTTTTTGTGGTGCTGAGAATCAAACCCAGGGCCTCACATGTGCTAGGCAAGCACTCTAACCACTGAGCTACGACCCCAGCCCCATCATTTAATTTTATATATGCTTTTATTAATGTCATTTTCAGTTAACACAGCATGACTATATACATTTATGAGGTACAATGTGATGTTTAGATCATTAAGTGCATTTCGCACGTCTCTGTACATTTTAAGCGAACAGAGGACGCAAGCTCTGGATCCTGATGTCACAGTGTGGATGGTGGCCAGGCTTGGATGCAAACAGCTGCAGGAGGCAGTATACACACAGCCTCAGTCTTCTTCACATGGATTCCTGTCATGAGGGCATCGGTGCTGTCATGGCCCCCCCTTCCCCTATCTGGGAGAGACATCAGAGACTTTTTCCTGGGATACTTTCTGCCTTCCCTGCTCTTCTCTGTCCTTTCTCCCAGGTCTGTGATAGCAGAGATGGTTCTTAATAAATTTCTGTTTTTCATAACCCTTATAATAAAATTTATGTTCCAGAAAGATGCAAAGAGAGAGAGAACCATGGCTCCAAGAGGTTGATTTCCCCGGTTGCACAATGCCAGAACATTCACACCTAGGGCCAGGCACATGACCATGGTACCTTGCTTCTCTAGGGTACCACACGCCTGCCGACCAATTTGTATGGCGGTACTTGGTCCACAGAGACTTTTCCATGGAAGGGTCTCCAGGGCCAGTGGCCACTTTGCTCTCCATGACTCATCCAGCAGCCAGCAGTCCATTGTGTTTCCTCTTCACTATTTTCCTTATTGGAAAGTAGAAACTGTGGTCACTAAGTGCTTTCAAATGGAATTGCTCAGGAAAACAGACTTTCATGAAAGTCACGGCCCTTAAAAAAAGCTAACAAAAACTCACTTGCCCTTAGAAATCAGAGAGGATGGAGGATAGGAGAGCGAAAGAGCAAGAGAGAGAGAGTAAGGGTGAGATGCTGTTGTTGTGACCTGAGCAGCAAACTGCAATATCCTTGATCACCAAGAATAGGCTGCTGGATAAAAGAGAATAAAATCATGGCATTTGCAAGTAAATGGATGCAGTTGGAGAAGGTAATGCTAAGTCAAGTTAGCCAATCCCAAAAAACCAAATGCCAAATGTTTTCTCTGACAATAAGGAGGCTGATTCATAGTGGGGTAGGGAGGGGGAGCATGGGAGGAATAGACAAACTCTAGATAAGGCAAAGGAGTGAAAGGGTAAGGGAGGGGGTATGGGGGTAGAAAAGATGGTGGAATGGAATGGACACCATTATCCAAAGTACATGTATGTACACAAATTGGTGTGAATATACTTTGTATACAACCAGAGATATGAAAAATTGTGCTCTATTATGTGTAATAAGAATTCTAATTCATTCTGCTGTCATATATAAATCAAAAAATTAATTTAAAAAAATAGGCTGCTGGGATAGAAGAAATTCAGATGGCTTGAGTTCAATTCTGATTCCACCACTTACTTGATAAGTGCATCTTTGTGCAAAGTTATTCAACTTCTCTGGACATCAGTTTCCTCATCTGTGCCAGGAATAATAACAGATTCATAAGATTGCTACAAATTTAGTATAATAAATCATGGAAAGCAGTACATAATAAATGCTAAATAAACATTAGGTAGTAACTAAATTAAAGCAATTTGGGGAAGTGGTAGGTTGAACATTGAATCAGCTGCCTTGGGCTACTGTACCAATTATCACAAACTGAGCATCTTAAAACAATAAAGATACAGTCTGCCACAGTTCTGGAGCTGAGAAGTCTGAAATCAAGGTGTTGCTAGCACCATGCTCTGGAGGCTTCCCGCTTTCCAGGAGAATCCTTCCTTGCCTGTACCTAAGCTGGTGACTACCAGCTTTCCATGCGGCTATGTCATTCCCATCACTGCCTCCATTTCCATATGACCTTCTCTGTGTATCTTCTCCTTCTTTTTCTTCCAAGCACACTTGTCATTGGATTTAGGACACACCTGGGTAATCCAGGATGATCTCACCTCAAGATTCTTAATTACATCTACAAAGACACTTTTTTCTGAACGAGGTCACATTCACAAGGTCTGGGTATCAGAACATGGACATATCTTTTTAGAGGCTGGCATTCAACCTACCACAGGTATTAAGCACATCTTTCCACTTCTATTTTAACTATTTTCATTCCACTCTTGGCTGGGAACCCCATGTCCTTGGGCTGTTTTCTAAATACGGATAGTTTTTCCTTGGCTCAAGAAATATTTATGAATGCCCACTGTGCATTAGGCTCAGTGCCATGGAGGATATAAAAATAAAACCTCGTGGACCACTAACTAATGCAAGACTGAAATGATGGAGGCCACCAGAGAAGTACAAATGAAGGCCTTCAGGGATCACTTGAAAAGGAAGGTAGTAGCCAAACCAGGTGATGGGAACAAATGGACATGTAGGAATTGGAAAATAACATTCAAAAACAAGAATGACAGGAGCAAAAGTAGAGCCGTGGGAAGGCATGGGGTATGCATTGAAAATAGGAAACTGTTCTTGTTTAAAAACGGGCCAGCCAACAGTGACCTGTCTAGTCCATCATCTGTTTTTGTGTACCTCAAACTAAAAATAGTCTTGTACTTTTCAAATGGCTTGTGGGGAAACAAATGTTGAAAAATAATTTGCGGCATGTGAAAAATCATCTGAGATTTAAGTTTCAAGGTAACTAAAGTTTTCTCGAAACACAGCCACCCTGATCGTTTCCATGTTGCACTTGGCAGCATTCATACAACAGAGACAAAGCCGAGGGATTGCAACAGTCAGCACTGGCTGAAGAACCTAAAATGCTGACAGACAAGTCTGCCAGCTCCTGCTTTAGAAAAAGCCCAAGGAGCATAAAGAAAAATAGTGGAAGAAGATGTACCTTGCTAACCAACCCAGGTTGTTGACTTTGCCTAGCTTTTCCATCCATCTAGATTTACCTGTTCTAAAAATCTCACCTTTACAAGGCCTTATTTGGTTATTTGCTAGGTAACCTGATAGCTAATTTTGCAATCCTCTTTAAGCTGTGATTGGATCATGATGTTGAATGTACAACTTGTTACTCCTCCTCGGTAACATATTTATCATTTAGGAGTACCCAAGCCAAAGAATTGCATGCCTGCGGTGTGGTTCAGAAGATAGTTGCAAAGATGAGCCTTTTTATCACCTTCCTTGTCTCACTGTATAGGCAGTCGATATTTCTGCCTACCAGAAACAAACCTAGTTGGTTGTTAGTTTTGTTATTACTCTTTCAATTAGTTAATAGGGAGTCATGTACCCAGGAGAGAGGGGAGGACTGGCAGGAATTCCCTTACAATAATTGCCAACCACTGAGAGCGGAGTCTCTATGCACCCTTTAGCTAACAAAGCGGCTCTGGGTAGTCACCATTAAGATGGAGATTTTTTTCATGAAGGACAGAACAGCTACCTAATGGATTGGAGCTGAAGTTAGAAATTCTGTATGATCTCAAACTTTAGGAAAGGGAAGAGCTGCCAAGGGGAGCAGGTTAAAATGCACATTCTCTGCACACCCAGAGAATCTATGGGTCTCCAGCAGAATTCAGGAGTTCAAAAAGAGGAGGGAAAAGATGGGTCCAAACTGTACCCCAAAAAGCATTCATGATATTTTTTGTTCTTTACTTGCTCCAAGGGTTTCCGGGTTGTTAAAATAATAGACAATATAAGTAGGCAGGAGCATCATTTTGAATTTTTTAAACATTTTCTCATTCTATTTAAATTTATTCCTAGAGCGTAAACATGAACCAGACCCTAGTCTAAATAAGAAATGATCTGAGAGAAGATCTGGTTCTTTCAAATCAGAGTAAAATGGAAATTAGAAAGGGAACTCTGGATAGAAGGCAACTGATTCCAATAATTTTTCTGTCCCTGGTATAGGACTGGGGAACAAGAGTGAGCCTACCACCAGTAGAACCATCGTGTTCCTTCTCCATTTCCTATTAAGGGAAACATTAAAATTTATGAAGTTTCCTTCTAGTAGTGAAAAGGAATTCTCTTCATTGGCGTTGGTTCATTTTTCTGGAGATTTCTTTTCCATATGTTATGCTTGAATTGTGTCTCCTCCAAATTTATAACAGAGACCTATCTTCCAGTACTAAAGAATGTCACTGTATTTGGGAACAGGGATCTGGTTGTCGGGTGAACTCTAATCCAATATGACTGTTGTCCTAATAAGAAGAGGAAATCAGGACACAGACATACACAGAGAGCACCACGAGAGACACAGGGAGAAGACAACCATCTATGTCTGGAGCGAGATCCCAAATGAACCAAACCTGTGGCCCCTTGACCTTGGCCTTCTAACCTCTACAACTGTGGAAAAATAAATTTCTGCTGCCCAAGGCACCCAGTCTGTGGGACTCTGTTATGGCAGCCCTAACAAACTAATATGCCACACATCAGGTTTTATATATGAGTGGAGCTAGCATGTCTTTTCTTGTCCTGATTAAATACCCTCTCCCCCCCACATGCATTTCATTTTGCTTGCTGACTGTACCAACACTGAGGTTTTTGTTTGTTTATTTAAAATATCTGTTTTTAAAGGTTTCTATCCATTAGTTTAGCAATTGTACCTCCAGGAATTTTCTATAAAAAGGAAATTGTCATACAAAAGTATAAAGCTTCATGCATAAAGCTTTGCAACCCACCAATACATCTCATTTTTCCAATTAAAAAATGACATATTACATTACTTTTATGTAAACCCCAAATACTAAATGTCAGGTGAAATTTTTTTAATAATTTGAAAATTGGTAAGTAAAAAAGGAGACCCCCCTTACATTTATTCAGAATCCCACTCCTTGGAGATAACTATGAGTGTATCATGCACATATGGTTATAAAAATAAACACACTTACCCATGTATTTCTGAAAATAGAAAGGGAAGAGCAGTTATTTCCAATATTGAAAATTTTCTCACTATATCATGAACATTTTCCTGTGTTTATTCACTTTCCCTGTTTATTCAGGTTAATGCCACATAACTCCCACATCAACCTGCAGGAACACTACCTCTCCTTCCCTTACTCTGCTGATGGCCTTTTGCAAGCAAATCCAGTGGGTTTGCCTCTCAGTGAGTGAAAAGCCCATCAGCACAACCAGGAGATAAGACAGCAAAGAGAAGTTTATTGCTTCCCCAAGTAAGGAGAGCACTGGGGATCATTCTGGAAGCAGTGTGTCCCCAGCAAACAAAGTAAGGGGTTTTTATTTGAGAAACACAAACATATTCACGTGGGATGGATTCATCACCACATGTAGAGACAAGCACGTTCTTGAGCATCCCCAGTTCACCATCCTGCCTTCCTAAGCATCACATGTTCAAAAAAAAAAAAAGCAGTTAGAAATGCCCCTTGGTGGAGAATATAGTATTATAATGAGCAAAGTTCACATCTAGGTCACCTAGAGGGGTGGGGCAGGAAGCAAGGTTAGTTGGTACGGAGTTCACAGCTAGGTCGCCTTGTAAGTGTCTCTGGTGGGGCTTATCTGTAACAAAACACAACTTTAGAGGTAGGCTTATGGTTATTTAAAGGTTATTAAGAATGATGGCACTAGAGTCAACTGTCTGGGTTTGAGTCCCTGTGTAGTTGCTGTTGTAATAAATGACCACACACTCAGTAGCTCATAACAACACAAATTTATTGAAGTAGCACTCTAATGGCCGAGAGTCCTACAATTGGCCTAGTGTGTAGCTCAGTGGTAGAGCACCTGGCCTAGTGCACGCAAGGCTCTGGGTTCTACACGCAGCACTACAGAAAAAGAGAAGGAGCAAGAAAGGAAGAAAAAAATCCTGAAGTCAAGAAGTGTTCCTTCTGGAAGCTCCAGAGAGTCAGTTTCCTAGCCTTTTCCAGAATCTAGAGGCTGCCTACATTCCTTGGCTCATGGCCCCTTTTTTATTGCTCAATGTCTACAGCATAGCCTCTGTCCCTGTCTCTCTTTCTGCTTTCATCATCTTATCTCTGTCTCTGACCCTGACCTTGGTGTTTCCATCTTATTGATAGTGAGATGTGGAAAGGTGTGAGTTCTTTGTCTCAGGGATATGAAGAATAAGACCCATGGACAACAGAGGGGTAGAACAAAGTAACCATTTATTTTTGAAACAGAAAGGAAAGTGAGCTCCCACAGGAGAAGAGTCCTGAGTGGGTTGCAGCAGAACTGCTGCTGTCTAGGGGTTTATATGGTGTTGCTTGGGGTGACCTTTAAAGCTATTGGCTAATGACTTTTAGAGAGGGGAGTTTCTTTGTCTAATCAGAGTGAGACACTCAGTGATCATGTGCCTCCTGCCCAACCATAATGTTGATTATATGCTTGGTCACATGTTGTATGGCTCATCAGACACTTTGTACATGGAATTGTTGCAATCAAGGTTCCCACCCTGTCTGCCTACCATATTTCTGATTCCTGCTCTCAATGGCATTGGGCGGACTCTGATCATTCAGGATAATATTCTCATCTTAAAACCCTTAACTTAATTACATCTACAAAGTCCCTTTTTCCATGTAAGATAATTTTCCATGTTACCATTTTTATAAGTGATTTTCATGTAAGGTACTATTTACAAATTCTGAAGATTAAGAGGTAGATGTCTTGGGGTGCCATTATTCCACATACCACATCTGGAAATGCCATCTTGTTAGCAAATTATGCCTCATCTCAACACCTACTGAAAAGGACAGAGTGATGGTCCCTACTCAGGAAGTTGCTATGACGATCTGGTGAGTCCATACACGGGAGTGGTACTTGGAACATAGTATATGTGCAGGAGTGTTAAAACTATGTAGTTATCTGCTTGCCTTGTTTGCCCTATACTAAACTGCTAGTTCTTTGAAGAAAAACAAATAGAATTTTATATATTTGTATATTTCAGGGCTTGGCACCAGGTCTGGGACATAATAGGTACTCAATATATGTTCGTCAAATTGAATTGTTCCAGTTAAGAGACTACTATTTGCACAGTAAAAAAAGGACAGATAATTGGAATATTATATATTATGCTGTCAAATAATTTTTAAAAAGCAAAATAAAATATGCCTATACAATCACAGCCATTTTAACAATACAGAACTAACAACTATGTTTAAATAGATAGACCCGGAAGAAATATGTCTAAACATTAACACTTTAATAACAGTGGCCTTAGACTGGCAAAATGATGGGGGGGGGGCGGTTTCCTCCCATTTTTTGCTTTTGGATTTTCTCTAATGAGCATATTTATTTATTAAATGTAATATTTTTTATATTTTATTTTCACATACCCATATTGTTCCTGTTAGAAATACCAAGGTGCTTCAAGAAATCAAACATGTATTCAAAAGTGGGTAAGAAAGGCAAAATTTTACTTCTGGCAGAGGGGCCTGCTACTGGAACCTGGCTAGCAAGCACACCTAGGCAGGCAGCCCCTGGTTTATATACCTAAGGCAGCATTGCCTTTTGTCCTGATTGGAGGACTCAGGGGTACAATCTACATGACTGGCCAATTTTAAATTTAAGGCAGGCAAAAGGGAAGGGCTATAATTAAAATGACTACACTTAGATCCAATTAAGGCTGAATACTATATTCTGAAAATGGACCACCAGACTTTCTATTTCTCACACTCTTGTTCACTAAACATGAGAGGCAGCATGATGCATTGAGTCAACTCAGGCTCTGACTTACTGTCTGGGTTACAGTTTTGAGTCTAGCACTTATATGCTGGGTAAACTGAGGCCAGCTGGTATTGTGGATGCTTTTGTCATTTTCTGGGCTGCAGTGGGGGCCAGGAGGGTAAATGCACACAAAGTGCCCAGCATGTCATGTGGCAAACATGAGCACTGAATATGCATTAGCCATATTTAATCATGGTTATTATTGCTAAGAGGTTAATGCTGTTGAACAATCGTATGAAGAGTTACAAAGAGACATTTATTTGGAAAAAGAAATACAAAATTGGAAATAAGGTCAACTGCTTGGATCATGAATTATTTCATTTTCAACTCTTTTCGAGTAAGAATAAACCCAATCTGATAATACAAAGGCATTTTTCAAATATTCTGTTTTTAGCAATGGAATTTCCCCTCCTCCCCCCAAAATCTCTTGTAAATCCCCCAGATATAAAACAGATCAAAACAACTGCTCTGGTAAAAATAGGGGTCAGGCCATGTGTTCTGAGCACCACGTCATCCTCACAGATCTGAAGCTTCTCAGAGAATAATCTGGAAAATACTGTCTGTATACAAACCTAAGTGGTTCAGGAATTGAAAATGTCCCAACTTCTTGGAACAGGGACACTGTTTTGCTAGCACTCTATGGTGGTTTGAGGCAGCAGTCAGCAGAGAAGGGCGCATGAGGAGCAGCTTTATCCAAGCTCCTAAACGACTGGGTGCAGTGTTTGTACACATCTCCACCCTGTTCCTCAGGAGCTATGACCTTATTGGAGCTGGAACTGCACAAAGGGATTGTCCTCCAATGCTTGGGCCTCTTGACGACCCCTCTGTTTACCCATCCCTCAGCAGGTGGCAGCTGCACAGTCAGTCCCTTTTGATTTCCATGGCTCAGGAGTAGTGAGTTAAGACCTGAGCTAAATAAACATATCATTTGGCATTGGCAGGATTCCTGATAGCCCGGGCCAGGCGAGGTTTAAGGAGGATTAGGTTTAGATTAGGAGAGGGATGGAGTTATTCACACCCCCACTGCACCCCCTCTGTAGTTTCTTAAGTGTCTTAGGGTTTTGTAAGAGGAGAGTGGACAGACAGCCTCAGCTCCAGTTGCTCCAGAAATAAAAGTGGTGGGCTTGGTGTTCTTTTCTAGAAGGTCTGCTGTGTGCCTCTGAGCCTGGTTTCAGCTCTAAGTGTTGAGGATTCTTGGGAATTGGCTGAAGGCTCTAGATTTTTGCTCTAGAGAATTACACCCCCCACACATACTCACACAAACACAGAGAGACCATTTTACTCTCTGTGAACCTCTCAGGATGGAGGGTGTGTCAGCACTGTACGCTCACCCCTGGGAGGCTGCACTGTCCCCCCAGGTGAGCCAGGAGGGAGCCCTACCTGGCTGTCCTCCCAGAGCGGCTCCTCAGTGACTAGGGCCATGCTGGAGGGACCTTGCTGTCACAATGCCGGGTTCCCCTAGCAGTCTGGCTTTGGAGCAGCTCGCTGGGGGCTCTGGCAGTAGTTCTTGTTTATTACACAAGGTCTTGCGTCACTCCCTGGCGACAGCTTGCAAACCGAAGCTATTTCACTTCCCAGTGACAAACAGGTTAGAGAAGAGAGGGAAGGAAACAAAACACAGCGCGACAGACACCTTCTGAAGCCACCATTTCTCCTCAGGATCCCTGGAAAAATCATCTTTTCACCCCAATGTCCTCCAGCTCTGGTTTTGCTTCTGGGTTCCTTGGGCTTATTTCTGCCAGACCTCGAGAGCAAGAAGCTGGCCAGGTGTATTCTTCCTCCTTGTCCTGACCTCTCAGTGGGATTTTCTACTCTTTTTTTTTTTTTTAAGAAGCATGAGGCTAGCACTTTCCCTCCCCAATTAAAAAGTGTTCTCATCCTGGCTGACTTTTCTGGAAAAAACTGCAATGTTATAATATAAAGGAGAAAAGGAGGCAGGGGCAAGTATTAGGGAAAGCTAGATGTATTTTTCACTTCTGTGAACATCTGTCCACCTCTCATCTTTACCACACAAAAATCCTGGCTCAGAACACTTGCAGCAGAGTTGTGAGACCCTGGAGTGCCCGGTGTATCACCCACTTCTCCAATAGTGAGCAAGACGTTTAATCTCTTTAAGCCTCACTTTTAAGCCTCAGTTTCCCCCCTGGATTAAAATGGTAACAGCTCTGTAAGGTATTGGTGAGAATTCAATGAGAACATGGGCCAACTTGTTAGGAGTCCTCTGACTCCAAATGAACACTTGGGAATTGTTTATTATTAATATATTTTAAAATTTTTTATTAGTTATTGATGGACCTTTATTTATTTATTTATATGTAGTACTGAGAATCAAACCCAGTGCCTCACACATGCTAGGCAAGCGTTCTACCACTGAGCCACAACCCAGGACCTTAGTATTAATATTATAGGCATTTCTTATTCCGCAGTGGAACATGATCTTTATTGTAGAAAATGCCACCTGGTGTCACAATGGTCTGTATCTTTGTCCCTTAAATCTCCCTGTGGAACCCTAATCACTTATGTGATGGTCTTAGGAGGTGGGTCCTTTGGGAGATGATGGGACATAAGGGTGGAGCCCTCACGAATGAGATTGGTGCCTTTTATATTAAGAGTCCCCAGATGGGGGCTGGGATGTGGCTCAAGCGGTAACGCGCTCGCCTGGCATGCACGGGGCATGTGGTTCGATCCTCAGCACCACATAAAATAAAATAAAGATGTTGTGTCCACTGAAAAATAAATATTAAAAAATTCTCTCTCTCTTTTTTTTAAAAAGAGTCCCCAAATGGATGGATCTAGAGACTATCATGCTAAGTGAATAAGCCAATCCTCCCAAACCATAGGTCAGATGTTTTCTCTGATATGTGAAAGCTAACCCACAATAAGTGGGGGGAGGGGAAGAACAGAAGTTCAGTGGAGTAGACAAAGGGGAATCAAGGGAAGGGAGTGGGGACAGGGAAAGAAAAAGTGGAATGAATCTGACATAACTTTCCTATGCACAAATACAAATACCCACTACTAGATAAGAATCTACTGGCCGTGATGGGGTTGTGGCTCAGTGGTAGAGCAACTTGCCTACCTTTTCTTGAGTTCCTTTGTTTGACCAAAGAAAAATACTCATGGAGGACATGAGAAAGCCAAGTCCTCAGAAAAACTGCTAACTGAACTAAAAGCAGTTTTAAAATGTGTTTGTAGAAAGGAATGAAAATCAATTTAGCTTTAAGCAAAATAGAACAGCCTAAAAAAGATCAAAGAAAAACAAAACAGACTCAGACTTCCAAGATATGAAATTAGATGGGAAGTACGTAGTAGTAATAGGACTAGACACTACAAGAGAGAAAACAGCTAGTGATAAGAACATCAGGAAATTGGTCAGATGGCAAGAAAAAGGATGCCACTTTTCTGCTCCTGCAGCATTGAAGAAGTAAGATCAATTTTATGGGTTTGGTCATGGTTTCAGTGTCCCTCAAGGGTTCAGATGTTGGGAGCTTAGTCCCTAGTATGGTGGTGGTAATATTAAGAATTGGGGACTAGTGAGAAGTTCTAAGACTAGCCCAGTCCCCTTGNTTTCACTTACCTCCAAGCTTCAGAAGTTCCCCGCACGGGCCGCCAAATGCCACAGTCTGGCTTTCACACAATCACGAGCCACCACACAGCTTATAGATTCAAACAGCAACTCTTTATTCCCGAACTCACACCAGCCGTCTACAATCACGTTCTGGGGAAATCCACGTTCTCTGCCCAAATCCACCTCCACTGGGCTTCTATCTCCAAAATATGCTGTCTGAATCCCATGAGAACTCAAGGGGAACTCAGGCAGCAGGATACGCCCTATTCCCAGCAGGAATAATCTTAAACCTGGAACGCCCTAAACCCGATTATCCTAAACCGGGAACACCCTAATCCGCCCTGGTCCTTGAGCAAGGTCACCTACATTCAATGTCACTGCAACATGGGGTAGCTGGCAAGGAAATTGTCATACCTACTTGGCTAATGGCTCCCAGCAGCAAATTTTTATGAGACTATGTTGCTTCTTTTTCCACTCCCTAAAATAATAATTTTCTGTTGAAAAGTTCGTCCTTGCCCACTTTCATAGGCTTGACAGTCTCCCCCTTAAAAGTCTCAGATGGCTTAACACTGACCAGAGAAGGCTCAACTGCAGATTTATTTAAAGCTGCTTCAACATTGTTTGTGAAACTGCTGGATAATTTATTTTTTAACCTCCTCATATAAGAAAACTATGTAAGTACACCTATCCTTCAGGGCACATCAGCCAAGTGGGGGGAAGAAATAGTGTTTGCTTACATCATCCACAATGTTTGCTATTAAACATAAGAACTAGTCCTTAAAGCCACACACAGAATCACATGGCAGAGCTTTTGTAAGAACTCACACCAGGTATCTAGTTCATCTTCTAGTTTCTGTTGGCCCTGAGAAAGTGTAAGATTTAACTAATTTCCATTATCTTGTGTCTATATTTTTCCCTGATCCTAAAAGTGGTACATTTCCATTATAAGAAATTCAGAATAAGCAGAAAGATACAAAGTAGTCAATAAAATTGGGCCAAATTTCCTAATGTTTTATTTGGGCCCAGATTCAAAACTCATCTGTGTTTGAATAATCCCTATGCAATTATTGTGAAGAATTACAAAGGAAACCCTTTTGATTCTAGGACCATTTTAAGATGTTTTACCATAAGTCACTTTAGAGTAGTTGTATTATGAAAAAAAAAAAAAAAAAAAAAAACCCTCTTTTTCTCTACTAGTAATTACTATGAGTGAGTTTCTAGAGAACTATTGAATAGAGGAAAAGTAAGCCTATGATACTCTCAAATGCTTTGTATTATATGGCAAACTGGACTCTGGCCTTCTTGAAACTTTCAGAATGATCTCTCTTGAGCCTTCAAGATAGTTGTTTAAAAATACTTCACTTGGGCTGGGGAAAGCAGTAGCACTTTCACCTGGCATGCGTGCGGCCCGGGTTCCATCCTCAGCACCACATACAAACGAAGACGTTGTGTCTGCCAAAAAAATAAAAAATAAATATTAAAAAATTCTCTCTCTCTCACTCTCTCTTTAAAAAAAAATACTTCACTAGAAATAAGATTTCTCAATCTCCATTTCTCCTAATTTTCCTTCTTATTTATAAAAATTTAAGACATGTACCTAAAAAAGAAAATTACAAAAATCAAGTTTTCAATAATTACATTTGGATATTTGCAGTATTTAATATTTGCATTTGAGTAAATATGATTCAGGAAAAAAGTTCCCCTCACATAGATTTCTTTTTTCCTATATTGGCCTTCATATATTTTAAACCTATTTCAGAGTTCTTTTTAGGTACTGGCTGTGTAAGTACATGTAATAGAAAAAAAAACACAATATTTGATTTTTCAATGTTCTTAAATAATTATACTGAATTGAGACAGTGTGTTTAAAATGTCTCCAGTGGTATGTAAAATAATAATAGTGATAATTAGGAAGATCAGTAGTTATTTTCTTCTTTCTGTTTCACTTGTTTTCAAAGCCAGGTCAGAGAGGTGTTGACTTTAAATGGGCATCATTTCCCATGTCATTTGTAGGCCTAAGTCCTGTAAAGCAATTAGTGTTTTCAAATTTACTACCAACAATTTGAGAGGTATTAATTGCTTAGTAATTACTTATTTATGTAATATTTATTTTCTTGCTTATCACTCCAGTTCATCTAAGAATTTCAGTGTGACTCATAAATATTAACTTACTGTCATTATGTTTCGTTGCAAGAAAAAATATGATCTATAGCTATTAGTAGTTTTGAATCATTGTTAGCTTTGCAGTTGACCAAGAAAGCTGACATTTTGATTTGTGGTTATGGCTTCTCTCTAACAGTTAAATCGTTCTTCTTTTAGTATATGACAGCAAATCACTGGGCCCCAAAGAGTTCTGGGTGATATTTCAGCCAAGTGATATTGGGAAAAAGCCCATGTAAGCTTATTCTCACCTAATTTGAGATTTCCAATATTTTCCCTCTAAGATATTAGAGACATCTTTCATGAAACACGTAAAGTTTCATTTTTGGGTCCCTCTAAATGACTGATATCCCATTTCTTAGAGTGACCTTCAGGAGCCAAACAGCCAAACAAACAAGGAAGCAAGAAGTCTACCAACTATAAACACAGTGTTGCTCACACAGGCACAGGAAAACGAACATCTTGACACCCAACTCTCTGTCGAGGCAGGCACCTTTGCCCTTTGCCTTTTCCACAGAACCTTCCAGATGTTTCTAGCTTTTTCCTTGGAACCTTCTAGATGTTTCCAGCTTTTTCCTTGTGTTGCTTGCTGCATTGTCTTGGCTGCTGTAGCTGCTCCTGAGTTAATTCTCTTAGGGTGGAGGAGCACCATGCTGTGGGTTGTGATGGGCCATCTTCTGCCTTGTGTTTATGACATTCTACTTTTTTCTAACATGATTTATTGCTGACCTTATTTTAACATTTGAACGTAATGTGTTTACATTTCCAAGATGACTTTTGATCTTTGTGTGTTATGCATTGTTAATCTTAGGGAGCCACAGGTGAGAGGGCTTGGAAATAGTTTCAGAATTTAGGGGTGGCCAGTTCCATCGAAGAGCAGGGACATGAACGCAGAGAGCCACTCAGAATGGGAACTTGCTTGACCTATAGATCTGAGTCACTGCGGCATCTAGAAACACCGGGCCTGCTTGTGAGTCTGGAAAGGGCACATCTTTGACTGGATGGTGAATAAGTGTCTGCTTTTCCAAAGAATGAACGGAGATAAAAGGCCCTTTCTTCTCTATTTGTAATCGTGTATTTTTTCCTAGTGTTATGCTCATTTGATAAAGAGCTACCTGTATGTATCTCAATGTCGGTAATTTTAGTCTCATTCATGTTAGTATGTTTAAATGTTGATAACGGTGTCGTTCTAGTCTCTTGGGTTTCAAACTTATAAAACAGTATGCCCCCAACAAGACCATGCTCAGATGTTTTTTTCAAACCTTCCAATTAGACTACATTTAAATTAATATTTTAAAAAGTACTTATATTATAAAGCCTAAAAGACTTCTGAGCCCAGATCTCTGTTGTTCTAGAAGGTGACTATTGCTTATCTTAGGTAGACTTTAGGCTCTATAATTTTCATTAAGATTAAATCTATTAGCGCCAGGTACAGTGGTGCATGCCCGTAATCCTAGCGGCTCAGGAGGCTGAAGCAGAAGGATCGCCAGTTCAAAGCCTGCCTCATCAATTTAGCGAAACCCTAAACAACTCAGTGAGACTCTCTCTCTAATAAAATACTTTTTTAAAAAAAGGACTGGAGATGTGGCTCAGTGGTTAAGCACCCCTGGGTTCAATCCACAGTACAAAAAGAAGATTAATTCTATTAGTGTCTTGGTGGTCCATCCAATTTTCTAGGTTATCTTCTTTAAAAGTAATGAAACTTACTATTGGGAAATGCAAGACTGGTATTTTAAAAATCAGTATTTTTTAAGCAGTCTTCAGTGGAAACAGAAAATTGGCCATTTTCTTCCTTTATTTCTTTTTTTCATTTCTTTATTTGTTCTTTCCTAATTTACACTGTAGCTAAGGAAAATATATAAACCCTGAACACAAGCCTTGCAGCTAGCAAGTAAATATTCTATTACCAGTATTATAACTTTTGTCTTTACCTGGTTAGAGATTCACCCAATCTCACAAGATGAGAGCCATAGAAGAACAGTTCATGGAAAAGCCCAGGCTTTGGATTTAGATGCATCTTTATCTGAACATGACTCTTCCATATTGCCTTGTATGGTTGGATAAACTAACCTGTTTCAATATGTGTAAAAGGAAGAAAATTCCATAGTTAACTAAGGGAATGATGATAAGAATTAACTTGGATAAGAAATGCAAGTATGGGGCTGGGGATGTGGCTCAAGCGGTAGCGCGCTCGCCTGGCATGCGTGCGGCCCGGGTTCGATCCTCAGCACCACATACAAACAGAGATGTTGTGTCCACCGAGAACTAAAAAGTAAATATTAAAATTCTCTCTCTCTCTTTAAAAAAAAAAAAAGAAAAAAAAGAAATGCAAGTAATGTGCCTGAAACAGTGGCTTTCATTTGGTAGACATTCTGTATGTAGACCTATGGTTATTAGGTCATCTCTAAAATAGCTTAACAATTCTTATTAAATCTCCTCTCTCATTATGCTTGCTAGTAACTCATGAAAAACAATAAGCTTTTCTTTAGATAAGAATAATCCCACTCTCCAAAAGAAAGTTGCCATTTTCTCTGTACCATCAACAACTCGTCTTTATTCATTTTCGTTTGTATGGCCAAAGAAGAACACAATGATAGACACATGAAATCAAGAAACTCTGCTTTTACTTGGGTTGGCAACAGTTGACAATGAGATTTCAAATAGGAATAATATTGTATGTAGAGCAAATCAGATGACTGAACTGAAAAAGAAAAGGAAAAGATCCGAAAGGCAAGAGAAAGTTATAGCAAGACAACATCTGAAAAACAGAGGATGAGATTCAGGCAAGGTGTTCTGATAATCTTGGCAAAATGGAAGGTGCTGCTGGACCAACTCCTGGGAATCGCTTAACCTTCCAGAGATAATTACAGAACCCAAACCCATTCCAGAGATTGCTTAAGAAGATAGGTTCAAAAGAGGCTTGAACAAAAACATGATTGACAGCATCAAAGGCAGTAGGTGGGTGGGACCAGAATAAGAACGATTCTTTTCCATTTCACAAAGGCCTTTTGTGCGTGTCATTACTGTTTCTCAGAGCTGCCCTGAAAGACAGGAACCTCACACACATGGTTATTTTGTAGATGCAGAACTGCTGCTCGGGCACGGTTAAGTGACTTAGTGAGTCACACAGCTCGTGAAGGATGAGGCAGGAATCGAATGTAGACCTTCCAAGTCTAAGTCCATTATAACCTGCTATAAAGGGACATCAAATGTGTTTCACTGAGGAATAAAGACTTTGGTGCCATTTTATGATACAAGGCAAATTATCTTTTAGTTTTGAATATGTTCAACCTAAATAATTCAGTGAAGTGTTTAGAATTCTTACTTGTAGACATTCTTTCAGGTTGTACCGGCTCTAAATGTTTCCTCTGCTAATGTATTTGGTTTCTGGGAGAATAAGTAGTCCTGTATCTATTAAAGACAGGGATGCTTTCCATGACATATGTCATTATCAGGTGACTTCATTGTCATGTGGACATCATAGGCTATACTTACACAAACTAAGACATATAACCATATAACCTCACAGGACCACTGTATATATGGTCCATCCCAGACAGCAATGTTGTTATGTGGTGCAGGACTATATGTTCCAGAAGAGACTTTAGGCAAATATCCCCATGGTAATACCAACTAGAATTTGACCCCAAATCCATATTGAGTTTCTTACTTTAGTGACTTTAGCTTAGTATTTCTTCACTTCTGGGTAAATATTTTAATTGTCTTCCAGAAATTTAAAAAGTAAAATTGACTGAAGTATGACTTATAAAACTAATTATATAGTAAAATACATAAGTCTTAATTACAACTTGTTGGGGAGATATATATATAGATATATATATATAGATATATATATAGATATATATATAGATATATATATACACACACACACACATACATACATATACATATATACATACAGTATGTAACCACTACCATCAAGATAAACAATATCTCTGGAACATGCAGGGCATTTTTTAGAGTATTTATAAAAATGAACATCCCCACTCTATGTTGTCATTGGTTAGGAGGATGGCCTCTGTCTACTAAATGAGGCAAGAACTACAAGTAATAACTTTTAAATTTCATAGAGCCCAAGACATTCAAAGGGAGACCCTAAGCTAGACGGGGCAATGGGTCAATCTTATTCCTGGTATTACTATTTCTGCCTGTTGTTCTGCAACATTTCCCCCTTCTATGAGACTCGTGGCTCCTGCCCCTCTGGGGAGCCAGTCTTCCACATGGTTTGTCAGGCTAACTCTGCGTCTGAGGTTCCAGGGTTGGATGAGGGGAACTAGGGCTAAGCCAACCCGCCTGCCTCATTCCCTTGTGCTTGGCCTAGGAATATGCTTGAGACAATGCCAGGAAACCTTTTTGTTTGTTTATTTGTTTTTGTTTTGCTTTTTAAATTTTTTACTTGTTCTTTTTAGTTATACATGACAGTACATATACATATGTGGACTATAACTTCCCATTTTTGTGCTTGTACATGATGAGGAGTTACACTGGTCATGTATTCATAATAACATAATAAAATTATGCCCAATTCATTCTACTATCTTTCTTATTCCTGTCCTCCTCTACCTTCCCTTCATTCCCTTTTGTCTAATCCAGGGAACTTCTATTTTTTTCTCCCTTCCTGCTTACTGTGTGTTAGCATCCACACATCAGAGAGAACATTCAGCCTTTGGTTTGGGGGGATTGGCTTATGTCAATTACCATGATATCCTCCTTTTCCATGAATTTACCAGCAGATGGCATAATTTTATTCAGTGCTGAGTAATATTCCATGGTGTATATATACACTACATTTTCTTTACCCATTCATCTGTTGAAGGGCACCTAGGTTGGTTTCATAGGTTAGCTATTGTGAATTGAGCTGCTATAAACATTGATATGGCTGTCACTGTAGTTTGCTGTTTTTAAGTCCTTTGGTTATATGACAACAAGTGTGATAACTGGGTCAAATAGTTGTTCCATTCCAAATATTCTGAGGAATCTGCCAGGAAATTTTGCTGAAACTTAAGGGGCAGATACAGTCCCACTTTTTAGTTGGTATTGAATGCTAGCCAGATAAAGAGAAGTTAGAGCAAACATTTTTCAACAGGGAGCAAGACATCTGAGAAGACAATACCAGGGAGGAGGGAGCCAACAGATTTAGAGCAGGAAAGCTGATCTATGACAGCTCTGAGTTCCCATGGCTCCTGGGCCCTAAACAAGATCCTTCCTTCAACTTTTAGGCTACAAGACTCAATAAACTCTCTTGAGTAAACTGGATTTTCTTTCACTTGCTGTGAAAATTAGCTATTAATACACTTATTAAGTATCTGGGATGACTAAATTATTCCCTAAGAAAGAATGAGAGACCCTGCACAAAAATCAACTCAAAACAGATCAAAGACCTAGGAATTAGGCCAGAAACTGTGCAATTTCCGTAAGAAAATGTAAGGTCAACAGTTCGACTTTTAGGCCCAGGCCCCAATTTTCTCAATAGGACCCCTAAAGCCCAGGACACCATGATAAGAATTAATAAGTGGGACATCATCAAATTTAAAAGCTTTTGCAGGGCAAAGGAAACAATTAGGAATGGAAAGAGAGAACCCACAGGATGAGAGAAAATATTTGTTAGCTACTCTCTGACAGAAAATTAATATCTAGGATATATAGAGAACTCAAAAAACTTGACACCAAAACATCAAATAACCCAATTAATAAATAGGCAAATGGATAGGAAAGGCAGCAAAATACAACAGTCACTAGTATGGCAGTAAGTATAAACGTGGATGTGTAACCGATGTGATTCTGCAATCTGTATACGGGGTAAAAATGGGAGTTCATAACCCACTTGAATCAAATGTATGAAATATGTCAAGAGCTTTGTAATGTTTTGAACAATCAATAAAAAAAATTAACTTCTAAGTCTACCAACAGCCTCAAAGAGCTTTGTTGATATGAGACTTATCAGACATTTGCTGTAATAAAATTAAAACTCAGAAATTAAAAAAAAATAGGCAAATGAACTAATCAGACACTTCTCAAAAGAAGAAATGCAAATGACCAAAGAAATAGATGAAAAAATGTTCAACATCATTAGCAATTAGGAAAATGCAAATTAAAACTGCACTGAGATTTTATCTTACAGCAGTCAGAATGGCAATTATAAGAATAAATGCTGGAGAGGATGTGGAGAAAAAAGAACAGTTTTACACTATTGGTAGAAGTGTAATTGGTCCAACTGCTATGGAAATCAGTACGGAGTTTCCTCAAAAAACGAGGCACGAAATCACCATATGACCCAGCTTTACCATTTCTCGGTATTTACCCTAAAGAATTAAAGGCATCTTACTACAGTGATACATGCATACCCATGTTTATAGCAGCACAATTCACAATAGCCAAACTATGGAACCAGCCTAGGTGTACATCAATGGATGAATGGATAAAGAATATGTGATATTTATACACAATGGAGTTTTATTCAGCCATAATAAATGAAATTATGTCATTTACAGAAAAATGGATGGAACTAGAGACCATTATGTTAAGCAAAATAAGTTAAACTCAGAACGTTAAGAGTTAACTGTTTTCTCTCTTGGCTGCAGATGCTAGAGAGAAAAAAAGAGAAAAAAAAGATGGGGGTGGATCTCACGAAAATTAAAGGGAGATCAGTAGAGAAAAGGGGTCCCGGGAGGGAGGAGGGAGATGCTGGGGAGTTATATTGGCCAAATTATGCTGTTATATTGTGTATTGTGTTCATGTATGAATATGTAACAACAAATTCCATCAATATGTACAACTATAATGCACCAATAAGAATGTGTGGGGGAATTAGAGGAATTTTTTTCTTCTCTTAGAAGAGAGTAGGCAAACAAGAAAGGGGGAAATGAAGAGAAGGAGGCAGGAGCTGAAATTAACACAGAAAAAGACTGAAAGATTTCTTTTTTAAGGACAAGAATGATGGATATTGTACTCATGTTTTTTGCATTTATGTAAAATAACTTATACCTTTCCAAAACTCTGAAAAGTCAGTTATGTGTAAGAATGCCTTGCATGATTGTGTGTGTGTGTGTGTGTGTGTGTGTGTAAAGTGGGGAGGGAAGGAAAAAAGAACAGAAGGAATGTAGGGAGAAGGGAGGGAAGGAAGGGAAGAAGAGAGGGAGGGAAGCAGAAAGGGAGACTGGTGTGTTAATCAGCTTTTTCCTGCTATGACAATATATCTAAGAAAACAACTTGGAGGAGGAAAGATTTATTTTGGCTCATGGTTTCAGAGGCTGCAGTGCACAATCATCTGACTCCATTCATTCTGGCCTGTGGTAAGGCCATGAGGCAGAATATCATGGCGGAAGCAGGTGGTAAAGGAAAGCTGCTTGCCTCATAGTGACTATGAAGCAAAGATAGTGTGACGAAGGGACCAGGGACAAGACCCACCCTTCCAAGGCATCCCCCAGTGACCAACTTCCTCTAGGTAGGCCTCATCTACTATAGTTTCCAACACTCCCAGTAATGCCATCAGATTATGAATTTATCAATAGACTAATCCATTGATGAGGTCAGGGCCCTTATGATACAATCACTTTTCATTAGCCCCATCTATGAATATCGCTGCACTGGGTATCAAGCCTTCAGCACACGAGCCCGTAAGGGACATTCCAAATCCAAACAATAACAACTGGGTGCTACCTTGTATTGACAAGTACAAAACAAGGAAAGGATGATTCCTGCATTCCACCCATTCAGCAAAAATAGGAGCTGGTGCCAGAGGTGACCATGGGAATACACAACCTCAGGCACTGCACAGACTGTAGATGAAAGCCTGGGACTCTCCAGAAGTCATGAAATGAGGGTTGAGCCTATCACTTCTAGATCTTAAGGGGTAGAGTTACCCCAACTAACTGTGGCTCACTGTATTCCTAAGTCTATTTATTCAACAACCCTATCACTTGCTAGTTAGTTTTCTCAATCAGTTCCAACTTCACATTGGTTGCGCAGAAACCAAAAAGCCAAACAAGTAAAAATCTATATACGAAGGAAAAAAATCAGATAATCATAAGACACTTTCCAGAAATGTTGAATGAAATAATTTCAAAGTAAATAAATTCTTCCGCCTTACTGATTTATAGAGTCAGTTTCCTAGCCTCCAATATACCTGAAGAAAAACAAAATACATGCACTTTACAGTATTTAACACAGTTGCCCGTGCATAACTCTGGGCTTATTCCAACTTAAGTCACTTGCCATTCTCTGAGGTTGTTTGTTAGCCTCAAATAAATATCACTTCATGTGAAAAAACTATGCATTCTCCCACCATCACACCACACTGTGGAACTTTTTACATTCAATTACATTTATTTTTTAATTTTTTTTAGTTGTTGATAGACCTTTATTTTATTTATTTACATGCGGTATTAAGAATTGAACCCAGTGCCGCGCACATGCCAGGCAAGTGCACTACCACTGAGCCCCAGCCCCAGCTCCAGCCCCTCAATTCCATGTATTAAACTCCACTGCATTGGATATTCTGTGAGACATAGACTACTAAGCAGGCAGCATTCATGCCTTTAGAAATTCCATGAGGGAAAAAAATGTACATATGATCAGAATGTTCTCAACTGAATAATCCCAATTGCAAGAAAGCAATGGTATGTAGAAGCTAAAGAAAAGGAGATGCCACGCCTGTAATCCCAGTGACTCAGGAGGCTGAGGCAGGAAGATCATGAATTCAAAGCCAGCCTCAGCGATGGTGAGGCACTAGGCAACTGAGTGAGATGCAAATAATAAAATGCAAAATAGAGCTGGGGGTGTGGGGATGTGGTTCAGTGGTCCAGTGCCCCTGAGTTCAATCCCCAATACCATTAAAAAAGAGAGAGAGAGAGAGAGAGAGAGAGAGAAGGAAAGATTGCCAGATATTACCCATTGGGCTCCTAAGGAAGCAGAAACTGAGAGGAGAACAGCAGGCAAATGATACATTAGGGAGTGTTCTTGGGATCAAAATGTGTGGGAGGGAAAAAAGGAAAGCAGAGTTACCTGGGAAAGAGGCAGTGAAGTGGTCTTAAATGAGGTTGGAGGTGACTCTGTAGGAAGCAGGAAGTTGGCATGGAATCCTCAAGTCATTCTGAGCTGGACCTTTAAACTCTGCATGGACCAATCCCTGGATGCTGACTGCCCCAGGAAGGGTGTGACTTGGGGTGGGACAGATTTGAGGACCTTCAGCTAACATGCTTTTCAGAAACCGCTGGAAGAATAATTTTTGATTCTAGAAAGAGTTCTGAGTGCTGCACAGCACCTGAAATTATTTAAGGTTTGGGAATTCAATTAATCTAGTGTTGTCCTAAACACATTAATTCTTCATTCCCTATTTTGAGGGGTGGGAGTGACTCTCCTTGAGCGGGACTTCTCTGTATACTTCATAACTTTATTAACCCATCTGATAAAGTTTTCTGAGAGGGAGAAACTTTTTTTTTTTTTTTTTTTGCCAGAAGGTAACCACCATCACCTGGCTTGGGCTAATATGAGAATACTGACCTTAAAGCAAAGTAGTTGGGAGTTGGAGTAATACAGAGCAGCCATCTTTCTGCTCAAATGGTCTCAGTGCTTTGCATATTACTAACTCACCTAGGAGGAGCACCGAGGTACACAGGGGCATCGAATGGTTGAAAATGGCTGTCTGAATGGTTGAAAATGGCTTTCCCGGGAAAGCAGTCAGGTCAGGATGCTGTTCTGGCCTTACTCTTGACAACAGGAACATCTACTGTAGACCAAGAGAGCTTGTAACCAAGCTTGTTGGAGATGCACAGAGGAAATCATTCGGTTGTCTTCCAAGAACCTGAGGATTCTGTCCCAACAAAAATGTGCAATGGGAATCACAAATGTGAACTTCCATCCTGCTGATTATTTTCCCAACATGGAAGAAAAAAATCCACATTCTTTTTACTCCATTCATTTGCAAGGACTACCAGCATCTGCTTGAGAAACAAGGAATAACTGTTGCATCTACTGATCTCGAAGGCGTGGCTGGAATGTGCCACATTCCAGAACAAAAGAGCAGGCTCTCTGCATTATTGCTCAATTAATTAATTAACTGAATGGTCCCAATCACATTATAAAAGCCAGCCCCTCACAAATGCTTTCTTTGTGGAATCGAAACAAGTAAAAATCATTCAGGAGAGACCATTGGGATCAGACCTTGTGATGATTCAATTCCCAATCACCTAAAAAAGACAAGGAACATCAGATGCTCTTAATTGGAATTTTCTCTTCTTTAGACAAATATGTCTTGCCATATTTTTATTCGAAGAGCTTCTGTGGCATTTGGAGGCATTTGGGACAGCTCTGTGCAAAGTTAATCACAGCCTGCTCTGTTGATTATAGTATGCATTTAGTTTGCTTGTCACGTGAGGAGAGGGAGCTTCCACTGTGTGACATGAAAGGGCTGGACTTGCCAGAGAATTATGTATTGTGTTATTTGTTAAACTTTAGAACTGAAACCCAGGCTTAATACTGAAAACCTCTAATCAGCATTGGATTGTTCAGACTCAAAGCTGTGTTTACAATAATAGCAGGGAGTAGGATAGCTCTATCTTCCATTTGCAAATCAAACAGAAGCATACATTGTAATTGAAAGCCCCTTAACATCTCTCCAGATGCAGTGAGAAATTAATAACTTGTTGGTTTATGGAAAAGAAAAGAAAAAAACTATTTATTAAAATTACTCGATTACTGAAAACATCTGTCCCCAAGAAATGTCTGGTGGATATCAACACAAAGGAATCATCCCAAATTTATCATTAGAAAGTTGATATCATAGAAATTGATAACAACATCTAAGAAAAAATAAAATATTATGGCTATCACATTAATTCATAATTATGATAAACTAAGGTCAAGTGAAGGAATACTTCCCTTCCTTCTCCAAGACTATATCAAAATCTAAATAGATTGCTCAGAAATTTTTGCATGTTGTTATAGTAAAATATACTAAACCAAAGTACTGACTTCATTCATTTATGGTACTGGGGATTGAACACAGGGGGACTTTACCACTGAGCTACATTACCAGCCATTTTTATTTTTTATTTTGAGACAGGGTCTCACTAAGTTGCTTAGGACCTTGCTAAATTGCTGAGGCTGGCCTCGAATTTACAATCCTCCTGCCTCAGCCTCCAGAGTCAGTGGGATTATAGGCATGCACCACTGTGCCAATTTAAAGTACATTTAGAAGCATGCCTGAAGATTTTCAGGGCATCTCTTCTTGTTTTGTTTGTTTATAACCTCACTAGCCACTTTTCCTGGTGGAGAAAGTGATGGTGATTGGGGTGGCTTTTTGCATTATTTTTAGAAGATAATTATTATTAGCTTCATTAAAATAATAGACAAGCTCCAAAGACTGTTCTTAAAAATCATCAACCTGGAAAAAAAATTCTGTTTAGTTTACAAGACTTGTATCACTTCTGCTACAATTGTATCCATCCTCTGAGCCATGGGCCTCTCTGTAGTTCCCAGAGAGAAGCCAAGAACCACTAATGAATGCTAGGCTCACCTGAGGCAGTGCGGTGACACTGACCTGCATGTGCATGGTGGCTGGGAAGGGCGATAGCAAGACACTTTCTCATTAATACTATTTAAATGTACATGCAAGAACTTTTTTTTTTTTTTTTTTTTTTTTTGGTGCTGCTGCAGTCTATGGCTTAATTCTTTAGTTCAATCTTTACTTCCCTTCAAATTGCATCTCATTTGATTCAATGAAATAAAGAAAAAAGCACAAAATTCTTTGATGAATTTAGGTCATTGAAGGCCAAAGGGTTATTTATTTATTTATTTGCACTCATTAGAGGATTGAATTCATTTGTTTGTTCATTTGTTCAGTTGGTTAAATAAGTCTACATTGAAAAGCCATATATCCCAAGCCTTGTAAAGCCCTTGGGGACATAACAATGAGGAGGACGTAGTCTCTGATTTGACAAGTGTGGAGGATTCCCTGTCTGCTCTCCTTCTGCCTCACGTGTTTCATCTTCACTGCTTTCCTAATATGCACTTACTCAGGAGTCAGCCTACATATATTTGCCTCCTGGGATCCCACTCCACATTATTTTCATAAGGTCATTTTATAGCCTGGAGCTGCGATTGTTTAGGAATATTTTTAAAAATGTTTTGAAGGCATCAACATCTCTTTGCTAGCACACATTTCAGGATTTTTTTTTTCTACTTCACAGTCAACTTTGATCAATTCAGAAATGAGGAACCAGTTTTCTTTATGTTCACTGAACAATGTGAAATGTGCCTGACCCATCAATCACTCAGTGACAAACACACACTCATAAGATGGTGCCATAAAACACATGGACTGTCGATAGTGTGGGAGATGGCAGGCCGTGCCATGCAGAGCATGAATTTGGGACTTACCGAGACCTGGATTTGAGACTGGGCTTTACCACATCGGAGCTGGTTGACCTTGGCAAGTTTCTTTCCTTCTCGGAACTTTGGTTTCCAGCTGTGTAGAATGCTACTACCTGAGTCAGATACACTCAATGGGAATAAACTGGGGTCCAGCCCAAGTTGGCCCGGGGCTCCCCATCCTGGAGCACCACACACATCTCCTTAAGGAGAGTATATTAGTCAGCTGGGACCTCCATAACAAATCCCCACAGGCTGGGTGGCTCATCCCCTAGAAATTTCTTTCCTTACAGTTCTGGAGACTGGAAACCAAGTTCAAGGAGCCAGCAGAGCTGGCTACCTCTGATGCCTGTGTCCTTGGCTTGCAGGTGGCGACTCTCTTGCTGCCTCTTCACATGGCCTCCTGTCCGTGCACATGTGCCCTGGTGTCTTCTTACAGGACACCTGTCATATTGGATCAGGTTCCACCCTAACAGCCTCATTTTGACTTCATCGGTGTTTTAAGTCTTACCTCCAAATTCTGAAGTGCAGGGAGTTGGGACTTTGAGAAATGGTTTATGGGAGGCTCAAACTACAGCCCATGGCTCTTGGTAACCTGGACCTCACTGTCCTGCATTATATCAGCATAATTAGGACCAAAGCTCAACATGAATTCAATGGGGTATCTTTCAAGTGCTCTAGGATTTCAAGTTTTTCCCCTTCTGCTCTACTCAGGAGGCCATTTTGGGGTCCTTCCTTACTACCACTCCTGCCTGAACCCTCAGTGAGCACAAGGATGTCCATGTCCAGGATGCTAGGCCTCCTGCTGGATGCACCCAAGTGGAGCAGCCCTCTTTGGAGCCTTACTGTAATCCAGCTGGGCCCAAGCAATGGGGGAACACCCCTGACCCCTGTGTCCCATTCAGTTGCTGGGCCTCTGGCCAGTCTGGGTAGATCTCTGTGTCCTAAGCCCTTCGTATAAACAGTTGCTTCATTGTCTTTCTGCAGCAGAGACAGTGCTGAATCAAGTGCCATGCTCTGTCCCCTACCTTAGTCTCTCAAACGAGGCACCAGGAAACGCCATGCCTCCCGACTCCAGGTTTAGCCAAAAGGCTCATCACATTGACTTATGGCAATCCTCCCTCCTGGGTCTTTCACATTTTTAGACACCTATGAATTTCAGTTCCACTTTCCTTCCCATACAAACCTTCATATTTTCCTGACATCTTCAACAGGGTACCTTGAGGGGGGACAATGCCACTGGCCTCTGATGCTGTTCTCTTTACCACTTGGCATCCTGTACTGGCCAAGGAGATGGGCTCTGCAGTTAGATTTTGTGGCCTTAAATTCTGTTCTGTGAGATTAGACTTAGTACTTATCTTCCTTAAATCTCAGTTTAACCTGTGTATAAAATAGGTATAGTAATAGTTCTTACCCTGTAGGATAGTAATGAGTTAAATTAATAATACATATAAAGGGTTTATCTCATATATGGTATGTTATGATTATTATAATTATCATTAAATATTCTCCAGAATACTAACTCTTCTAGGTTTTTTCAGTATTATCTCATTTTAGTTCTCAAAGAATCCCATGGGGGAGATACCTACTGATCACTATTTTACAAGTGAGGAAACAGTTAAGTCCATAGCTCAAAATCACACAATCCGGCTGGGGAATATAGCTCAGTTGGTAGCGTGCTTGCCTCAAATGCATAAGACCCTGGGCTCAATACCCAGAACTACCAATAAAAAAAAAAAAAATCACACAACCATCAGGCTCACTGGTAGGATTCAGAGCAGTTCAGTCTGATCCCACACGAGACATTTATCAGTCACAGATTTTCTATAGATACTAAGTGCACTTCAGTAGGTGGAGTAAGAAATATGAAGATGTAAGAAGAAGCAGCCTTTTCTTTGAGGATCATTTTAAAGATATGTGTTTGTTGCCCAGCTGACCTGGAACTCCTGGGTTCAAGCCATCCTCCTGCCTCAGTCTCCGAAGTAGCTGAGATAACAGGTGTGCTAACAGGTGTGCCACAACACCCAGGTTTTCAAGGATCTTGCAACCTCATCAAGAAGGCTTGATCTCTATATGAAAACAGAACTGAAATAACAAGGCACTGGTGTAAATAAATAGTGGGAATGAAAGACATTCTGAATTCCAAATAGGGAGAGAAAGCCCACAGTTAGCCAGATGAGTCAAGGCTGGCTTCAGGGCTTCCTGGAGAAGGTGGATTTTATGCCTAGGGTGTGTCCATCTGGAATCTGAATATATCTGATGAGCGAATGAATTAGGCAAGCACTGCAGGATAGGTAAATCGAGGAAAAACTGAAAAGAGGAAAGGAAGGCATTTCAGAAGACTGAAGCAAGCAAGCTGCTGAATTGGAGGGAATAGCAATAGAGCTCATGTTAGTAATTTAGAGTGACCCTGAACACATTATCGCCAGACACATCCAAAGTAAAATTACTTTTGCAAAGCTCCTTAACTTCTTTAACTCCAGGGCCTATTTAGAGATTGCTAAGGTAAGATTTTGATGGCACCGAGCTCGCACCAACCCAGGCTGATTCATCAGCTGGCCAAGGGATGAAAGGAATAAAACCCTTGACTCCCACACCAAGAAGTTCTGTTCTAAACAGCTTATAGAACAGAGTCTTCGGGGAGAATGTGAACAGAGTCTTGGGGAGAATAGAAATGCATGCTCTTTTTCAGTGTGTTTTCACATAATTATAACCTGAAAATGTCTAAGAATGATGTTATATGTTACTGAAGCAAGCAAAGAAACTGCACAATTAATTTTACATTAACCCAATGACTGAGCAAGTCCAAAGTTTTCAAAATGAAATGAGAGAAAGCAAGCCAGCCAGCATGTATGAAGATGAACCAGGACCAAATGGCTGGACCAGCAAAAGTCAATGACAATAAAAGGCAGTTTCATTCGGTGATGTCTGACCACACATAATGCTGGGAATTGAATTTTATTTAATAAGTGCTTTATTAGCACAGTCCACCAGAAAGTAGCAGAGTAAGTAGCATGTGCATTGGTAGCACATTTTGGGTAGCAGGACACCAGCTCCTGCCTCTAAGGCAATTTGAAAGAGAAAATTCTATGCACTTCACGTGATTATAAAATTGAGCAGATACTAGGACACAGCAGTATCACTTTTAGTCCTAGGCAAGGAGGGTCCCTGTCCTAGGACATGGAACCTAGAGAATTCTGTTTGGGCTCTTTCCATGACATAGCCCTCCTTATGGAGCTAGGAATCTATGGGGTCTAAGGGGTGTGTCCATCTGGAATCCAGCAATCTCCTCCCAGTCTTTGCCAATGATCTTTTCTGTGTGTGCAGGCATGTGTGTGTAACTAATTCACATTTTTGTAATTCTGAATGACTGTGATCAACCTTTTTTTATTTTGAGACAGGGCTTTACCAAGTTGCTGAAGCTTGCCTTGAACCTGTAATCCTCCTGCCTCAGCCTCCTGACTCACTGGGATAAGAGACATCTGGCACCTTCACCAAGGATCTGCATACCCTGTCCCCAAGTCTATCTTTGGACAGGAGACTGCCCACTGGTATGAAAACCTCTAGCCATAGAGGAACCAAGCACCTGCTGCCTGCATGGTGTGGACAGAGTCGACTCGCATCAGGCCCCACATTGGTTCCTTCATGGCAAAGTGCTCAGAGGTGGGAAGAGAAGTAGTATCCCTGCAGGGCCAGGGCTCAGCTCCCCTGTGTCACCTTGTTCCAAAATGGAACTTTGAGGAGTCTAATAATTTTAAATTCAAATTGTTATAAAGGCATATTTGTTAAGGTCCACCATTTATCAGCTATTCACTTGACTTGCACATTTTAAATACTGAGCTATAAGGCACATGAACTCCTTTATATTCTTGTCCTGGACCACATAATGTTTGTAGTAGGTCTGGGATACACAAAAGAGTTTGATAGAAAGTGAGAAGGACACACACACATACAAATTTAGTCCTGTCTCCTCTTAGCCTAGGGCTGGGACATCCAGGCACAGGTGGAACTCCCAAAGGCTGTGTATACCAGGAGCCCCACGTCTTCTGTTCTTTTTCTTTTCCTTTCTTCTCTTCAATCTGATATCTCCTTGCACAGGCTGAAAGACCAACCAATGTCCACCTTGGGCATTGCTTCAGTGGACACCATCAGGTGCCAGAATATAAATCACAGTCATTCAGAATTACAAAAATGTGAATTAGTTACTCAAAGACACAAGGCCCCCTGCATGCTTGTTGAATACCCAGCTCTGCCTCACATCCTGAACTAGCTCTGTGAGTTCCTTGCTCTCTTTCCCTAAAGCTGGCCATTTTTAGTGTTTTGGAGTAGAGTTTCCTCAATATTTTATTTTAATGGAGGACCAGCACTATTCTTTGTTTTCACATCTAAATCTTCTACCGTGTTTCATATTGATATCTCTTACTTTATTTATTTATCTATTTATTGGATATCTCTTACTTTAAATAGAGACTGAGCTAGAAACAGTGTGGAAAGTCTTTATATCTAAACATAGCCTTCATTTAGAATATCTGGAAGATATCCCCATCCCTGTTTTTCATATGGAAGTGTTTTTATAGTATATAGTTAGAGATGACAAAACAGGAAGTAGACTTTGGGTGTAATTTATATCAATGATGTTAATGATTAATATCAATAACCTTTAGACTCTAGGATTCAGGAATTTACACAAATTTTTTAAAAATAGAAAATATTTTAAAGTTTGCTCATATCTTTTTAATAATTATAATTATTTCCTGGACATGCGTATGGACAGCTAAAAAAATTGGGTGATGCTTTCATTTTCTAAAGAGAAGGGGAAGAAGCAGCCTGAAGGAAAGGATTTTGGGGTCTTGTTTCTTTATTTTGTTGTTGTTTTCCATACTGATGATTGGACCGAGGGCATTGCACTTGCTTATAAGCATTGAGTTATGGCCCTAGCCCCTTTTATTTTATTTTGAGACAGGTCTATTGAAGTTGCCTACACTGGTCTCAAACTTAGGACACCCCCTGCTTCAGCTTCCCCAGTAACTGTGATTACTGGAATGTGCCACCCCCACCTCCCCCAACAGGAAAAATTCTTGCAATCTGAGTACAGAAAACCCAGCTATGCCTCTTGTTAGTTTTGCAACTTGGAATAGGTAACCTACCATGTCTGAACTTTAATTTCCTCAATTGCAAAATGAAAATAGTGTCTATGGATGGATATTTCAAATGAAATTACATATGAAAAAAGAGTTTGTGAACTAAAAACATTGTACAAATGTTAGTTACTATTAAATGCTTATTAAAGGCCATTTGTCCTTAAGTATATGTAAGATGTGATAGAGAATAACTTTCAGAAAAAAAAAGAGAGAAAAAGAAACTTTGGAGGAAATGGTGAAGCTACAGAACAAACCAGCAGCCACTTTAAGTATTTCATATTTACCTTTAGGCCTCTCTCTCTCTCTGCCGCATGTGCTGAATAACTAGCATTGACCATGAACGAAACTGACTTGTTAATTAAACTTTGCCCAAGAGTGAGACAACATTTTTTAAATGACATTTTTATTTATGGGCTCATAAATTTCATCATTGTTTCTAAGTAAATATTAAGTGGAAAAACATAAACTTCCTTAAAGGATTCTTATATCCTATTAAATGAGCAAACAAGCAAAAAGAAGAAAATCCAGTGACTGTTGTCCTCCACATACATGGAGGCTCAGCAGGACAGAGGTTCTCGCCTGTTCTGTTCACGGTGCCTAAACTTGATGCCTGCACAGAACAAGTGCCCATTATGTATTTGCTGAGTCAAATTAGTTAATATTTATATAGATATCACTGCTGTAATTTGGTAGCTACTTAGTGGAAAGTGTGGGTAATTTACAAGATTCATTAATTCATTAATGTTCCCATGAAGAAAAGTCTTTTTTGTTAGTTTGAGACCTGTGCCTCCATGATAAATAAATTTCGAATGAAAGAAGTGAAGCTGGCCTCTCTCCAGGAAATGGAAAGCCTCGTGGCACACACTGTGGCCTTGAGCATATGATCTTCCACCCGCAGGAGTAGAGTTGCAAGACCAAGTGATTTTGTTTTATAGAAGCCAGGTGTGATGTCCAAGCCTGTAATCCCAGTAACTCAGGAAGCTGAGGCAGGACAATGGCAAATCTGGGACCAGCCTCAGCAATTTAGTAAGACCTCATCTTACAATAAACAATAAAAATGGCTGGGGGTGTAGCTCAGTAGTAAAGCACCCCTGGGTTCAATCCCTAGTACCAATCAACCAACCAATGAACAAAAATCTTATAGGTATACAACTTAATTATCTTAAATAACAACTTTATTTTTTTTTACCTGTATACCCCACCATAATGAATACATACAGTCATAATCAATACATTTCTCATTAGTATATCTATGGAAAGATGTTTAATCCCAGCAATTTGGGAGGATGTGGCAAGTTCAAGGTCAGCTGAACAATTTAGCCAGACTCTGTCTCAAAATAAAAAATTAAAAGGTCTGGAATGTAGCTCAATTGTAGAGTGCACTTGGGTTCCATCCACAGTACAAATAAATAAATAAATAAATAAGTTTAAATGCAAACAAAAATTAAGCAATTTTTTAAACTAAGTCAAAGCAATCTTCATTTGAGCATAAATATTCCAATGTGTTCAAAAGCATTACTTCTGTCTAGTTGTTTTAAGTACTTGCCTAATCTCCCCTTTACCCTTTATGTTTGAACACAATCTTTGTTGATGGTTCCATACAGCAAAGTGTGTACTCATTTTCATTCTGTTCAGAGAAGTGTTCCCTTTGTTGTTGTTTGAGACTTAGGGATTAACCTTATTTTATATAATTCCCACTTCCTGCACCTTAAATACATCATGGTAGCAATGAGCACAAAAATATCAAAGTCCTTGAAAAAGGATGTGATGAAGGAAATTAATTTTAAAAGCGTGCCCTCTGCTGGAATATTATTGTCATGACAATAGTGTTGACGTGAAATTTGAAAGAAATGTGCAGTTCTGCTAAAGACCCAATCTGACACCCAAAAGACTTTATTATTTAAGAATACCTAAAATTACAGGTCTTATTGACTGTTTAATTTAACTTTTGTAAATTTATTTTTTATTAGTTCTAATCAGTTATACATGACATTAAAAACCAGCAACATGATATTATACATGCACATTGAAAGCTTTTCAATTCATGGTACACAAATGGAGCACAACTTTTCATTTCTCTGGTTGTACATGATGTAGAGTCACACCACATGTCAATTTAACTTTAATCACATACTCAGTCCAGAAAATTTGAATTTCAGCAGCAAGATAAGAACATACTATTGAGTTCTATGTATATACAAAATTCCATCTTAAGGCCAAGAAATTGTTCTTTCACAAATTATTTATGAGAACACTTTAGAAAGCAAGTAAAAAAATGCTTCTTGAAAAATTTAAGCTACACACTTATGAACAGAAAACAGAAGCAGAAATATAGGGAAAAAATCTCACTGTCCTGCCTTATGTAACTTGCAAACCCCTATTCATCTCTCAGAACTCAGCTCAAATGCCATCTTTTCTTAAAGTTTAATCAGATACCCTTAAAGAGGATTACCCACTTTCTTTTCTGTGCTTCTATAAATAGATTTGTGTTTACCATACTGTGTTGAACTAATGTATATATTTTTGCCTCCACAATAACCTCAGATACATTAAATGAGAATTTAAAAACATGCAAAATATTCTCTTCAAATCTAAATTTTACATGGCATTTTAGAGATTTATGGATTGTTACAGCTATGTGCAAGGTATCAACTCAAAAATACCCTTCCCCAAGCTCCCTGACCACCCATCCATTGTATGGATGAAGAAACAGAACCTGTCAAAATAAGTTCTCTCACTAGGAATTAGAAAACAAAGCTGTCAGCCCCCTTCCTTTGATTCTAATCAGTGTTGTTGTTGTTTTTTGTTTGTTTCGTTTTGTTTTCTTACTTTGACATAACCACTATCTTTCCACAGGATCATTTGGCAATAATACAACCTACCAAAATCTTTAAGGTTATTTAATCTGATGTTTTTAAATTTCCTGGAAGTTATATGTAAAATTTGCATGCATGTATTTAAGGGACTATGTATGAGGGAGGTCTTTGCACTCTAAGCACTCCTTCATTCACGTATGCATGCATTAGTTCAACAAACATTTTTCAATGATTTTATGTGCAAACCTCAATAAAACACTTGTAAACTTAAACCAGCAACATATACAAAGGATTATACACCAGGACTATTATTTTTCCCCATGAATGCTACTTAGAGATTTTTAAATCAATCATGTAATATACTACATTGATTTTAAAAAAAAAAGGTACATAATCATCTCAACAGATACAGAAAAAGCATTTGAAAAAATTCAACAGCATTTCATGGTGGAAATACTCATCAAGCTACAAACAGAAGGGAACTTCTTAAGCCTGATAAAGGACAACTATGAAAACTTAAGATTAGGTCATATTTAACCATGAAAACCTAGATGCTTCCTCTTAAGCTTAGGTGGGGGAAAAAAAAGGATGTTTTCTTTCACTGTTTATGTTCAACATTGAACTTGCAATTCTTGCCAAAACATTTATGTAAGAAAAATAAATTAAAAAGCATCCAGATTGGAAATGAAGAAGAAGGAAAAAAATACTCTACTTGCAGATGAAATAATCTTATGTATCTTAAACATTAAAAATTATAAAGAACACACACACACAATTATAACTAATTAACAAGTTGAGCAAATTTCCAGGATACAAGATCAATATGAAAATGTAGTTACATTTTTATACATTAGTAATGAAAAATTCAACAGTGAAATACAAAGACCATGTCATCCTTAATAGTATAAAGAATAAAATACATAAGGGTAAATTCAGCAGAAAAATTGTACACTGGAAACCAGAAAACATTATTGAAAGAAATCAAAGAAGATCTAAATAAATTGAAATGTATCTCATTTTCATAGATTGGAAGACTTAATATTATTAAAAATGGCAATAGTTTCTGAACTGATTGCAAATTAAACACAATCTACATCAAAATCCCAGCTGCATTTTTTTTTTTTTGCAGAAATTGACAAACAGATCCTAAAATTCATATAGAGATCCAAGGGACCTAAATTAACCAACACAGCCTTAAAAAAAGAACAAAAGTGAAGAACTCAAACTTTGTGGCTTCAAAACCTACTACAAAGCTACAGTAATCAAGATTGTGTAATCCCAGCATAAAGGTAGATAGAATGATTAATGGAGTAGGATTGAGTCCAAAAAGAGACATTAAAAAAAAAAAGTTGACTTTATCAAAATTAAAAAATTTTGGATAACATCAAAAATTGAAAAAATATCAAAAATGTGAAAAGAGTATCCATGAAGAGAGATATTTGAAAATCACCTCCATAGTGAGGGGTTTGTATCTAGAATATTTAAATAACACTGAAAATTCAACCAAAAAAATCATCAATTTTTAAATAAGTAAAGAATTTGAATAGAAATTTCTCCCCCCAAAATGTATGCAAATGGTCAATAAGCATATGAAAGGTGACAATGCTATTGATCAATTAAGGAAATAAAATTAAAAACTACAAGGAGTTTCACACACTACTACTTCACACACCTAAGATGGCTATGATTTTTTTTTTTTTTAAGCAGACTACAGTAAATATTGGTGAAGATATAGAGAAACTGGGACTCTCACACATTTCTGGTTGGGAATGTAAAATGGATAACCAAGTGTTTTCTGCAGACCAGAGGTGGGCCACATGGGACTCAGAGCAGGCCATGGGTCATCTTGGGTCCTCTTTAACTGAGCTTCCACAAAGTGGAGAGGATTCAGAGTGTCAGGAAACTGGGTTAAAAATTAGGGACTAAAGAAGTCACAAGTTACATGCAGTCATCCCTCAGGGTTCTTGGGGGATTTGTTCCAGGACCCCCTTGGATACCAAAATCTACAGATGCTCAAGCCCCTTAGGTAAAAAGGTATATAGTATTTGCATATAACCTACACAATTCTTCCATATACTTCAAATCATCACTTGATTACTTATAATACCTAATATTACATAAATGCTGTATAAATAGCTTTTATACTATATTGTGTAGAGAATAATGATAAGAAAAAAGTCAGTACCTATTGAGTATAAATGCAAATTTTTTTCCAAATATGTTTTGGTTCTTGGTTGAATCTAAGGATGTGGAATCTGCAAATAAGGAGGGCTAACTAGACAGAATAGAGTTGGATCTGCTCCATAAGTGACCTTGGGAGAGAAGCCCAGCAAAGGACCTACAAAAGGCTTACAAAACCACCCACAAAAGAAACAGTCATCTCTCAATTTTGCCATGCTCAGAAATCAGCAAACCTGCTCTCTGTACTCTTAGTTCAAGTCAGATCTTTCTTTTTCCAATTTTCCTCCCCACCCTGGAGAAAACTCAAACTGTCTGGCAAGATGGAGTAGAAAACAGGAAGAAAAGAGAAAGATAATTGGCTATTGGCCCTCCAGAACGTTATGTACTTCTTCCATGTCAAAATCCTGCAAACCACACTTCCTGGGTCTCTTTGATAGTGTGAGGTAGCAGTTAGACATGAGAATGAGGAGTTTAAGAAAATATTTAGCATAGACAAATGAGTTAATCAATAGCCCTGCTTTGGTGGTGCTGCAAGGTCTGACAAGATTACTATTTTAAGACCCTTGCCTGATCTCAGCCCTATAAACTATTCCTCTTACAACAGGAGGAAGACAGATAAATTTAGGGAGTAAGAATCAAAGGGCAAGGATATGTCTATTCAAAAGTGCCTAATTGGCAAGACATCTTAAACAAGACCCTAAAATACACATAGCAGAGGTTCCCAGACCTAGGAAAGCAGAATGATTAAGACCAGAGCCCACTGACCATAAATTCTGTAAAACCCATTCCAATTAGGGCCTGTCAGCATGGCCCAAGATGACCCAGAATTGCACTGAGGTTGTTAGCTAATGGAGTCTGTCAGTCCAGACACCAAAGGTGATACGTGGTGGGACCTTCTAACAATCCCACCATGCTCCAATTAAGGCTGGCATATGAAGAGGTGAAGATATTGTTCTCAACAACCTTCTCTCTCTATTGAGAGCCCTTTCGTCCTTGCCCCTTCTTCTTTCTCTTCTAATACATTTTGCAGTGTTTTATTCTGTCTCTTGTCTTGTTTCAAATCTTCTCATGCAAGAAAAACCACTAGTAGAGAACACAACACAATCTACGATAATATATCGTCTCAGATATTATCTTATTCTCCCTTATCACCAAAGCCTAGAGTTAGGTTCTGCTCAGTGTGAGAGGAAGCCAATTTTTAACTCTCTAGGCAGCAGCTGCAGCAGCAACAGGAAACTGCAGATTCCAGTATTAATGAACAACATTGGCCATGGTTTGGGCAACATCTGGGAGCCCAGCCTTCTATATTTCTGCTCAGCAGACCCCAGCAGGGTCCAACAGCAGCAGCAGCAGCTGTCACACCTGACTGAGTCATATTTCTCAGTCTCCGTATGAAGGCATCAGTTTCTTCACCTGGTGCTACTGTATCCAGCTACTTAGTCCTAGATGAGCTTTATGTGATTTCACTCAACATACTCCAGAGTGTTTCCATTGGAAACAATTAGAATGCCAGGAAAAATCATGAAAGAGGAGACACTAGACAAAGAGGGGAGAAGAACAACATGTGAAGGTACTTTTCTAGCCATGATGAATGCAGTGTATTTAGAACTCAGTAAGTTCCCAGGAGCTCTAGTCGCATTGTGCAAGAACCTTTAACAGAAATCCAGTGACAGTAGGCAGCTTGTGATGCTGACCCAAACCCTTATAAAGTCTGTTTAGCCTTGGGCTCTCTTTGTCTGGGATATGCAGACCCAGGTTGCCTCTTTTCCTAGGTCTCTGTTTCTCAAAGCCATGTCCTCGGAACACCCAGATTAGAATTACCCAGGATACTTTTTTTTAAAATGCTTATTCATTTAATAATTGGTCCTACAAAAATCAACATTTTTAGTAGGGATGCAGGAAGTTTCTTTTTAAACTAATTGTCCAGGTGAATCTGATGAATAAGAAGGGCAGAGATCATTGTTCTAGTCTTGCTCTGATCTGCAGTTGTCTTGTTCTTTATTACACCAAATGACTGGGAATAACAGAGGGAAGATCCACAAAAAAAAAAAAATGTCAAGTTCCTCAGGAGATATAAAGGGAGTAAAAGAAGAAGAAAGAAAAACAATGAAAAAAGACAACGCTTTAATTTCACTCATACCTCGGCAGGCACCTAGGTCGATTCCTCATCTTAGCTCTGGGGAATAGGGCTGCAGTAAACATGGGAGTACAGGTGCCTCTTTGGTGTGGTTATTTCATTCCCTTTGGAGATATACCCAGTAGTGGGATTGCTGGACACCTGGAAGATCTATTTTTAGCTTTTCGAGGAACATCCATACAGTTCTTCGTAATGGCTGTGCTAATTTATATTCCCATCAGCAATGTACAAGAATTTTCCTTTCCACATTCTCATCAGCATTTAATTTTTTTTTTTTTTGTCTTTTTGGTAATAGCCACTCTAACTTGGGTGGGGTGACTTCTCATTATAGGTTTGATTTGCATTTCCTTGATGGCTAAGGATGTTGAGCATTTTTTCATATATTCATCAGCAATTTGTATTTCTTCTTTTGAGAAGTATCTATTCAGATCTTTTTTTTTTTTTTTTAGTACTGCATATTAAACCTAGGAGCAATTTACTACTGAGCTACATCTCCAGCCCTTTTTATTTTTTTTTTAATTTGGAGACAGCGTTTCACTAAGTCTCCGAGACTGACTTAGAACCTGCAATCTTCCTGCCTCAGCCTCTTGAGTCACTGGGATTACAGGCTTGAGATCCTGTGCCTGGCCATTTGTTTGTTTTTTAATTGGGTTACTTAGTTTGTTTGTTTGTTTGTTTTTAGTTCCTTATATGTTCTATATACTAATCCTTTGTCAGATTTGACTAGTGCATGCCACAAACGTGTTGAAATATCACACAGCACCTCATAAATATATACAATTAATGACCGATAATTTTTTAAAATTTAAATGCCCTTTAACTCCTTTTCTTCTTAGAACTCAAGATCTCCCTGCCCTAATCATAGCTCCTTACAGGTGCTTAAACTTGGTTTTACCACCACCTGCCAGTAGGTGTTGGCGTACAGGGCCTGGCCTCCCTCTAGAGGTCAATAATAATAAAAGCCGCAAGAGCCCTAAGGTAATGGAGAGTGTGAAATGGTGTTGGGAGGTTGAGGGTGGGGGCTTGTTAACCAACCTATGTAGAGGTCCTGTACTCTGTAGACTTCCAGAGCCATAGTTCTCAAACAGCAGATTGGGACCCCAGAGTTTTAGTTTATGTGAATTCTATCTGTATTAAAGATTAAAACAGAAAACATTCGATTCTTTATTAGTTCACTTAACAATAAACCTATTATAATGTTAAAAATAACATTTCAAACAGAAAATAGCTATATTTTCAAAAACAATAAATTAGAATGAGGCATTGTTTCAAATTGTTTTAATATCAATAATTTTTAAAAGGTTAAAAAGTTTGAAAACCGCTACATGCAAACTTATCTGCATATTGGAATCAACCTCAGAAGCGTGAAAAAATACTGATGCCTGGATTCCATGTCCAGAGACCCTAATGTAACAGGCTTGGTGTACAGCTGGGCTATTGGGATTTTTTAACACTCTCAGGCAATTCTATGTAAGCAGCCAAGGCTGAGGACTGCTGCTTAGTCTAAATGATCGTGTTGGATGTTGAAATAAACACATCCATGGCCAAGTATGGAGAAAACAAATACAGTCCTCCGCAGCAAACAAGAGGAGAAAAGTAACAAAGGAAAAGCAGAACTATCAAGTTATCCTCCAGAGTATAACTAGATAAGGGGGATATTTTGCAGCTCTTCTAACTGAACAAAAAAAAAATTATTTTTCTCTTGCCAAGGATGTGTTTATTCATATACTAATGCATCCATTAAAATGCCACCCAGATAAGAATTTGGGCTGTTTGGGGCACAGAACATTTTTTAAAAATTTCCGCGCCAGGCATGGTGGTGCACGTCTGTAATCCCAGTGGCTCAGGAGACTGAGGCAGGAGGATCGAGAGTTCGAAGCCAGCTTCAGCAAAAGTGAGGCCCTAAGCAACAAAGTGGGACCTGTCTCTAAATAAAATACAAAAAAGGGCTGGGGACTTGGCTCAGTGATTGAGTACCCCTCAGTTCAATCCCCAGTCAAAACAAAATCTCTGCACACAGCCCCAAAGGAGTCAAGCCAGACAAATCATCAGAATGTTATTCTGGTTACAAAGGGACCAGGTAAAAGCCAGGGATGTAAAAGGATAGGAAGGGCAATTCAGAGGTGAGTTTTATAATCTCTGGCCGCTCTCAGGTGAATGCCTTAGCAAGAATGATGCCAGGAGAGAAGGAAGGTATAACTGAGACTTCAGGGCAGGGATGGCTTGAATTGAGTGCAGAAATGTTAATACAGAAATAATCCTATCACAGCTCTCAAACTGAGAGAGCTCTCCAGCTTTTAGGTGATCTGCTGCTTTTCAAAACTTCAATTTTGCATTTGGTTGTTCTACTTGGATACGGAGTAGTCTCAGGATCTTTGGGCCATGTGTCCAGCAATGACTGTAAATTATTAGTGTACGGAGGTTTGAAGATGGTCTGTCCCTGGTAGAAGAAAAAGGTAGAAGCTCGCAACAATAGTGCTAACTAACATGTATTGAGCATTTACTAAACCAGATAATTATTAAGAACTTTATATGAATCAGCTCATTAATCTTGCACTAATTGACAACACTGATAGAAAACCAAGGCTAAAAGGAAGTCAGCCTCCAAGATGACCACCAATAAGCTTCCATGCCTTCATGTAGGTTTTGCATGATGAATCAAAGCTGGTCTGTGTGATCAACAGCACATGGAAGGAGTGATGGTGTGTGACTTCCAAGGCTACATCATAAAATGTGTCATGTGTTCCATTGTGGCCTCTTGGATCCTTGCTGTGGGAAGCCAGCTGCCATGTTGTGGGGACTTTGGACAGAAGCCAGTACCTCCTTGCAGCAGTATGAGGGAGTCACCTTGGAGAGAGATCCTCTGTCCCAGACAAGCCTTTAGTCACAGCCAACATCTAACAGAACCCTTTAGAAAGACCTTGAGCCAGACTTGCCCAGCAGAGCTGTTCCCACATTCTTTCCCCATAGGAACTTTTTGCTTTTCATTATTTTTAACAAAACTGAGCCCACACTGCCCATGGCAGTGACCTTGATGTAGTAACCTTCCTTTATTGACTTTTCTCTCTTCTCTTTTTCCTTCTCTCAATTTCTACACTGGGATCATCTCCCAGATAAACGTCCTACACCCAGTTCTTTTCTCAGGTTGTTTTTAGAGAGAACCCTAACAGACACAGCAGGATAAGCACACAATCCAACGATGTTCTACTAAAAGCATAATAATTCAGGAGTTTAAACTTAGGCAACGAGTCCACCCCTATTGGTTTTTGTTATTATCGTCATTATTTTTCCTGGCTGCCAAGGAAACATATTTAGTAGTTCCTGAAAGCTTCACCCAAATTGATGGCCCTGACCAAAGTCTTTGAGTCTGGTTTTCTTGGTGTTAGCAGTTTTCAACCATGAAAACTTTCCCACCTGCAGAACTATTATTGTTTGGATATGGAGTGTCCCCCAAAGGCCTATGTGTTGAAGGCTTGGTCCCAGGCTGGAGGAACTATTAAAAAGTGGTGGAAACTTTCAGAAGACGTGGAAGACTAGTTAGAAGACGTGGGTCACTGGGGCATGCCTTTGAAGGGTATATTTTGTCCTTAGACCCTTTCCCTTTCCCTTCTCTCTCTCCCTCTCCCTCCCAGCCTCCATAAGGTGAGCAGCTCTCTTCCACCATGCCCTCTCTTCCATGATGCTCTGCTTCACCACAGACCTAAAAGCAAGACTAAAGATGACTATGAACTAAAAACTCTGAAACCATAAGGCAAAATAATCTTTCCTCCTCTAAGATGGTTTTCTCAGGTATCTTGTCACAGCAATTGAATGCTAATTAACACAAAAGCTGACCTTTCAATCTTATTGTTGATAAAATTGAAGACTTCAAGGCAGGTTCCCTGACAACTGGGCTCTTGTTCAGCATGGCCTCTCCAGTCCGCCTGGCATCGACTTTGACCAGAAACCAGAAATTATCAAGTTTTAAAAGAAATATTTCTAAAGAAGAACTTTAGCTATTTCTTGGCTCTTTTCTTCAACCACTATAAAATCTTCCTTTGAGTTTAAGCCAAGCCATGAATTTTCTCCTGATATCCTTGGTATCCTGGGTTTGATCTCTAAAATATTTTTGAACATGAAGATTTCAATAAAATCTGTCAGAGAAGCATATCTGCCGTGTCTACCTAACTTAAAAGACAGTGTGTGGAGTGAAGTAAGAGCAGATACTTTCCAACAGATTATCTTCAAAGGTTGTATTCACTGAGCTGACATGTGATCAGTTGTGTGGAGTGTGGAATGTATTTGCCCATAGAAACAGTTGTTCCTAGAGAGATCAATTCATCACGGTTTTTCTGGGGCCTTTTCTAATTTCAGTACTGGTAGTTCCACATCCCCAAACACCCTCAGTCCTGGGAAACAAACACAGATGGTCGTACTACATATTTATGTTTCCAGATTAGTTCAAAGAAGCCTATTTAGCCCTTGATATAGCTGAAATGTATTCCTGGATTATGGATGGGTTCTGAATCATGGGTAAGGTACCATGGTGAGTGGGAGAATTGCAGGGCTAATCAAGGTAAAGATGAGAGGGCAATACTTTACAATAAGCTTATTGGGCACCATGGAGGTAGGGTTGCATAGGAGAGGTAGTCCTTCATACCAGAAGACTTTACAGAGATAGCAGTGGTCATGGGGCCACCACCCAGAAGAGGAAGAGAGAAGGGGACCTCTCAGAGGAGAGGAGGGTTGGAGAGGATACTCACAGGTCTTGGCAATGACACTCAGCAACAAGGTCAGGAGTCTGTGGGCCAGTTCAAAGGGCTGTAGCTCTATTGGGGTTTTTAATAGTGAAGAATTTATTTATGTATGGATAGCAGATGTTGGGTGCCATTTTGAGGGATATGCAAAGCAGGAAGCTGTAAATGGCAAAAAAATATACTTATTGGGACTACATTGAAAGGAACAGGATATGTAAGAATTTGAATTTGGTGCTGGCAGGCATCAAACTAAAACCCCTAGCCTGTTATAGAGAAGTAAATAGCACAGGAACCAATATACAGGGCCTAACTTTGACCCATTTGTATTACATATCTGTTCAGCTTTCTAACCATGGGTACCAGAATGAGAATAGGATTCCTCTGCACATGGCCCTCTGCCTCGCCTCACATCCGTGTTCTTTGTTCTTCAAATACCAGTGATGAGGACTGGGAATGTAGCTCAGTGGTAGAGGTCTTGCTTAGTATGTATGAGGCTCTGGGTTTGATCCCTGGCACTGCCAAACCAAATCAAAACAAACAAACAAAAAACACCAATGATGGGGCTAATACACAATCTGGGAAGAAAGATCTAACAGGAAGTAGAAGGAGATGGCAGTGGTGGTGATAGGGAGATAGTTAATGATGGATCCTGCACAGTTATGTGGAATGATGGGACAGGGTTGGGCAGAAAGAAGAATGGAGGCAGGATGTGTGATATGAAGAACAAATTATTATTCTAGGATAATAGAGAAATTAACAAGATCTGTGAGTGACACTCTTTCTGCACTGTAGATGGATATTATAAACAGTTTTTATTTTAATTCAGATTGTCCTCATATCCAATTTTTGTTTTTCAGGAATCTTACACAATGTGTGATGTCAGTGGGATGTAGTACCCTGACTTTCACTAAGGAAACTCCGAATGTTCTCTTTCACATCCCATTTGCAGGTAGGTGCTTGTATAAGTACATTAGTAACTTATTACTGTAACAAATTATCTGAGACTGAGTAACTTTATAAAGAAAATAGGTTTGTTTTACTCACAGTTCTGGATATTTAACAACCCGCATCTGGTGATGACCTTCTTAATGGCAGAGTTGTGATGTAGCATGGGGCATCATATGGCAAAAGACAGGAAGTGTGTATGCACGTGTGTGTGTGTGTGTGTGTGTGTGTGTTTTCTGGTTTCTCTCCTTCTTCTTATAAAGCCACCATTATTCAACCAGGGGGCTACACCATAATGACCTTATCTAACCCTAAAAAGCTTCACCTCTAAACACCATAGTCAGATTAAGTTCCCACTTGCTTACTACTTCACAATGGGGATTAAATGTCAATGTGTGAAACCTGAGGGGACACACACAAACCATATCAAAACCATGGCATTGCACATGACCCAGTCTAGCTGATTGGATGTGTAAGTCCAAAGTTGAGGGGCAGTTATAACATTCTCCATGGTGGTGCTGCCCAATGGTGGCAGCACCTGCAGCAGCAGAGGTGTTCAACACTAGCTGTGTCCTCTGGGAATGGCATCTGCAGGCCCTACATAGTCTGTTCTTATCTTCTGGCCTGGTTTAATTGTGGTTGCAGCCAGTCATACTCACATTGGATCATGTCTAATTTCAAACACTGATTCTCCAGCCTCATTATTTTTAATACAATTATCCCTAAATTAGCCAAAATATTTGCAACAAAGAATCTTGATTATGTTGTGATCTCTTTTTAATTCAGAAGCTGTAAATTCTATATATTTCCAGATCTGCCTTCAAAGATCTGGAAGATTTTGTTCCCTTTGAAAACAAATTCTTTCCAAGGATTACCATCCTTACAATGTAATTATTACAATAATAAATAGTATAATTATCAGACTGTTCTCTTGATGGACAAAAAAGCTCTATGAATTAGAAATGTGAAAACATTTTTATTGACCTAAAGATATAGTAATTTTAGAAAAGTAAAAAGTTGAAGTTGCTTTTAATTATCATCACAGCAAGATGCCTGTGAAATTTATATAAATGGATTGAGTTGACACTGTTAATGACTGTTCAGATATGTACAAATCTGGTCATATACTCTAAAATTTGCAGTGACAAATCAATTTGCTATGCTTTATTCGCTTTCTGGAGTTTAGCTTTGGGTTATATCCCAATTGAATAAAACATTCAGATGGGTTCTTGTAAACACTTTTGCCTGGGAAATGCTTTCATTCTGCCTCATTGCCATCATTTCCCAGTATTGTGGTTGTCAGTCATTTCTTAGATGGGAGAACATGAGTTGCATCCATTACCAACTGAATGACTTGACTCAAAGGAAGATAATAAATCACACTTGACCTAGATAATTGAAGATCAAACTTGCTGGCCTTAACATTGGGCAAAAGACCCTTGATTTGATTGACCCTTTCTTCCTTTGTAGAAGAACACAGTATTGGTAACATTATGAAGTGTTACTCTACTTTTTCTCTACTGTTAAATTACCATGTATGGAGGATTACATATATGTCTGATTTAGTAATAGGCTATGAAGGATTTCTAATGAACAGCTCATATGTGATTGTGAAAAGTAAAATGTGTTTTAGGGATAAACTAAAGAGAAACCTTGTAATTTTGGATCAATTTGAGCCCAAACCTTAGGCTACTGCCTAACACCAATCAGCAGCTCAAACAATAAAGAAAAATTCAAAATAAAATTCAATAACCCCCTGTCTGGACAAACAGCTAGAAGATTCAGACCGGGTTGAAAAAGTGTGCTTATGATTCACTGGATAGAGAAGTTCAGTGGTTTTCCAGGGTCTGAGCTGGTCCTGTTACCAGGCAAGCAGGGAATAACTCTTCACGGTCCAGGTGCATCAAGGCTGGCAGGCACGCACACAGGGAACTGGAGCACCGCGGTGGTTCTGGGGACCACAGCTTATCGTGTCTGTCGGCCACTGAAAGCTGAGGCTGATGGCTGGCTACCCAAAGGGAATAGGGTATGTCACATATGCTGATGGCGCCAGGAACTGGAGAGGCCCCCTCACCCACCTCTGGAGGAACGCGCGCACTTCTGACTACAGCTTGGGCCAAGGCAACTCCGATGCCTTTGCAGAATGAAGGTTGGGTGGTGGGCTCCCCAGATAGTCAGCGCTCTAGACCCTGGGCTTGAAGACAGGGTGAGGGGAGTAAGCATCTGGGCTGCAGTGCAGGTTTGCACTGTCTGGGACTCCTATCCACATTGCTGCCAGAGTGGAGAGCTGGGGAAGAAAACAAAAGAAAAGAAACAAGCAAACACCAACAAACAAACAAACATAAAACCTGCCTGACACTTAAATGTGGAGAAATGTATCCCACAGGTACCCAGCAATGCCAAGCAACGGAGGAAGGATGATGTTCTCCAGGAGCCCATGGAAAAGCACCCCCAGAGCCCTCCCTGTAGGAATGTGTCTCCGGCGCCCTCTACTGGTAAAAAACATCATGCCAGCTGCCAAAGGAAGACCATGTGAAGGGCCAAAGAAAGTAGAATTTGAAGTTGAAAAAGAATTTACTGATAAAACTGCCACCACACTATACTTATCCCTCTGCCTATTTCAATTACATATTAGACTGGAAAAAACATCCCAAATGAGTGCCTTAAAATATTGTCAAATTTGTTTTCTCTCATGATTCTATGGATCAATGGGGCTCAGCTGGTAGTTCTCCATGTGATGTCCCCAAGGGCATTGGGTGTGTGGAGGCTCAACCGGGATATAATTTCCAACCGTGTTTGCTTACATATATGGGATCTTGCTGAGACGACTGGTAAGCAGACTCAGTTGGGGTGCTAGAAATTTTACTCTGTCTCTCTCTCTCTCTCTCTCTCCGTCGATCCCTCTCTCATCCTACCTACTTTTCTCTGGTTTACATAACATGGAGCAAGATACATGGCTTGAATCATACACACATCCCTAGGAAGTATAATGATTGATCAGACTATAAGCAGTGTTACTGAAGTTCATATTTGGTGAAATATGTAAAGTAACTTGAATAGACATTCTAACTTCTTAGGCCAAATTCATGGAAATCCATTATTTTATCACATTGCCACAAGATAGGTTTTTTTTTTTTTTTTTTTGATGGATAAAACTTGCCTTTCATTTAAGAACTGAGGTGATTCTACCAAACCATTTGGGATTTCATAATTTTATTTATTTTTTCTTGTGAAATTGTCTTTATTAAATAAATGGCATTCCTTTGCACTGAGAACATAATTTTCTATGATAGATCTATTATAGAATCTGGGCTCAACATAAGAAATTATTTATTTTCCTCCCATAGGAAAAATGTCTAGTTTTGTCATAGAAAAATAATCTTCCAATTTGACTGTGGGGGGTGGGTAACTGGGAATAAAACCAGGGGCGCTTAAAGACTGAGATACATTCCCAGACCTTTTTATTTTTTATTTTGAGACAGGGTAGCTCAGAGCCTTCATAAGCCGCTGAGGTTGGCTTTGAACTTCTGGTCCTCTTGCCTCTGCCTCCCAAGCTGCTGGGGTTATAGGCCTGAACCACCCCACCAGGCCATTATCCACATTTTATTGTATAGTTTAAAACTTTATTTATTAATTCATAATTAAAACTATAAATTTTAGCAGTGTGCAATATGCATGCCTGTGATGCCAGAGACTGGGGAGGCTGAGGCAGGAGAGTTGGAAGTTTGACACCAGCCTCAGCATCTTAGGAAGACTCAGCAATGTAGCTAGAAACTCTCTCAAAATAAAAGGACTGGGAATGTAGCCCAGTGGTAAAGTGCCTCTGAGTTGAATACCCAGTACAAAACAATTAAAAAAAATGTGTATTTGTATTCTACTGAGTTCTAGAATACATTTAATTCAACTTCTTTCATTCTATGGGCTTGATCCTTTTTGAGGTAAGACTAATTAGTCCACGGTAGTCTTTTTAAGCATTGGCCACTAGGTGGTGCACTGGTTAAACTTTAGCTCCACCTCCCAGGACAGCTGGAGATCTCACCTTGCCCCTGAGAAATGCCAATTTCTATATCTTGTGCCAAAAGGAGAATTCCATTCAGTTGTATTGAATCTGGAATTTGGTTCGCATGGAACTCTTTCTTCTTTCAATCCGATCAATAATTTGGTAATGATCTGTGTTGTCCTATAATGAAATGAATTCCTCATCCCTGAAGGTGGCCAAGCAGAGGCTGGACACCATTTGGCAAACAAGTTGGAAACAGAAAGACCATTTATCCCTAAATACATTCATGCTTATTTTCCAAAAACAAAGACATTCTCTTACATAACCAGAGTTCAATGATCAATACAAACTATGCCCTGAGAACCACATCATACCCCCCGTCTGTTTCTGTAGGACCCACTAAGAATGCTTTTAAATAAGTAAAAATTATGTAATATATAACAATTAAGTAAAATCCAAATTTCAATGTTCATAAATTGAATTTTTCAGAACACAGCATGCAATCTGTGCAGACATTGTCCATGCTTACTTTCATGCTGTAAATGAAGAGGTGAGTAGTTGCCTCAGAGCTTTCCGAAGTTCTCTCATTTGGTCTACGGAGCCAAAAACTGACTCTTTGACCCTTTACAAAGAGTTTTCAGATCTCTGATCTAATCTCCAAACTATTAAAATCCTGCCAATTGTCCTGCTACTGTCCTTTATTTGGTCTAGAATTCAACCTAGTTTCTTCACTTCTGTAGATCTCAGTTTCCTCTTTCGTGAAGTTATGACATATATAGTTCCTTCCCATTCGATTTTTGTGAAGCTTAAATAAGTTGATTAAATACATCTTCTAGAATAATGCTTAGCATACAGAATAAAACACATTAAGTGCTGGCTATTAGCATTACTTCAATCTTAGTTTTACTTTTCATTTTAAATATATACATATAAACACACACACACATATATATATAAACAATATGTATTCTCACTACAAAATATAAATACTACAAATGCAAAAGAGAAGGCTGTGAAATGGGGGTTACCCTCAGCTCTCCAGAAGTAACTGCTTTGGAAAACAATAAACAGCTTCATAGCAGGACATGAAGGGGTCCTGTCACGTGCCCTGTTGTTTCCAATCTTTTGTTGTTACAATCACACAAAAAAATTCTTGTGTTTCCGTATGGAATAAATTCCTCAAAGTACAGTTCTGGGGCGAAGGACTGGAATGTCTTTGTTTTTGAGAGTTGTTACCAAATTTCTTCTCTGAGAGATGATTCCAATTTACAGTCTCACTAGCAATATGTAAGGGTGCTTGTTTCATTCAAATATGAATTCTTATTTTAGGGGTTGATAAACTTTTATTTTAATGTCAATGCCTATTTTTATTAGTGAAGATAAACTTCATTTACTATGCAGAGTCAATTGTGGGGTTGGAGATGTGGCTCAGTGGTAAAGCACTTGTCTAGCATGTACAAGGTCCTGGGTTTGATGCTCGACAGCGTGTACATACACACACACACACACACACACACACTATCTCTCTCTCTCTCTCTCTCCAAAAGTCAATTGTATTTCCTCTGTGAACACTCTGTTCCTATCTTTTGATCAATTTTTAAGAACAATTGGACATTTTCTGATGATTTACAGACTTTAGAGTTTAAGAAAATTACTCCACCTGTGATGTGAGTTGTATTTTTTCCCATGTTGTCACCTTTGCTTATGATGTTTTAAAATCATGGGAACTTTAATATAAAGAATGTTAACATAATATTTTATGAGCGGTTCCAAACTGGCATCAAGTTGTATGTTGATAAGTATCTTGGCTCTGTTCCCTTCTTTGGGGGTCTGTGGCTGGATGATTCTTTACTGGAATCATTACCAGGTAGGTAGCGGAGGGGAGTCTAAGAACTTGGGCTTTGGTCTTGATATGCTGGGCTGCAATCTTGCATTTGCTGGCTCCATCTTCTTTATCTATAGAATAGGAAATGAAAGGTGGCAAAATATGCCAAATATGCCTCTTTGGCCTAAAGATTATTTTGAGCTGAGGTCACTTGAAAAAACAGCAAATGCAGGGGGAGGCTGTTTCTGAATTCCCCAAATCTGCGTGAAGATGGAATTTCTCAAAGGAACTTGATTGCCACCAAGCCCCTCTCCAGGAGTTTCTTTTCTCTGATTCTCCACAGAGATCTACCCCTGTGCCTATTTCTGTATGCAGGTTAAACCTGCTCACTCACTTCGCCCACTGATGGCTCCATACAGCACAGTCAATGGGAAATAATCCTGAATTCAAATGTCCTATGGACCCAGTGCCTCCAGCAAACCTACTCAGTTTGTTTGAGTCCTGAATTCAAATTTTAGGAAGAGAAAATTGATTGGTCCAACTTAGACCAGGTACTCCCACGTGGTCAATAATCTATGTTGATGAGAGACTGGGGTTCCACACAGTGCAGTGTAATCTCTCTAATCTGAGCATGAGAAACGATGGGAAAGCCAAGGGCGAGGCGTGGGCAACATGGAGACTGTAAGTAGCACATTTTGTAAGGGACAGTTGAGCTATGATTACCTGATGGTAGTGGAGGCCATGCAAGGTTTTTTTCCCCTATAACTTTATGAACTTATAACATTTAGAAATGTTTAAACCACAAGGAATCTCCTACACAGAATAATTAACCTAAAAATTACAAAGAAACTAATGGTTGAAAAATTCAGCTTCTCTAAAATAGCCTATGAATTTAGAATTAAACTAATAAAAATATTACCAAGTTTAGCTAGGGGTGTTGGTGTTCTTTAAAATTGGATTTTTTTTGCATTGTCTTTAAAACAAGTTAAAACTTATTGATGTAAATATTAAGTAACTTTTACAGAGTTATAACAAATATTTACAGTCAAAATTTACAGTCTTTATTGTGTCAAAGCTTTTCATCTAGTCGTGTCAAACTTCAATTATGATATAAATTTAGTAGAACTTTTATTTTGATAAAGTACTGATGCATTTTAATTTTAGGAGAAATAAATGTGAAGCAGAAATTATATGTTCATTATATTAAAACCATCTGTATTTGAAAAATACTATCTTAGGCAATAAAAACAAATGTAGCATCAATTAAATAAAATAATTTAAACTAAAAATAAATAACCCAAAATTTATTCTTTTTTTCCCCCAAAGTTATTCGTAAGAGAGAAAAGTCACCTGTCTTGCTGGGGTGGGCAACGTCTGAGGTATCCCTGCTGCAAACCTGAATCAAACCTGGGGGTGCCCTGATGCCCTGAGCCCTCACAGTTTAACCTGCCTTCTTCCTTAGGCAACAGATGATTCCAGGATCCCTGATACTCTTGGGCTTCTGCCCAGAGCTGCATGTGGAAAAACAGGGTTCTCTTCAGGAAAGCTGGAATTTAAACTCTGCTTGAGCCAAGGTTGTCGATTGTGACCATTTTCTTAGCTCACAGAGCTGTCAGTTGGCAGAGCTGACAGCCAACTTCTTTGGGCTTGGCTCCTCATAACTGATAATCTGTCTTTGATGAAGGAAGTAGTTCTTTCTGCCATCTTCTGATGTAAATGGCTGATATTTTTGTATACTTTGGGGAGTGTCCTCTCTTTCCCTGAGAAAACGCCCTCCTTGATTGATTTTCTGTGAAGCTGCATGACATTCTTGATGTAGCTCAAGTAGCATTTGAAGTTTCAGCTGAAACGTTTTTGAAGCTCATTTTCAAAGTACGAATTTTTACTTGTTCATATGATTGTTCAGGCTGGAAACTTTTTATCTGACCCATCAGCTCTTTATTCATTTGATTTCCTTTACATAATTTAAAAAGTGCCCTCATTTTACTCCTTTAGGCCATGGAATCAGAATCTCCAAGGATCAGGGCCTGGATGCCTTCATTGTGAACCTTGCTGACTTTCACGGCGACTGTTCAGTCTGCCTCATTCTTACCTTACATTATTAGAAGTGGTCTTCTCAATGACTGACTGTTGCTCATGCTGAATGTTCTGCTTGGAATAGTTTTTTGTGAGTCTTGCATAAAAAATAAATTCCTGTTCTTCTTCTAAGTATACCTTGAAAATGGTCACAGTGTCCTTTGACCTCTATAATCCTGTCCCCACAAATACTCAACACACTCTAGTTTCCCCATGTAAGCACCCTTAGCCCTCTGTATATTGGTCATAAATCCAATATATTCACTTACCTACTTATGCCCCCTCATATATCAAACCAAATCCCGAGTTCCTCAGAGAAATGGATGTTATTTTTAACCTCCAGAACTGATCTGTGTCTGATATCTATTGTGCACTTGATAAAAGTTGCATTAGTGGATATTTTTTTAAATTTACCAATCTCATGATTAGCAAATTAAATATGATTCAGTAGGGCATTATTTTGTACTTTCTGTATGAATAGATTTCTAGCTTAAAAGAAAAAAAGTACCTATTTTTAAATTTGAAATTGTGCCAAGCCATAAAAAACAACAGAAAACAGCCATGTACATCTCAGGGCAACCTGATGGATTAATTACAATTTATTTTGGATTCAATTATGCCATGTTAAATAGTCTACAGCACCACAAAACAACATTAAATGAAGATTTTATGTGCATTTATATTGACTTCTTTATTTAATCAGGGCAATAATTTTATAGGAAAAATGAGAATTTTGTTTGACTTTCTACATGGTAAATATTCCCCCTGTAAGTTACAATAAAAAAATCCATCTACAAGAGATTGCCAAATTGTCCTGGATGACATAAGAAATCTCTTACTAAGCTTAAACAAATAACTTAAACTCCACATATTTATTTTACTCCCATGATTCTGAGCCACCACCCTGAGATTTTACTGGATGACACCATGTCATTTCAATAGGTCAGGACATGTATATGATACTGGAAGTTTTGTGTTGTGTTTATACAAATTAGCCCAAAATACATAAGTTGCCACACCCGATTCATCTTTCATAGTTCTGCTAAGAAGAAAGTGGTTATGAATTGAAAGAAGAGCCTGTGCTGGTTTTTCTGAGCCTCTTAATTTCTGCTCTGAAATAACAAAAGCTTCCCAGACCTTCCTCTGTTTATGTGATTTAATCAAGGTTTTCAAGCACTTTAGGAGCACAAAGCCAATCTACATTTGTTCCCTAGCTCAGGTGTGGATAGATCCAACTTTTGCTGAATGAAGAAGAAACCAAGAAAGCACCAAGGCTGTTAAGCCTCTCAAGTGCTTCAGGATAGGAAATTTAGAAATTAAAAAGTAAGACCTCCTTCCTTGGAGTTTTATGGGTTGTGACTTTATTTTATTTAGTTATGCAAAAGTGATCTGGAGATTGTTCAAGATTAAAAGGAGAAAAGCTAATTTCACAATGAAATTCAAAGTTCCAGTTTCTGAGCAAATCTATGAGAATTTCTTGTCATTGGACAGAAGGATTCTTTTTTCCAGGGCTTTATTTCTCTTATGTTTGATTTTACTGTTAACGACTTTGGATTCTCTTTCTACTGAGAGATGTCTTGTTTACTTTCATCAGGGCTAGGCAGAATCTAGGCAAAAGGAGAGGAACCAGGTGTTCAGCAAAGTTCCACATGATTGCTCTATATTTTTTGTCTTTTTTTGCATTGTGGGGGGAACGTTTATTTATTTTCTGGTTATCTCTGAAGATCTTCCCAGTAAAACTTTTGCCATAGAGAATGCTTTCAGTTCCCTATTTACATTCCCACTTTAAAACACAGATTCAACAACTATGGAAGTACAACGATTTTTTAAGTTTGATACATTCGATGTAATTTTACAATGATGGTGTACATGAGGGATAGAGTTGGGAATAATAAGGAATAATTTTGAATTAATGAAGAAAACGTGTATTGCTCTTTAAAAATGTTGTCTTCTCCATTTAAAGGACAGAGATTACTTACTTTATCCTATTTTAAAACAAAACAAAACAAAACCTTTGCTTTTATTGGTGACAGTAACTTATGTGTTTTGTTTCATTGACAGAGCGATCTCTTCATGGACTTATAAAACACCCTACTGCAAGACCTGTTCTGCTAATACCAGGGATTAGTTTTATGTCTAAATCTTATTTTATTGAAATCCTGAATTTAATACCATGCAATAATTTGTACATGTCTATTAATTACCTGTTACAGAACATTATGCCCATATTGTACAAACTGGACACAGAAATATTCTGCATGTGAAATTTTCCTTCTAGGAATTTTGACTAAATTGATCTTTAGGAAAAAAACAAATGCTAAAGAAGTTGTTTGAAGCAGGTTCACCCCGCCCACTGCATTTTGGGCTGCAGTTTCTACCACTGGCATGAATCTGGTGAGAAACAAACAATCACACAAGTTAAATGCAGCCACTTTACCTACTCACAGATAGGTAACAAAGAACAACAGATTCTTAGAATTTGAGGTAAGCTAGTCCCCCAAGGCTCAGGAAAGCTGCCCAGGGCAAATGGAGTCTTGTCTGCATTGAGCCCACATTGCACCACAGCTAAAGGACCTCAAGATCATACTGTGCTCTGGGCTTTATGACTGAGGGAAGTGGACTCACTGGGGTAGAGCATTGCAGGAAATCTTAATGTACAACAGATGGAACAGCTTGGGCTGCTCCTCCTTATTGCTAACGCTTTCTACATTCTCAGTAGTTATTCCGAAAATGATAAGCAAGGAAAAGGGAGAAAGCTGGGTCACCAAAGGCACCAGGGGACTTGTTGCTCAGCCAGGAGTCGATTTATAGAACAAATCTACAATTATATACTTCACGTTACAAATAAAAAATAATGAACATATAATAGATTTAAAAAGGCATTTACAGACATTTTTATTTATAAGGAGATCCTTAATGTTGTTTGATTTATATTAAAAAAATAAGCTGATAAAAATATTTCTGGGGCTGTAGCTCAGTTTGTACAGTGTTCGCCTAGCATGTGGAGGCACTGGGTTCCATCCTCAGCACCACATAAAAACAATAAATAAAATAAAGGTATCATGTCTATCTACAACTAAAAAAATATTTTAAAAAATTACTTCTTAAAGTATGTTTGTTTCTCTTTGGTCTACATTCATTTTTTTTAAGATCTACCAAATAGCAAGCACTCTCTGTGACTGGGTCAGGTGCTATCTTAAGTGCTGTCTATGTGTCATTTTATTTAATCCTCATGATCCAAAGACAAGCACTCATGATCCCAATGTCACAGAGGAAAATATGAAGCCACTGAAACTGAAAGTGATTTGTCTACCACCCAGTGAGGCCATGCCATTGCTTAGACTCAAATATAGCTTGAAAGACATTGGAACACTGCTTCCAAAAAGCTGCGTGTAGTGATTCATTGGAGGTTCAAGAAACCAGTTTGGAGAGTCACCATCATCATTAAAAAAAATAATAATAACAAAATAAAATTAAATAGAATAAAAAAGTACTGAAAATAGACCAGGGCACCACATATTTAAAAATTTGTTTTAAATATATAATAATATACATATTTGTGCACTGCTTCTTGACTTAAAAAAAATTACCTTTCTTACTCTGGGTTGTGACTTTGAAATATGAAAAATAAGCTATGCTGATATCAAAAGCAACAGCAATCTGATTCTAAAGGGATGAACATTAAAGTTTAATTTTCAAAAGTTGTATATATGAATTATCCATAGAATGGAAGACATATGTTGGCCCACAGCTAAATATTCTATTCATTTTTAAAATCCAAGCTAAAAAGAGAAAAACATATTATAAGAGTAACCTTCTTCTATCAGACCAATAGAACTCACAACAAAAATAGAACAGAGAGAACCCACAACAACAAAAAATAACGTAAACACAAAATCTCATTTATTTTTTTCTGAAGCACAAAGGAGATCACTCAGCACAATAACAATAAGCAAATCATACAAATACTGTGGGGAAAACTGTCCCCATGACTACATATATATTTATATATATTCTTAAGAGCAGTGATCAGGAGTTTAACAACAAGGTAAAGTGGTTTTCACTGAAGAATGCTTTCTGACAGGCTTCTGGATAGGAAAGGGACAGGCAAATCACTTTCCATATAACAAGTGAGCTAAGAATGACGTCTGTTACCCAAGCCACTTGAACTCCACGGACTGTGAAAGCCTTTTTCAAATTTGTGTTTAATTTCATCAATGGCCTGCTTTACGTGTGCATTTCCGTAAATTTGAACTAGATCCACAAACCAACCCCTCAGCCCTCTGTGTCTCACACTCCAGACTATTGGAGGTAGAAGGGGATGAGGTTGGGTGTGAAAGAGTCAGAATGATCAATGTCAGGGTTTTCTAAGAGTGTCCTTTCTTTTCCGGTCTTTGGATACATCTTCAATCTTTTTGTGTATTTCCTTGATGTCTTCAGGAACATTATAAAGTCTGAGGTCCAAAGTTGTACCTAAAGTAGCTACTAGATCTGAAATTGCAAACATCTCCCATAAGTCTTACAAATAATAATAAAAAATAAAAAAACCCAACCCAACCAAAAAATTATTAAACTCATAACAATTCCTACAATTTAAAAGTAATTTCAAGTCATTGCCCATAACACACCTCTTAGTCCACCTTTTAATGCCTGAGAACACTCTTTTTTAAGTGTGTGAATGTTTCCAGCAGCAACATCCACTTAAAAAAAAAATGGACAACAATAAAAAAGATGTCCAATAGGTTCCAGAAGCATCCGTTTCTGGATATCTTCCATGTGTACCACAAGGTAGAAATGATACAATGTGCTTTGGAGTTTGCCTTAAAAGCTTTCCATACGGCTGGTTCTAGGGTGAAGAGCTTTAAAAATAGGAAAAGTCTGGTAGGGAGTGAAGATTCAAAATCCTTTGCTAGATCTCACACCCATTATGCTTCCTACGATCTCAGTTGCCAATAGGGATATTCAAGGGCACACTTCAAAATCAGCCAAGCATACAGGGAAGTATTTTCTACCATTCCCCTTCCTTTAATTTGCAGACTTCTCACTAGAAAAGAGATTCAGTGGGGTTCAATGCTCACAGAATCAACTTAGAAAAATCTCCTGGCACAACAGGAAACCCTCTTGGATTGTAAAACCTCTGACAATTCAATTAGAGAAACAGCAAAAAGGAGTAGCAACCTCCTTGGTCTCAGTTGATGGCTAGGACAATCTGTCACTTCCTATTTTTTTCTTTCACATGTTTCCCTCTCGTTTGAAGATCAAATTTACCTCAGCTGATTCTCCTACTTTTTGTTTTGGTTGCACACATATTTTGTAAATGTATGATAGAAGATGCTTTTAAATATGCTTTTACCTTTTAAAATACATTTCATGGAATAGACCATGAAAATGGGACAAATGGTGCAGGATTGGGCTGGGGGACATCAAGCTTTTAATTCTTTATTTCCTGTCAGAGAGCAAACCATTCCAACATAAAGGGACAAACAGGACTGGCTTGGAAGAGTGCCTCTCCACAATTCAGAAAGTCAACTCACATTAGGCAAAGGCAACATTCCAAAGTGCAAAACATCTGGCCCCATGTATGGCTAAGGCCTGAAGTACTGAAAAAAAGCATATGTAACATTCAGGAACATTGCACTCGGGGAAATAAAACAACATAAGTTATAAGGGATGCAGAGATCAAAGTCCATGTAAACATTTCAACACATTCTATTTTACTAGAAAAGTTATTCAGGTCTTAATAATACTACCAGGGCTAAGTTGAATGGTTGCATGTGGCCACTATTCCTGCTTCTGATACTATTACATTACTGTTTGTGAATCCTGAATCTATATGAAAACTGACTTCAACATCAAAATGTACACCCTTAAAGGAATATAAAATGTAGGATCTTGCAAAGGCTGGAAGCAGCTCTCCACTATTAGAAGGACTTTCACCTCATCTGAGTTCCTAAGCCCATATTGTGTAATCAAGTTTCCTTGGCAGAGACTGAGTGAGCAGGGAGCATCTGCCAACATTGTAGAGAAATGGGGATAAGTTTTGTGGAGCATCTTTGATGTTGCTCAGGAATCAGAAATACTAGAAATACACACAGAGAGTAGTAATTGGATTTACCGAGTTACTTAATATCCCACAAAACAAACTTTTTGTTAAAAAGATCAAGAATTTGTTCCATGTTTAAATGTAGCATACATACAATTAAATCTAAAAAGGGGGGTTGGGTTGTGGCTCAGTGGTAGAGTGATTTCCTAGCATGTGTGAGGCACTGGGTTTGATACTCAGCACCACATTTGATAAATAAAATAAAATAAACAAAATAAAGTTAAATTTTTTTTTAACTCTAAAAGAGTTTCTACCACTGGGGAAAAAAACTGGGCAAATTACTGCTGAATTAAGATGAATATGTAAAAGTAATATTTATGCTATAGAAAAATCATGTTCTTAGTTTTGTAGGTATGGAATTAGTTATATAAAGTTTTCTAATGCAAGGTAGCATGAAGGAGTCACACTGGAGCCCCAGGAATGAATGTCATGTTGAGAAATCTGTTCCCTTTCCTGGTTTATTTATAATATTTGGAATAAATTTTAAAAATATAGGTTTTAAATAAGACTCAGTAATTTTAAGGTTTTATCATAAGATTACAATTTGTTTTAATTCTGAGTTTGGGGAAAGGACACTGTATAATTAGGAGCATATAATGCTCTTCACTTTGTTTAATATTCCTAGATGCCTTGTATATATCAGCTCCTGTTCACAGAAACCTTACGTGGGACATCTACACATTTTTCATTATCATAAAGTTCTAATGTCCTGAAAATTATAAGTAATCAAATGGATAATTGGATTAAGATTAGAAAATGGAGTGTTTTCAATATGTAGGGTTTTAAAATATTTTTAATAATATTTCTTTAATGAGATTTGTCCTTCATTTTAAAATTCTAGCAGATTGACATCTGAGTATGAAATTTTCAGCAACTGTGGGATATGGTTGGGTAGAATAGGCCATTGCAAAGGAATCTGTCCTGTTAGTATCAATAGCTAATGGACACCCAGTACTTGCCCTGATTTATTAAAAATTCCATTCTACACAACAATGGTGTATGGAATTTGTTTCTCTTCTAATAAAATGGAAGCAATGATAACATCACACAGGTATAAATTAAGATGATTTTAAAGTGCACCAAAATACAGTTATTTATGCCATGTAGTTATATAATATTCCTAAGAGACTTTAAATCTTTAATACTTAACTTCTGTCAAACACTTTGAAGCACAGAACTATATTTAAAAAGCATATGGCATTCAATTCCTGACATCCATCCCTAAAGAAGGCAAAGCACAACAAGAACACATCTGTGAAACGCAGATTCCATTAAGTGCAAATTTCCAAAACACAAGGTCAATCTAGAAACACATTTTAAAATTCAGTAAGTTTATGCTCAGCATATAATTTTCAAAGACAATCTGAAGTGATTTTTTTTCCAACATTTGTTCACTGTCTAATTTTTGTTCCCTCATAAAAATATGGTCACTGGTTAATTTTTAGTTCCATAATTTTCATACTTGTTAGCTCAAAATATCTAACCTTATAGGAATATCTTTGCTCTCCACGTTTCCACATAGGAAAAAGATTTCACTTCAATCTCATAATAGACATAACTGCCAGCAATAATATCCCCTTCTGTTTGAGCTTGAAGTAAACCTGAACAGGTCAAAAGGGAGACATTTTCATGAAATTATGAAACCTCTCAACCAGAGTTGGGAATTACTGCACTTCCTTCAAGCAGTTTACCAAGTGAATACTGTAACTAGACACAGAAAGAGATAGTCATCCCAAGAACAAGGTACTGATTGTGACTTTCCAACCACGCCTGGGCACAAAGGAGACGCAGAGTCATGTCATCCCAGGAGAACTTCTTACACTGAGCTGGAAAATGGAACCACCTGCTTGCCACCCACATAAACCTCCTCAATATTTCGATCATCTCCTGAAAGAAAAATCAAAGAATCAATTTATAAAGTGGTTTGTGTCAGTAATTATTTTAATTGCCATGGAGAGATTTAAAACAAAATATTTGCAAGAAAGGAAACACAAAAAAGCTGATTTCTTTTTTTTTTTTTTTTTTTTTTTTTTTTACCCTCTCAGATTGCTTATAATCTGGTCAGGATAACATGGATCAGCAGAAGATGCCATAGCTAATTTGAGATTAGAGTCTAGATTCTGCACTCAAGGTGGAAATCACATGAATCGACCCCCATCCCCATCCTTTTAGCTCAAGTGCTTGGTTATTCATTTCTAGGCCCAGTTGAAAAAGAAACCGTTATCTTAATAGTGCATGGTGAAATGAACAATTTGCAGAAACTGAGATCCACATGAAATAACATGTGTCTCTCCCATCTCAAGTTCACTCAGTACTGAGCTCACTCAGTGGAAGGAACATCAGAGAAGAATCTTCTGCATTATCGTTTCTCTCAGTGAATGGAATTGAACATGAGTACACTGGAAACACATGTGGGGAGGGTCTAGTAGACCACAAGGTAGAACGGAATGTGGGTACAGATGAGGGTAAGAGGTTTACACATGGGATTTCTTCCTCTATGGGCTTTCATTCTCAGCTTGGGATTTGTGACTGTATGTTCTAGTGGGTCATGTGTATTTTGAACAGTACTTTAAATATTGTACTACAAACGGACTTGATGCTGAGGAGTATTTAAAAAATAAATCAAGGCAAATTAACACAGATAACATTTAAAATATGTTATAACAAACACAGAGAGCCATACCCAAGAAAAAGACAAAAGACTTATTTAGCATAGAGATGTATATCTACCTACCTAGATAGAGGAACTTCTGGATAACAGCCTAAAATGGAAAATAAAGGTAATAAGAAATAGTATTTTGTACATTTCATAAAGGAAATTAATAGGAAATAGTGTTTGGTAAAGCCCAGAAATTGAAATGTATTTCTCAAAAGTGAACTACTATTAATTAAAAAGAAATTGTCTATTAATTCTATTATTTAAACTTCTATTAATTAAAAGAAATTGTCTTCAGATAAAAAGAAAAGCATCAAATAAATAAAATACACAACCTGTTGTCTACTAATAAATGTTTGTTTACTGCTAGAAAGTTCTTGGGATATAACCTTCAATTATTTGAAGGAAAAGCATTATATAAATTAAAGAAATTAATCTAGTGTAATGATTCAAATATTTTAAGAGGTGTATGAAATAAGAAAAATGACTAGATGAATGGGATTAAGCCCTATTCCCAGAAAGTCCCTCTACTAAAAAAGTAAAAAAAAAAAAAAAAGTAATATGAAAATAATGATGGACTCAGGATACATTTCCCCAGAATCAAAGGCAGGAAGGTCACTGTGACCTTCCTCTCACCCTTCTCCCCTGAAGCAGATCCTAAGACCCTCAAGTCAGAGGTGCCCTCCTACTACCCAGAGGGAAGGAGCATCCTTGACAAAGGATCACAGAGAAGACAGTACAAACAGGCCCTGTTTGCCCCCAGTTTGGTACCATTAGAGAATGCTCTTTTCCCAATTTTCCGTTCTTCATCAAACCTAGCACTCAGGTTAACCAGCTTCTTTGGGTCGTCATTTCATTATGAAGGCTCTCGTGCCATAAATAAATTTGTATGCTTTTTTTTGGTTGATCTGTCTTTTGTTATAGGAAACTCAAGTCTTGATCCTAAGATGGCAGAGGAAAGATCTTTTTTCTCCCCAATAACAAATGATATAAGCTTCAAATAATCCAACATTTTTCTTTTAAAAACTTGAATATATTTATTTTCACATTTACTTTCATAAGTAGATCAATTTATAAATGATAGTAGTTAATTCTTTTCTAAAAACTATCTTATAAACAATAATTATTAAACTAAGATGGATTTGTTTATTATATTAATAGGAAAAGATTTTATAAGAAGAACAAAACTCATTTTCTTATATAATTAAGAAAATTGTCAAACCAAAAAGCTTCTTTACAGCAAAGGAAACAATCAAGAACTTGAAAATAGAGCTTAGAGAATGGGAGAAAATCTTTACCACATGCACCTCAGATAGGAGCATTAATCTCCATGATATATGAAAAATTCAAAAAATGTAACACCAAAGCCAATAACCCAATCAATAAGTGGGAAAAGGGAACTGAATAGACACAAGAAGAAGAAAAGCAATTGCTCAACAAATATATGAGAAAATCTTCAACATTTCTAGCAATTAGAGAAATGCAAATCAAATTACATTGAGGTTTCATCTCACTCCAGTCAGAATGTCAATCATCAAGAATACAAGCAACAATAAATGTTGGCAAGGATGTGGGGGAAAAGTTCACTCATACATTGCTGGTGGAATTGCAAATTGGTACAACCACTCTGGAAAGAAGTATGGAGATTCCTCAGAAAATTTGGAATGAAACCACCATTTGACCCAGTTATCCCACTCCTCGGTTTATACCCTAAGGACTTAAAATCAGCATACTACATTGACACAACCACAGCAATGTTTAGAGCAGCTCAATTCACGATAGCTAAACTATGAAACCAAGCTAGGTACTCTTCAACAGATAGATTAAAAAAAACGTGGTATATATACACAATGAAATATTAGCCATAAAAAATAATGAAATTATGGCATTTGCCATTAAATGGATGGAACTGGAGAATATCATGCTGAGTGAAATAAGCCAGTCCTCCCCAAAACCAAAGGCTGATATTCATATGCTAATTCACAATAAGGTCGGGTGGTTAGGGAAGAATAGAAGTCCATTGGATTAGACCAAGGGGAATGAAGGGAAGGAAGGGGAAATGGGAATGGGAATAGGAAAGATAGTAGAATGAATTGGACATTACTATCCTATGTGTATATATGATTAAATGACCAATGTAATTCTACATCATGCACAACCAGAAGAATGAGAAGTCAAACTCCATATATGTATGTCAAAATATATTCTACTATAATATATAACTAATTAGAACAAATTTTTAAAAAGAAAAAGAAAATTGACAGAGCATAGTGTCAAGAGCCCAATTTCTGGTGGTCAGAAAGTCTTCCCAGTTGAATCCAAATACTGCATATTAATTACTGGTCATGAGTCCTATGTAAATCACGTAACTTTCCCTCAGCCTCACTGCCCCTATAATTAGTATGATAATATGAATAGTACCCATTTCTCTTGGAGTTGTTCTGCTAATTAAATAAAATTATGTATGAAAGGGCTTAATCCCATGCCTACCTAGCACATATCAAGTGTTCAATTAATACTAGTTATGTATGGCTGCTTATAGAAAAATATACCCAAATACACTAACACATTCAAATGCAAATATTTTGCTAATTATAATTATTCTTAACATTGCTATCATAAATTGAACATTATCAAAGGCATCAACCTTCCCTTTAAGATTCTCCTCAACTCCATTAAAATGTTTCAGTTTCTATTTACTTTTCTACAAGGAAGCTATTTTGACTTCTTTATGAAATAAATGTCTTTTGATTAACTTTGTCTTACTTACCTCGGAAATATCACCAGCAAAATCCCCATAAAACATATCAATGGGAGAGTCAGATGCTTTGGGGTTGATCAGAAGGGCATCAAATTCTTTGCCCACTTCAAAGTTTCCAATCTCACTCTCCAGCCCCAGGGCTGCAGAAGAAAACAAGTTTAAACCCAGTCAGTACTGCAAGCCATCAGACCATGCTAATGTCTCGGTTTGCAGGGATAGAATCTGCCAAAATATCACTAGGAAAAAAATGAATAATCAATAGTGAGGCAGAAAAGTGCTCTCATTCCAGTAGGACCCAAGACTTCCACTTACAAGAAGCAGAGTAAGAAAGCAAAATGTGAAAATAAAAATGGTTCCCCCCAATCATAATTCTGAAGTTGTCATTCGATTTCAGCTCTATCAGTGCCAGCTGGCCTGTGCTTTTTATTTATGGCTCTAAGAATAGACACGATACCTATGAATACCTAAGAATTGGCATAATACTGATCTTCTTCCCTTCTCTTTCCCCCCCAAAGTTCCAACTCCTTTCCTTGTCTTTTTTTTGTTCTTTATGTTCCATGAAACAGCTAACAAGATCTATTATTATGGTAGTGAAATGAACCTCTAATAAATAAAAAATAATTATTCTTTTGTGTATTCGCCAATGCAGGTCTCTCTACCGTAACTTCATGCCTTTGAATAGAAAACAACTCACTTCTCAAGTGAACAGATCCTCATAACTCAAAAGACACAATGATTTGAAAACAGACCAATCTCTTTGTAACCTCAAAGCTTTTTCTGGTTGCCCAAGAAGAATGATTTTCTAAAATAAGGCATAGGTCAATAACATCTATTGACTCCGCTCATCTCAAGCTATAATTCATGTACTAGGATTATTAAGTGCCAAGGAAGAACATTTCTCATTTCTATGATTTAGTTTCAGAAGATGGAGGTAGTTGGATTTCATGATCAGTGAACATGTTGACTCTAAATCTCCTTAAAGCCTATAACATGAGCAAAGATATACACTGAGGTAGCAAATGGCACATACATACAAGGAAGGTTAACTGGGGTGCAGCATTGTCTACTTTAATTTTTACATGTGTTTTTAGCATTTTGTCACTGGCGTCATGTCGTCTGCTGTGGAAATCGTGGATAGATCTTCCCTGCTAGGCAAAATCTGATATGTGATATTTCTGTGCACAAAAATCCAGAACACTTGGCAATTCTCAAAGCACTTCCATGTTTTTAAAAGATTAAAGGACAACTTTTCTCAAAGAAAAGAATTCTTTAGATTTAATATTAAGAGAGGAGTGTGAAAATAATTAGAAATATTAAAAGCAATTGGTGACTTCTATTAATTGTCAGGGGAAGGTCTGAATATGATAGAAAATCAGTAAAATTTTTTTCCTCTTTCACTGTTTATACACCATTCTTTTTGTCCTTGGCAAAGAAGCATAAGAAGTATGAGTTTTCAATGGCTGTATGCAACATAAACTTGTTGTGTGTTTAATAGGCCAGAAAACCAGTTACAGTTGCCAGGGTCCATACAAGTTTGATAAAGTAACTGGGCTAGTCATTAGAACACAAAGAGTTCAGGGAGGAATTAACCCAAAAAGACACACTTGCTTCTGAAGAATTTATAAACAGTACATTCAGATTGTTGCATTTGGACCCAGCTGGGTTGGTGAGCAACTCAAATGCATTTCAGGAAATGTAATTTTTCTGTCTTTGGATCGAATGTTGGCTCTGTGAAGATGGTTAAGACACATTTTTTTTTTTTTTGTACTGAGGATTGAATTCAGGGGCACTTTACCACTGAACCACATCCCTAGCCCTTTTTTGTATTTAATTTCAAGACAGGGTCTCACTGAGTTGCTTAGAGCCTTGCTAAGTTGCTGAGGCTGACTTTGAATTCTTGGTCCTTCTGTCTCAGCCTCCCAAGCTGCTGGGATTACAGGCGTGCGCCATGGCGGCCAGCTTGCTTACACACAATTTGATCTTCATGAGTGTGAGTGTCACGGCTGTGGCAGAGCTGGGAATATGCCACAGGGATTTACTCATCCCATTTCACCCAGACCATAGTAGAGACACAAGCTAAGGAGAAGAAATTCCGTAACAGTAAGCCCAGTGGCCCAGAAACACAGTTTTAAAAGCTACATTGTGCGGCAGAAAGGATTTGGTAGGCATTCCATGATGGCTTGTTTAGAACAGGATCCTGATGGGGCAATCACAGAGAGCCTAGAGTAAAAAGGCACCACTTAAATTCAGCTAATTTGTACCATGAAAATAGATGGTAGAATAACTCAAACTCAGGTGTGCAAATACAATGATGGTGCAGGTGAGAGGGTATCACGTTTAAAAGAATGGGTGGCTTGAAACTGGGAATTTTAGAAAATGAAACCTCAAGGCTTAGAGAACTGCAAAGAAGAGAACCATTACTTGTTTTTCTTAAAATGTTCTTTAGGGCACTCATTATAGTAACCGAACCTTCAAAGAAGAACTGAGAAATTGCTCTTCCCAGGGTTCTCCTGGCCTTGATCTCCATCCATGTCTAAGGCTGGGGGAATCTATTGTAAATCTATATCTCTAAATCCTTATCTATATATTTTAATTTCTCACCAGCTATCTCTGATTTATACTATTTTCATTATCATCCATTCAAATTACACTATATTTCTAAAGTGACTTAAATTATGATTTCTATTTTTTTCATAAAAATATTGTTACACATGAGAACGAAGAAAAGCTAATGAATATTTGTATATCAACCAACTTTTTTTTTACATCTTTTTCCTCTTAAAGAGACTTTGAGTAATTAGCATACTTACATATATAAACCAAGCACATGGTCTAGGTGGGAATTAGTATAGGCAGTTATAGTGGAGAGTAGAAGCAAATATCTGAAATTTGGCATTCGATTTTCTGGATTCAATCATGGCATGTTATAGCTTGACAGCTGTGTAAGCCTGCACAATTTCCTTGTTCATAAAATGGAATTAACAGCAGTGTTATGAAGGTACAATAACAACATAGTAAGGTGTGTTGCATAGTGTCTGTCATGGGTCTGAGCTCAGCAAGTCTTGGCTATGGCTTAGCATATGGCTATTATTATTAGTATATGGTTATTATTATTACTCAGGCCAAGAGAAGAAAGTACTTGACTCAATGGAACAATGGATTATTTTAAAGAACCAGAATGCATGTGACCAATGCAAATATCCACTAAAGTGACCAATTTATCATAATTTATGACAATTGTGTATCAAACATCTATTCTGCCAGATAATGAACTCATCGAAAAACTGAGTTCTCCACCATATACCTGAACATATATTTTGCTGGCTAAAAGCTGGCTATGCCCTGTGAGATGTGACAGTATGTGTATTGGATTCCCCTGATTCCACTATCATGCACCTTAACACTCCATTCAAGGACACGGATTCGCATGGTTGTATGTTGTGTGAGAGAGAAATAAAATAGTCATTACCTTGGCTTCCTCCAAGAGTGGCTAGTCTGAAGACTTCTCTGAGGCTGAGGCTTTTCTCGTTTACCTTATTAATTAAAAGGATATTGGAAACCATCACTGCTCTTCTGATGGCATCAAGCATGGATGAGGAATAACCACCAGCCACATCTGTGGTAGGCAAAACAAAGCCCAGACAGTAACTTTATGAGGATAAACAGAATAATAGATGTATAAGGTTGTCTTTTGCTTTTAGTGATACAGTCCATATTTAATTAAAGAAAGGTCTTATCCATAGAGATGCAAATCAACATTGATAAGAATTAGAATTTTCTATTAGGTTCCTGGAGCTGTTGCCACAAACTGCCACATATTTTATGGCTTAGCACAGCAGAAATTTCTTCTCTCGTAGTTTCAGAGTTCAAAAGTCTGAAATCACAGTGTTGGCAGGGCTGTTACACCTACAGAAGCTCTAGGGAAGAATCATTCCTTGCTTTTTCCTGTTTATGGTGGCTCCTGGCATTTTGGTTTACAGCAGTAGAACTCCAGTCTCTGCCTCCACCTTCAAATAGTCCTCCTCCCTCTGTTTTCTGTCTCTCTCCTTTTCTGCACTGATCATTGGATTTAGGACCCACTGCACTTCAGAATGACTTCATCTTGAGACCTTTACCTTAATTACAACTATAAAGACCTTTATAAGATCATATTTATAGGTTTTGTTAGACATTTGGGGCCACAGTTCAGCCCACTTCGATACCCAAATTATTAATAAAGGTAACAGAAACATCTCTGAATATTCTCTGAACTCTCACAAAAACTGTTCAAATACGCCTGCATAGTTGTAAAGATGATTTACATGTGATTTAAAACAAGTTCACAGTTTTATATTCAAAAACCTCGTCCTAACTTTATGCTAGTCCAGATGAGAACTTCAGGAAATTAAATAAAGTTACTTCTTTAAGATAATTTGGCAGAAAGAGTGTTAGAATAAACATATATTTTGGGAAATTAGTATAATAAAAAGCAATGCTGATTCAGATAGCTTTATATATTGGTTGGCATCATTAAATGAGGAAAAAGATTTTTAGTGGCTTAAATGAAATCTCTAATCATAATTCAATTGAAACACTATCTTTGAAAGAAACATATATAGAAGTTATTAAGTGAGTTCATATAAACGTCAAGCGAGTTAGCAAGTTTTATTAGAGTAAAATACATTTATAGCTAATAAAATATACTTTATATCTTAAGGGTTCCTTCTGTCATTTCTAGGTAGACATATATAATTGTTAATGCCTATATATACTGCAAAGATCAAAAGTAATTGCCTATTTAATAGTAATTATAGATTGCAGCTCAATTTCATGTTCAACTGTCTTACTTGTCCTTAGGTAAACTTGTAAGGAATTTTTTTTTAGAAAATGCTTTTCTTTTACCAGAACAGTATTTCCAAAGGATCACTCAATTCCCTGAAAAGTTTTATTATATCCATTTAACTTATTCATCCATGTTAATAGACAGTACTCTTCAATTTTGTACATTACATGTTAATTGGAAATAAATTAATTAATTTCAAATAAAGAAAATCAATGCCAAATACCTAATATTAGTCAAATAGTATTCAATTGTTAGTCTATGTCAAGAATCTTTCTAAGAAGATCACATATTAACTTATTTTTCCTCAAAGCAATCTTACAAGGTGTCTACTATCATCAACTCCATTTTAGAGACAAATACCAAAGCACAGTGACAAGGTAACTTGCCACTAGGTCAAGGTGGCTAGCCTTGCCAGCCAGTGGCAGAGAAATTGGACCCAGCTTGTTCTTAATATGTACATAGTACTCCCTCTGCAGAGCCGAGGTTCCCAAACCTGGATCTTTGTTAACTTCTAGACAGATCTCTTGAAACCCCATTGTGAAACTGCTCACTCAGGATCTATGTATCAAGATTAAACTCAGGAATCTGTATACTTTATTTATTTTTTAAATTGATGGGCAAAAGTTGTATATATTTATGGTGTGACTTTTTTGTCTTATTTTTATTTTGCAATGATGGGGACCACATTCAGGGCCTCAGGCATGCTAGGCAAGCACTGTACCACTGGAGATGCTTCTTCAGCACCTTCCAGATGCCCAGGTATGTGCTCTGAGAAAGAGGAACAATAAAAGAATCAAAGCCTGGGCTTTTGCAAAGTGAACACAAAGAGGGATCAGAAGCCATTTTTCCAGTGATGTCCACTGGCATCCAAGCAGGGTAAATCAGGGAGGGAATAATGGGTCTTGAGAAAGCATGGAATCTGGATTGGGTTCCACAAAGAGATCAAAGAACGAGTGCTTTGGGAGTAATGGAAAAAACCAAGTCAGGATGGGTAATCATCACTGCAAAATGAAACACTGCTACATGCAGGTCATTTGTTTTAATGAATTTATATGTATTGTTTATGTAAACTTGTTGTATACTTTCAAATTTTTCTTTCATATTACTGTTTTGGGGTTATTTACTATGTTTGCTTTGACTTCCATGCATCTTTCCTATTTTAGACAGGAAGCATTCTGCATAATTCTGCCAGTAGTTATCTTTAATATAGATCGAGGATTCCTAATCAAAAGATATAAAATTTCAAATGCTCCAAAACATGATGACACCACAGTGGAAAATTCCACACCTGACCTCATAAGATGAGCTGCTGTCCAAAATGCAGGAACACTAAAAATAGTGTCTAAAATTACATTCAGTCTATGTATATAAATTATAAATGAAACATAAATAAATTTTGTGTTTAGATTTGGGTCCCTTACCCAAGGTATTTCATTATACATATGCAAATATTTCCAATTTTTAAAAATCTGAAATCCAAAATACTTCTGTTCCCAAATATTTTGGATAAAGGCTACTCAACCTGTATTTTTATATTGCAAAGTCAAAATCAAAATATGATATGCAACTCACTTTTTTCTGAGATGAGAAGTTTTATACACTTATAATTTGGCTGCCACTTGCCAAGTACATCTTACACAGACGCTACAACTTGGGTTTTGTTAACAAAATCAGAAGACAGAAGAATTTTTAGTACTTAGGAAGTTATTTCTTGCAGAGCATATATTATTTAAATTTCTATAACATTGAAGACATACAAATCATATAAAGAAAATATAAAATCAAAACTGAAGGATCTGACGCTCAGTTTCAAAAACAAGTATGTATTCAGGACCCAGGAGCCTCTTTCTGATTTATGTTGCCATTCTGATAGTTTTTTAATATACATTACTTTTAACATCATACACGTTGAGATGAATTTTGGGCTTTTGCTTTTATTTTTTTTAAATCATTTCCACATTTTAATCTTATTTCTACTTTAACTGATAACAGCTTTACTATAAATTTTATTGTTCTATTTCTTTCTCACATAATGGCACTTCATTTTGGCCCACCAATAAATAAATGGTATAGATTTTTTACCTAATACTAGTCAACAAGTATTCAATTGTTAGTCTATGTCAAGAATCTAAAAAGATCACATATTAACTTTTAATTTTTTCCTCAAAGCAATCTTACAAGGTGTCTACTATCATCAACTCCATTTTAGAGACAAATACCAAAGCAAATTGACAAGGTAACTTGCCACTAGGTCAAGGTGTCTAGACTCGCCAGACAGTGGCAGAGAAATTGGACCCAGTTGTTCTTAATATGTACATTGTTCTATTTCTTTCCCACATAATGGCACTTCATTTTGGCCCACCAATAAATAAATGGTATAGATTTTCTAGTTATTTTTTTCAAGGGGTTCAGAGAGATTACTTTCCAAGGCTTTGTCCAGCTGAGAATTTTGTTGCCTTCACATATGAAGGAGAATTCGCCAGATATAATATTTTCGGCTAATGACTGCTTCACCCCCATATTCATTTTTGACTTTGGTTTTGTGTGTGCTAGCAAAAAACATTTGAATGAAAATTGTTTTAATTGTTTTGTTGACAACTGAATTTTTCACCCTACATCAATGTTTCCGGAAGTGTTTTTGTTCTTTGTAATTAAAATATTGTGCAACAACATGCTCAGGTATAATTTAACATAAAATGGGGCAAGCACTTACAACATAGCTCCTTCTTAAGCTCAAAAAAAATATCCTTTAAGATTTATTATTTGTTCCATTGACTCCAGGACCTCCATCAGAAGGCCCCTGTGTTGGCACTATGCCTTCTGCCCTCCTCATGGATCATCCTCTAACACCCTCTTCTGATCTTTGCTCCATTTTATTCCCCACATCATTGAATTCGTTTTTTGCAACAATTCTGTTTCTTATATCCGCCTACATAATTGGTTTGTTCTTGCTTTAATAGAGATATAATTAAGATATTATAAAATGCATAGTACTTGGATATCCAGTTCAATAAATATTAACAGTTATACACAGTTTTAACTACCTTTCCAAAAAAAAAAACAAGATATCAATCATTTCCACTACTCCAGCAAATTCCCTATGGCCTTTTCTAGTTAATTCTCCTAACATCACCTCCAACACTTAGGACCACTTCCTGATTTCTGTGAACACAGGTTAGTTCTGTTGGTCCCTGGATTTTATACATATGAAATCATACAGTATGTGCTTGTTTTATCTTTTTTTTCACTTAAGATATTTTTGAGATGTACTCACGTTTTGTATGTATAAGTAACTTGTTTTTCAACTTCTGAGTAATATTCCATTATGTGAATATACCACAGTTTGCTTTTATCTATCCTCCTGTTGACAGATGCTTGGATTATTTCAAAGTGGCAGCTTTTATGAATACAGCAGGTATAAACATTCTTATACAACTCTTTTTGAAAACATGTTTGTTCATTTCTCCAGGATAAATATCCAAGAGTGAAATTCCTGGGTTATATGTAGATGTATATTTAACCTTATAAGAAACTGTAAAACGCTCTTCAAAATGATTATACCATTTACCATCTCTCCAGCAGTGTGAGTTCACATGCTTGTATTTCAATTTTTTTGTTTTCTTTTTCCACTTTGAAAATTTGTATTTTCATCACCATTTGCTATATTTTCATAGTGTCATGTCTTTTTAAACTCTAAGGATGATGACAATTTTTAGAGATTTTCTTCTGGATCAGAAGTAGATCATTATTAGATGTTTGCTCTCATTCCTAAACTGCCTTTTCTTGTTTTGCAATGCTTTTTTTTGACAGGCTTCCTGCAGGTTTTTAATATTTGAGCAAGTCAAGATTTGCTCATATTTGTTATAGACACAGTGCACAAACTGTTCTTGGGCTTCCTCTCTATTCACAGTATGAGGCTAAATATCTCCCAAACTCTATAAACAAAGGGCAAATTGATAACATAAACATCATGTCTAGGAAATAGTGGATCCCTAGGTGGCTATGGCGATAAAGACTGTAAAAATGAAACAACATTCTCCAAGCTAATACACTAATATGTCACATTTAAGCAAACATTTGATCAATATGTTTGCCAGAATGTTCACTATGCTTTTTCAGCCACAGTGATACAACCCAGTCAAGAACTGAAGAAACTGCATGATGAATTTAAATCATGGGAATTTTCCTAGAAAAATTGAGAGCAATACCTACCTGATTTTTTATGTCTGCTAAATTTTTCATATTAACTAACTGTAGTGGGTAGCAAACTCTTGGCCATTTTTTCCCCTAACCTTTAAAACTTTCCTGTGAAAATAAAGAAACTAAATCACTTCCTTTAACATCAGTGATGATATCCCAATGTTATCCCAATCTTAATAATTTACGACTTAAATTAGAATTTTTAAAAATCCTAACTACTTTGATTCTATATAAAACTGGAAAAAAATCTCTAATTTAACATACCTTTCTTGATAATTTTAACAAAATAATAATGAATATTATTGTGTTTTTCTAATTAGTTGCTTGATGTAAAATATCTCATTGTAATAAACTAGAACTTGAGTTGTTGCAGAAAATGGTGAGAACTACCAATTTCAATATGCATGCAGCCTCACGTTCTGAAATATCAAGAAGACAAAAGCATCAGGAACACAAAAGAAAGACAAGTACAACATAAGTTCACTCATAATGTGGAATCCAAAAAAAAAACTTGACCTAATAGAAGCTGAGGATAGAATGGTGAGTACCAGAAGCTGGGGAGAGTAGTAGGGAAGGAGATGTGGGAATAGGTTAATGAGTAGGTACAAAGCTACTATTAGGAGAAATAAGTTCTGGTGTGCTGTTGCACAGTAAGGTGACCATAGATAATGATAATGTACTATATATTTCCAAAAGGCTGAAAGAAAGGATTTTGAATATTTTCACCATAAAGAAATGATAACTGTTTCAGAAGACAGATATGCTTATCCTAATTTAAATATCATACAATATATATCACAGTACACCCCATTAATATGTACCATTTTATGTGTCTACTTTAAAAGTTTTAGAAAAATAACCTCTTGTGCCCAATTTCATCTTCCTTTAAAAAATTTTTAGTTCAGTCATACACAGTAATAAAAGAAGGCTCACAGTGGATGCCTAGACGTTTAGGCTGACTCTCATTTTCTAATTGAGCAGCAGTGCACACACTCAGGAAAAACAATTAAAATGCATTGTAAAGAAAGAGTGCATTGCTAACCCAGCTGCCACGTAGAATGTCCTTCAGCTGGGTGAGCATCAGACTACCTGTCGAAAACCAGGAGTCCCATTTTGGCCAAACAAGGGTTAAAAGCAAAGCTGGTTCTTATAGTGTCTCAGAATTCTCAAAGTTGACAAAGATGGAATCTGACCTTGCTCACTTTGGCAAAGTCAAATACATTTTCTTATGAGACAGTATTTGATGATGAAGTTACTGAAAACACACACACACACACACACAAATCCAATCTTATAATAACCTTATAAAAACCTAGCCAGAAGGACAAAACAATAAGGGCGGGGGAAATAAAGAACCTTTAAAATACTTTAGAAGCAATGGTCCTTTATCGCCTAACCTCTAAACCACAAACAGGGTTAATGGCTTTCAGGGTTTAGTGTCATAGAAACATCTCTCTTCACAGACAAGTTCCCATTACTTTCAACCTCACTATTCAGTTAGATACTTTTAACAAAATAATAATGAATATTATTGTGTTTTTCTAATTAGTTGCTTGATGTAAAATATCTCATTGTAATAAACTAGAACTTGAGTTGTTGCAGAAAATGGTGAGAACTATCAATTTCAATATGCATGCAGCCTCACGTTCTGAAATATCAAGAAGACTACCAATCAAATTCATGTTTCTTAAACATAAAACTGTTATCTGCAAATTAGTTGCATCAAAAGTTTTTTTTAAAGAGAGAGAGAATCTTTAATATTTATTTATTTATTGTTAGTTTTCGGTGGACACAACATCTTTGTATGTGGTGCTGAGGATGGAACCCGGGCCGCACGCATGCCAGGCGAGCACGCTACCGCTTGAGCCACATCCCCAGCCCATCAAAAGTTATTTGCTGATTGACCAATGCCACAGTTTCACCAGTGAAATACTGACCTGTCCCCAGCCCTATCTTCACTTCATGTTTCAGGACCTCAAGCACATTGAGAAAGCCACTGCTGAGCCTGTGGAGAGAGAAGATTTCAGAGGAGATTCATGCGATTCCAACAATGGAAGGTCACTTAATAATAATGAAAAGCGATATCACTGAAAATGGCGTTTCCCATTGGATCATCTCTCATGCTGACACAAATACACAGTCAAACCAGGCCATCTGAGTCCTGGAGTACAAAGCATCATCAAGAGCTGAAGTTAATCTCAGGAAGATACAAAGCATCAAGAGATAAAGGGAAAGTGGAGAATCACTTATATGAAAAGAATAAATGAAGAAGTTAAACCTTACAATGAGTCCAAAAGTCTTATCAATGTTAAATTTGGTGGTGGTGGTGGGAGAGGGGCGGGGGGACAAGGATTGCTCAGGATTGAACCCAGTGGCACTTTACCACTGAGCTACACCCCCAGCCTTTTTTAATTTTTATTTTGAGAAAGGGCTTCACAAAATTGCCAAGGGTGGCCTCAAACTTGCCATCTTCCTGCCTTAGTTTCTCAGCTATCTGGGATTAAAGGTGTGCACCCCTGCAACTGGCTCTTAAGTATTTTTTAACTGACCCACTCATCTATATTAGGAAATAGAAATTATAAAGCACTGCCCTTCCTCTACTTGCAGAACAATTTGTAACCCTGAATAAGCAGTGGTTCATATTAAGGCTCAGAAAACAAGACCCCAAAGAAGCAACCTCAAAAATCAAAATCTTCCTCTGACCTAATCCTGACCCCTTTCTTCTCCACAAGACAATCCATAGAAACTAGAATTTTTTAGGCCTAGAGGGTGTAAATCATTGGATCCATGGCACTAAAACAGAAACTAAAATTTCTCTTTCCAAAAGTGAATCAGAAGCTAGAACCCCTGTTCTTCAAAGTAAGCCATAAAGCCTAGAAATATTACTCTTCCCCTGCTTTTTTCTTTTGAAGCTGGCCATGGAGAAATTGTCTGACCTGCTTTGTTCGATAGAAGGTCATAAGACCCTCACTTCAGAAAGGATCCTGCCCCATACCTGGGAGGGAAAAAATACTACACAGAGAAGCCAAGAAGAATCTGCCCAGCAGAGTTCACTGGGTTTCCCACTCAGCCTCTTAGCATTAGATCAAATCCTTTTTGTCCAATTATGTTCCTAAATGGCTGTCCGTGCTTCATCAAATCAAAGCATAAAAATAGAGAAAGTTCTCTATATCTTTTGATTTTTTTTATTCTAAAACATTCCATGCATGTAAAACTTTGCTTAAATAAATTTGTTAAATTTGTCTCTCTTTTGTTATGGAGGGTCGGCTATGACTCTCATGATAGGTGAGAAAAAGTATTACCCCATTACTCTCCTTCACTCTCAAGATAAATGACAGGTGGGAACAACTAGAAAAGGGTTGCAGTCTGGTGAATCTGGGTCTGAAATTTCAAATGCTGCCTCTGAGGGTGCAGCAACTAGGAGAGACAGTTTCTGGGCTGAATTGTGGACCTCATGACTCTGAGCTTAATAGATGTGCTGCCTGTCTAATAAGAGAAACTAAAGCACATCCTTAGAAGTCCAAGAAGATGCAAAGGCCAAACTAGTCTGCTCAAAAATGCACATTCCAAAACTCCAGTAAACACACAATAAACCTCTCAAATTTGTTGGAGAATGGTATTTAAGCAAAAATGTTTCCTTCAGAAATTTAACTTCACATCCAAATTTGCAAAACTGGATGAGTTTCCATTTAGAGTATGTTGTGCAGTGCATTCAAACACGGGATGGTAATTCTTCTCATATGGGGGTCACTAGACCATAATTTAGGTTACAGAGGGAAGATGCTCTACCATGTGACTATATCTGAAAACTCCTCAAAACAGTCCAGAAAAATGTCCTGTGGCTCTAAGTCCCCTTCACATACTGCCACTGACACATACTTGTGCCATTTGCGAAGTCCCTAAGCTTCCAACTGCCAACACCTCCAGCCCTTGCCAAGGAACTTCTCCTACTAGTAAAGTCCTCTCTGCCCTTGTTTGGGGACGGTCAGAAGTTCCAGGGAGTTAATGGTTCTTCACCCCCATTAGCAGCCCTCTCCCAATCACTATTGTTTATATACTCACTCCCTGAGATTTCTTAAAGAATTAAACTTCAGGAGCCCATAGTGATAACTCGCTTGATGATGCATTCCTTACTGACTTCTTCTTGTATTACTTCTATAATGGTACTCTCTAAGATCACTTCTTAAATAAACTTGTGCAAGCATGGATTTTTCACCTAGTATCCATTGGTCCCCATCGTAGGATCTATTAATTTACTGAAAATGATGCAACATTTTTATGTTTATGTTTTTTTCCCCAGAGATACAAGCCAGAAGTCATCTGAATCACTTATGAATTCATAATCTTTCAAAAGGTTAAGACCATGTTATAAAAATATTTTATATTCTAGGGAATGACAAAAGGAAAAGGTCCCTCCTGGGCTGCCGTATGTGAGCCAGTACCCTGTCAGATCCAGCACACTGTGGAACATTGGCTTCTACTGCACTGCACTTCCTCCTGACTCCAGAGCTCCAAAATGTGGCAACACCGCCTCCCTGGAGCACTGACTGCCATGTGCATTCTTACAGTCCCCGGCTCTAAATCCTGAATTTCTGTTGTATTTCCCATTATTCATTTTTTGTGCACATTTCAGAGATTTTAGGAGATGTGTTTTCAAATTCATACTCTGCAAAAAAAGTCCTCTTTTATATATTCTTCTTTTCCTCCACTACAATATAGGCAAATGTCCATTTATCTAGTTCCTGTCCCACTAAAACATAAATATAAGACAGATCCTGGAGGAATGAATGACTGAGAGAACAAAGGCTTTTTTGACTGCCGAAATGCAACATGCACATTCATAATCTTGCAAGCAATTATTGCCTACTCACGATAAATTAGAATTGGGACAATGTGAGATGGATGCTCCTCGTTCATTGAAGATGTTAAGTTCTTCTGCAGAAAGGTAGCAGCCATGCGCCATCACTGTCTGGAGAGAAGATTGTCCTACATGGAGTTTATCATTCAAAAATGCTTACATCAGTATTGACGCAAAACAAGATAGTATAGGGAGAAACAGAAACTGTGACTGGTGGTCACCACCTTTATAAGAACAGTTGCAACTGTACAAAATCCCTAGGTATAAATCTTAGACTTCAGAAAAGGCCTGTAAAACATTGTAATACAAAAGTCTCAGCAAATTCATGAATTTCACTAGCATTTCTTTTGGTTGATCCATAAAATAATGAGGGTTTATAGAGATGATGTACAGCACAGAGTGTCCAACCAATTTGAGGAATTATGATTCTATTATTTCTACTCTAGAAAATTGTCAAACTGCTGCTTTCTTTTCTAAATCTATGTGGTGAGCTACCTATAGAGCTATATTCACCAGAACTTTCTAGAAGTAAGTTTTCCCTCCTCAGCACATGAAAGCTGTGAAAGTTACCCTGCAAAAAATTGTTCTTTATTTCTTTTCAGTTTTAATATAGGCAACTATCTTGATACCATCAAATAATTTTTAACTCACCAATTTTACATTTTTCATAAAAATTAGGGGAATGTACTATCTAATAAGCATTAATTCAGAAGGCAAAATTGGTCCAAGAAAGCAGGTACCGAACACATATGAAATATCTTTCGATTTTCAGTCTTGGAAATATTTGTGTGTTTTCTTGAAAGACTTTACTCTCAAGATTATATTTTTCCACAGTATAAAACCTATATCTAAATAGCTTTCTCCTTTGGGAGGCATGGTACAGTGACCACAGAATTATAATTTAAATAAAACTTTCTCAACCTCTGTGCAAATAAAATTAACATGCAAATTGAAGTTTAATTTATTAATTATATGGAAATATATGTAAAGAAGGATGAAAATTATAATGTAGCATTTACATGATTTATGCAGAGTGTTAACCTTTTGAATCATCTCCATTCACATAGTAACAAAGAAATTATTTGCTGCAATAAACTCTAGCTGCAGTTTGTATATTTGCTTGAAGGTCAAGGCCAAAGGGTATATTATTGTAATGAGGTCTCTAGTCACTCATATTAACTTTAATTAATTATTAAATTAATACATACTCATTTTTTTTCAAATCTCAGAACTTTAAAATAACAAGTAGAAAGCTCTGCTTTCTCCCTCAGGAAGAATCATTTTCAACATTCAATATGTGTCTTCCAGCTAGTCTTTTCCAGGTGAGAATGTATTCCTTAATACACGCACATGCATCAAACTGGATTGCACATTCTTCCTTGTAAGCCTGGACACTTCATTCTTCGTGGATGTTGAACAAAATTCTAATTATATATGTTCTATAATGCAACCAATGCCCTCCTGATACCCCTTTTAAAACTTTCATATGTAAATTAATATCCCTATTCATATTTCTTACACAAAGGATCCTTAGAAATGCATCTGCTGACTTAAAGGCACATTTACATCCTAATGGAGCTGTACAAGTGTCCTTGGACCAATGACATTCCCACCCTCAAACGAAGCCTTTAAATTTATCTACTGAGAGGAAGCTTCACATCCATATTTAGCTACACACAGACACACACACACACACACACACAGACACACACACACTAGGTTTTACTCTGGTTTGGTAAATGTGTGCATTTACTTAGATTGCACCATGATACAGCATTTACCTTATTTGTCAGAAGATTGTTTCTATCATAAACATCTGTGTAGTGTTTATAATTGGGATATAAGTTTTTCACAGCTTCAACTTCATCACAATTTTCACTTATATGGCTCTAAAAGAAAAAAAATAATATTTTCATTTTTTTCCAGAAAAATAATAGAAATTCTATTTCCTGCCTCAAAATGGTGTGCTGGTTTCTACTTACTGTATAAGGAACCTTATCAATGGACAACAAAGACTGTGCATGAGTTTTATTTAAAACAATTATATGCATCATATACACCAATATATGACAAATGGAATAGCATGAACATGGTGTGTGTGTGTGTGTGTATGTGTGTGTGTGTGTGTGTGTGTTTGTGCACGCACATGTGTCATCTCAAGGCAAATTTTTCCAATCAAGTCTTTTCAAATTCCAAACTGTAGCAAGAAAAAAATGCAAAGATCTCCTTTAAGACAGTCAAGAGCCTTGCTGCTTATACTAATTTTTCTCTTCTGGTGTTGACTTTTAAGCAAGAGTTCAACAGCATGGTTCACTCATAAGAAAATTGAGAGCTGAGTTTTCGCCCAACGTCTGACCCTGATTATGTGTCTTAGGGCAAGTCAGTTCTTTTCTTTGAGTCTCTATTTTCTCATCTCTTAAGGAAAAACTCTAGATGAGTGATTTTCCAAATTCTTTTAGCTGTGAATATTTTAGTCAGGTTTTATGTTTGACAATCCATAGCAATCCATTATGTGGAAGGCATAAACAGGTTCAGAACGAAGCAGCATTGGGACCCTGGGACCCTGACTCCAATCTGTCTCCTTTGTTGGCTTTCTGAATGAGTTCTGCAGCAGAAAACAGTTTGGAAATAACTGAGCTGGACAATCCTGCAGTCATCGAGAAAAAGTCAATAAGAATTCAAAGCAAGCGAAACAAGTGAGTCTGGGACTCCCACACCAATCCTTCTCCAAGGTACCACAAAAGTGTTTTTAAGATGCTAGACTGGTATGGCAGTATGTAAAAACGTGGATGTGTAACCGATGTGATTCTGCAATCTGTATATGGGGTAAAAATGGGAGTTCATAACCCACTTGAATCAAATGTATGAAATATGATATGTCAAGAGCTATGTAATGTTTTGAACAACTAATAAAAAAATAAAAATAAATAAAAATAAATAAAAAAATAAAAAAGATGCTAGACTGTAGAGTAACCACCCCAGTCCCAAGCCTAAAACAACAATCATTTCACATCAATTGGTTGTAAGTATATATTATAGGAAATAACTCATGAGCAAATGCAATGCCATTTCTCTCTGTGTGTAAGGTAGAATATACATAGCCAGATAATTTTTTAAATGATTTTCTAAAATAGCTACTCCACTTATAGAGAGAGATCTATTCCCAATCTTGAGGAAACAGATAAATAAAATACATTGGCATAGGAAAAGAAGAAAGGACAACCAGACAATACAGGTCATTTTGGAAAATGTGAGTTTTTCTCATTTAATTTTTTTCATATAATTTTAAATGTCATTTGTATTTTATTCTTTGAGAAAGAGAAGTATTCTGTTTCCAAAGTAGAAACATCATCTAAATTTTGAATGTTATGTCCAGGAGATCATTGTGTGAGATTGAACCCAAAACTCAATTCTTATAGATCACAAATAATAATAGTATTAATAATGGGGAAGATGAGACTAGTTAATGGGACTTAAGATAGATCTTTAAAAAAAAAACTACAATATGGCAAAGAATCAATGTATTGCCTTTGCCCAACTTGACCTTTCCTATAAGATAGTCAATTCTTAAGAGGAGAAATTTTAGTGCAGTGTGTAATTAAGTCTGAATGGGGGGAGGGGAAGCTCCCAATTTTAACCCAGCTGTTAGGTTTTAAAAGTGTTATTCCTAAATTGCAACAACTTAATGACAAAGTAAGATATATTTTTTTTTGTTCCTGATTTTAAATTAGAAACTAAGAACAAAAGGGCTTTAAAATGCATTTTTGTAAAGCGGAAATTAGGTTCTTTTTGGTTTTCAAATAATAGCTGGTTCCTCCAAGAATGAAGATATGGAACACTGAGAAAGTATCAAATAAAAGAGAAGTAGGAAATAAAGGCATTAAATGTATTCTACAGAGAATAAGTAACCAGTTTGTCATTGACCTTCCTTATCAAGATGTGTTTGTCTCTTGAAGACTGATGGAAGAACATTGGGAATAAAAGGAACTTCAGGCTTCTTACTTGCAAAATTAAAGAACTGGATTAGGTGACATTCTGTAAGGGCATTTCCTGCCCTGTTATGACTGGACTCTAGGAAATCTCAGTAGAAAAAAATGGAAATTATGATTTAGAGTACTGAAAAATCTTGCTGGTCAGGACAGAGGCACAAAACAGAAGATACCTACCTGAATGTGCAAATCATGGGTTTTAGCGATGTTGCCAAGTTCACCCATCAAAGTCTCAGAGCAGGAAAGGGAAAAACGTGGTGTCACTACGGGCTTCACTCTAAGATACTGGAAATGACAAGAAAAAAATTGATGAGGAAAATATGGATATTATAAACATGTAGCATACTTGAAAATGCATATTTGATAGCAAGGTGACTTTACTTCATTTTTGAGGACAGACCCTGATTCTAAAAGTTGGTGGAGGCACTGGGTTTCATGGAAACATCTCACCATTGAGACTACAGCATGCTCTTCAGCACCAAGTTCAGAAGAAGAGGACTCCGTCCCAAATGACAGACACTCCTCTTCTCCCCTCCCATCTCTTCCCCTCCTCTCTCTTCTCCTTTCCTCACATCAATGTGCAAAGATGAAGTCTAGAGTGAATGACCTTTATGAAGAGCATTGGAGGCAGAAAGAGAAGTTCTTTAAAGGAGAGTACTGGAGAGAAGGCAAGTGTGCTGGGGCCTATTCCTCTTTCTACATCTTGAGGAATGTGGTGGCTCCAAGCTCCCTGAGAACTATTCTCATGCAGGAGCAGCGTTGGTGCCACCAGAAGAGAAAAGCCTTTTTTCTCTTCTGGGAGGGAGAGAAGCACTCATAGAGGGTTGGTGGGGATAAGGATCTACAAAGTTCCACCTAAGATTTCCAAGGTTAAATTGGAAGAAACTCTGAGGAATCCTGTGTGTTCCATTCAGATCATAAAAGATGGTAAGGGAAGGGTCAGGCTTGCCAGTCTAAGAAATTATCCCCTGGAGCCACGAACCGACCTGCTGCAGTAAAGGCAGGAGGTAGCATTGTCTGCCTAGGTTCACCAAGGCCAGGGCACTGCAAAGGGGGTGCCTCACTGACTGGTCACACAGAGAAGAAGGCAGCATCGGCCAGGGCACTGGGGCTGAACAATGCTTGCTTTTTAGACCAGACCAGGGTGTGCAAGTGACCAGAAGCAGTGGTGAGGTAGCCACCAAATAGTCCCATAGCTTCCAGGTTCTACTCATCTGCCCATAACATGAAATCCTCTCCCCCATTTCGAAAGACCAGTTCTGTGAAAGCGAAAGGTCCCAGAGGAGAAGGAAAACCACCAAGAATGGGAAAGTTGCCTTGAGATGGTGACTCTCAACTGGGCAGTGACTGAGATTTTCATCCTTGAGATCCACTAAAAGCTTAGGGGACATAGGATGAAATTTACCCAGCTTATTAAATCTAGTTTTTCTGTTGCACGTAAGCAAGGGCGTTGGGAGCCAAGAAAAGTACATGCAATTGTAAGAATGAAGCAAACTGCACAATTTTCACATATCTGAATAGCGATCAATCAAACCCACTAAAATCAGTTAACAGATTCCGATTTCAAAATTGTGTCTTAAACAAAACACAGTGTTGAGCAGTGTTGCACAAGCCTTCAGTAAAAAAAAAAGCAAAAAAAAAAAAATGCCCAACTTTTGTTTCTAAGAGTTCAACTTTTGGGATTTCACAAATAAGTGAGTTCATGTAGTATCTATCTTTCTGGATCTGCCACATTCCACTTAATATAACGTTCTACATATTTATCTATTCTGAACCAAATGGCAGAATTCCTTTCCTTTTTAATCACTAAATAATAATTATGTGTGTGTGTGTGTGTGCAGGCACAAATATGAGTTGTATTGCATTTTTTATACACTCATTGATCCATGGACACTTAGATTCTTTCCGTATCTTGACGATAGTGAATAACACTGTAATAAAATGGGGGTACAGATATCTCTTTAACATACTGATTATATTTCCTTTACATATATATCTAGAAGCAGGAGATAGAGTTCAAAGGGTACAAATTTTCAGTTATAAGATGAACAGTTTCTTGGATCTACCATACAGGTCAGGTGATAATGGATGTGTTAATTAATTTGATTGTGAATATCATTAAACAATTGTATGCACATATCAAACCATCACATTGTGCACTTTAAATATGTGCAGGCTTCATTTGTCAACTGTTTTAAAATTTTAAAAATATTTTAAAATCTTAAAAATGCTTGACCTCAATGAGTTGGATTGACAGATCCTCTGTGACAACAATTTAAGGTTGTAAGGAAATACTTCTTTATGCTTGGAATAAACTAAATGCACATGGACCAAAATCTATCAAGCAATTTAATAAAGATGAATAGAAAGGCAATTCAAACTCAAGCTGTGAACACTTTTACTTACATTCCTTTGAAGCATTTCTGACACAAATCTGAAATGAAGCAACAAATGGGAATTTAGAAAAATTTAAGCATTTTCAAATAAATGTTTTAAAAGGGTGAAAACAAGATCCTTACATGTCCTAATTTCCATGCAAACATTTCTAATGCTGCACATGTTTCACCACCACCAATTAAAGTTTAATAAGTAGTAATTACTCTGCTCTCTCATTTGCAGCCAAAGATGGGAGGCAAAATCACAGGGAAATGTGATGTTATCATCTAGCATCAGTTGGGCTGTTCATGAATATTCCCATAGCACTCAAGCTGTTCTACCAGCTCCAACTTTGTGTGGGGGAATATTGCAATATGTTGTGCTCCACGGATATTACCAGCATGGTGTCCTGTGCACCTGGAAGCATTTAGAAGTTATGGGATTCTCCACTGCTAATTCCCCTAAAGTGGAAGCTACTCACTCACATGATATCACCATTTATTCACAAGGGCACAGTCTTGTTGGGGGAGGGTGGATATTGGAGTAAGGAATAGACCAGAGGTGGCTATAAAGCATGCAGTGAATGGGACACATGGTGACAAGTGTAAATAAAGCCTACGGAATGGCTCCTTCTGCTCTGGCTGGAAAAGTTTACTAGCTATAATTTCCTTTCTTCTGGTATACTCTTTCTTCTAAATAAAATATGAATTAAGGTTTACAACAATGAATAGAGGAGTTGAGCATACACCCAGAGCTAAAGGGAAGGTGGGACCTTTCTCCCCTCTGTGAGTTTGCAGCACCCCCTATCTTCCTTTTCAGGGGACACACTGAAAGTGAGAGAGGCCCAGGGATTGGAAACAAAGTTGGGCTTCTAAAAACTTGCATCAGGATAGGTTATTTTTGGGTAAAGATTTATATCCAAGAATTTTCTTCTATGTCTCTTTGATGTTGAATATGATATAATGAAATTCCTTGTCAAGTACTCAAGGTACTATTGAAAAGCTACAGAAGATTATTCAAGAAAATACTTATTTGTTCAGTAGAATTTTTTTTTTTTTTTAAACTCTCTCTTTATTTATTTTAGTTTTTTTTTTTTCGGCAGACACAACATCTTTGTTTGTATGTGGTGCTGAGGATCGAACCTGGGCCGCATGCATGCCAGGCGGACGTGCTACCGCTTGAGCCACATCCCCAGCCCCTGTTCAGTAGAATTTCTTTGTATTGAGATGAAATGATAAAAACCCGCGATCTCAAGCAATAAAATTACTTACAACCAAAACTAATCTAATGAGCAGGCCACACATACTTAAAACCAAATCCAATCTTCAGGAGAAGCACTGATCCATAATACAGGATAGGAAAGCAGTAAATTTTAACAAAAAAAATCCTTCATTTTACAAAGGGATTTACCTTAGCGGTCCTACAGCAAGTTCCTAGAGGCTTTAAAACATAACTTTATAGACAAATGTTGACATGAAAAATTTTTTAAGGAATATGCCAGTTTTATCTAGTTAGGTAACCAACACAGTGACCTCAGCAAATGGGAAGAGGAACTAATGCATTAATTTGTCTTCCAACTTTATTATAAATCATATGAAGACTCCACAGTGTGTTGACACATCTTGAGATATATCTACAGACTGTATTCTCAGTCTTTTAAATAAAAATTCTGCTTCAACTGTGTGGAATTAGGGGAGAAAAGTGAGAGGAAGGATGCTAAAAGCTTCTATAGAAGCGCTATTGTACCACAGGAGAAAATCATGTGTGTCTGGGATCTCTGAAAATATGCTCTACTTTAAGCCTTCAAAGTCTTTGCAAAAGAAATTATTCCTTGTGAATTTAGAAGCAACCCTTTCAAAAATATATTTACTTTGAAAAAAAAACCCAATCACTTTCTGCTCAACTCTTATTTTAAGGGATATGAGCTAGAAAATACATATTTCACAGACATTTCTATTTTCAAAAGCTGTTTTACTAAAATATAATTTACATACCATAAAATTTACCTGTTTTAAGTGCACTGTTCAATAATTTTAATACATTTACTGAGTTGTGGAACTATCATCATAATCCAGTTTTTTTTTTGTGGGGGATACTGACCTCAGGGACACTTGAACACTGAGCCACATTCCCAGATCTATTTTGTATTTTTTTTTTAGAGACAGGGTTTCGCTGACTTGCTTAGCGCCTCACTTTTGTTGAGGCTGGCTTTGAACTTGCAATTCTCCTGCCTCAGACTCCCAAGCTGCTGGGATTACAGGTGTGTGCCACCACATCCAGCCATAATCCAGTTTTTAAACATTCTCATGGCCCCAGTTAGATTCCTTGGGCCCATTTGCAATTAATGGGCTTTCCTACCTCTAGCCCCCGACTTTCTGTCTCTATGGATTTGCATTTTCTATGCATTTCACGTAAATAAAACCATATACTATGTGGCCTTTTGTGTTCGGTTCTTTCTCTTTGCATAATATATTTAAAGTTCACCCAGGATGTAGCATATATCAGTACCTCATTCCTTTTGTGGCTGAATAATATTCTATCATATGTCACATTTTATTTACTCACTCACCAACTGATGGACATTTTGATTGGTGAATGACAATTCCTAGATGGCCTTGGTGATCTGACTCTTACCCTTTTCTTGCTTGTAGTTGTCATAGTTGAAAGCATATGCTGAAAATTCTACATCCTGAGATAAACCTAGGCTCTGTGCTTTTTTGTTCTAGGCAGGATGTCCTGGAATTCTTTAGCCCAGTGCATCAAGTTTCGCCCAGGTATAAAAACCCAGACGGAGCAGAATATCAGAGTCCCTCAGCTATAGTGAAGTTTGGGGCATATATAAACATGAAGCCACCCATCCTGGGTTACTCCTGAGCCTTGAGGACCAGCTTATCAAGAATCCTAGGCTTCTATTATCCCTTGCTAAGTATCTGTAGGTAAAAACTTGCTTAACTTTATGCATTCTGAAATGTTCTGTGTCTCACTGGACTCACTCAATTAGATTGACATGGTGCAAGGTATTGATGCGGTGTATGAAGTCCTCTGCTAGACTGATGGTGTGCATTGTGAAACCTGCTTCATATTTGGCTTCTATGAATAATATTACTATGAATATTTGCATATGAGTGTTTATGTGGACATAAGCTTTCATTTTCTTTGTACATATCTAAATTTTATGATTCTGTCTGCATATGCCATCATATTATTTGAGGTGGAGATCTTTCTGAAGTTCATAATCCCTATTATATGCTCAGAAGAGCAGCAGAGCAGGCCTTGGTACCTTCTATGTTTTCTGTTTTGATTATGTGTCACCATTGAAGGTCCTCAGAACCTTTATAGGTAGTACAGTGAGCCCACAGATGGGGAAGCAAGAAAGGAAGAGGAATCAGTATTCCAGCCTATATGTCTATACCTCACCTTCAGAAGATAACTTATCATGTCACGAGTTCATTTTAATGTTTCCACCATATAGCTAGAAGAACTACTTTCCTCTTTCTATGATAGGACAAAATGAGAGTGAGGGATGCATAGAACACTTGAAAAAATACTACAAGAATATAGGGGATAAGTATATTGGCAACTTTAGGTGGTTTAGTTATGGAGAATATTTTTCTTTTTTGTTGTGGAACTTAGTGATTCTCTATGTTTCGTACAATGCTCTTGTATGCCTTCTGTTTTTGTTGTTGTTGTTGTTATTATTATTATTTTGTATTGAATTCAAGGTGGGATCCTCATCATCATAGAAAGAACTCAAAATTCAGAGTCATAGACCCTGGTTTTAAGTGTTGGCTCTGCCACTTAAAAGCTATGTGATTACTATGGTCTGGGTGAAGCTCACTCAAAGGTCCACATGTTGAAGGCTTGGTCCCCAGGGTGGCAATGTTGGGAAGTGGTGGAACCTTGAGGAGGTTGGACCCTGAGGAAGGTCCTCAGGTCATTGGGGACATGCCCCTGAGCAGGGATTGTGGAACTACGGCCAGTTTTCTCTTCTTGGTTCTACTTCCTGGCTCATGAGGTAAGTGACTTTCTCCATCACCTACCCCTGCCAGGATGTGCTGCCTCATGAGAGTCCCAAAGACATGGAGCCACTCGGTCAGATACTGGAACCTTCAGAAACTGAGATAAACCTTTTTTTTTAAGTTTATCATCTCTGGCATTTCATTATACTAATGGGAGGTTGACTGATGCAGTGAGTGTGGGCAAGTCACTCAGACTGTGCCACACTCAGTTGACCTAAGACAGACGCCTCGTAGAGATTTCTATGGGGAACAGTGTAGCACTTCAGAGGAATGCTCTTTATAAATCATTAAGAATTACTAAATAATTGAGCAGATTCACTGTGGGCTAGCTGTGGACACTGCATTAAACAGAACACTCTGACCCCAACTGGGATCACACAGATCCCAACTGGGTCCTAAAAGTATCTGGTTTCTTCTCTCCATCTTGAACTCCATCAGTGCAGCAGAGGACTCATCCAAAAGACAAATCAAGACAAATGGATGTGTTACCTCTCTGTTTCCTTGATTGATTCCTCTGTGGTTTCCTTGTATTCTGGAACAGCATCATTCAAATCCATGCATACTTTGCCCACAAACGCCCGCTGCCCAAATTTATCTATGAAACACACATGAAAAGAATCTGAAGGCATGTTTCTTTTTCAAAGAGTGTGTTTTCTGAGTTTTTAAAAAGCACCTGTAAATTAAAATCACTATGACAAACACCACTCAGAATGTAAAGGATCATCAGTCATCAGGCCACTTAAGAACAACAGCGCTTACCATATTCTGTCAGTAGTAAAGTTTCTTCCTTTCATTCCACATCCCCACTCCCAGACTGCCCAGGTAATACTTGGGTGTTTCGTACTTCTTACTCAGCTTTTCTTTTTGCATGTACACTTTGTCTATATTTTTACTAATGACATAGCTTCTTTGCTCTCATTTTATCGCAAAGGAGGAAACAGCCTCATATCCCAGAGAAACATTCCAATACTCTTTAAAATGCCTACCCTCCATTTCTTCTTTCTCTTTCTTCTTTTTCATCTACTCACAGTCTGCCTCCTATCTCCTACTGTACCACCATCCTCAGGATTGAGTCTCTCTCTCTATATATATATATTATGATCCTCTTCTAGGTAATACACAGTACAGTATAGTGATAAAAACTTGAGTGCTAGGGTTTTGGCAGATTGAGGCAGGAGGATTGTAAGTTCCACTGGGATTTCAGATGTGACCCACTGCACCCAGCTATGTGCAGGATATTAAGAAATGTACACAATAACATGCATCAGGTGACTGGCATATGGTACTCAGTGGCCATACTGCTATTCTTCTTAACTGTAGCCATGCCAGTATTATTGTCTTTTAGCTAATGCTACTAGCAAGGCTGTACTGAAGAACCTAGTCCTCATCAGAGGTGCTAGAAGAAGCATTCTGTTTCAACTATAATGTTGAAGCTACAGGGACAATTGTTTTTATAATGTCTCTATTACTATCATAAGAGTCTTTCAAAAATCTTTCTCTTTCTTTTCCCTGTAATTTATTTTAATACCTGGCCATTAGATTAATCTCGCTTAAAAATACCACTTTCATTATTTCACCCACCTGTCTCAAAACCATCTTTGAGTCTTTGATGCAAAGTTGAGCTCCTCCACAATCTGAACCATCCTATCTGCCCAGCTCCTCTACCCTCCCACCATGCAAAGAATCCTCTGCACCATTGAACTCTTCTATTTCCTGCTTCCTGTTATCCACCCACCATTGACATTCCTGTCCTCTTGCTCCTGTCCATCTCATTTCCTCCCCCTGGCAGACACTTTAGTCTTTCCCCATTTTGTCTCCTCTCCAGAGTCCAGTTTAAAAGCCTCTTCCCAGATGACCCAATCCTGGGCTCTCTTTGCTTCCTCTGAAAACTGCAATATTATTTTTAGTGTCACTCATTAGGCCTCTGGCATAAACTACCTTGGCCACCAGCAGTGTCATAAGTACATCAGCAACATTATTTACTGAGTGCCTGCTGTGTGCCAGGCAGTGTGCTGGGTACAAATTTGGAATCATCAACCTAAATCCAGTCTCAGCTCTACTTACTAACCATGAAAACCTGGACAAATTATTTAACCTCTCTGAGCAGGAGTTCATCCATCTGTGCATAGAGAATATCAACACATATCTCAGAGGGTTGTATACAGATGTATTCATCCATATAGAGTGCTTCATACAATATCCGGCCACCTCGTAATAGAACCATGGGTATATTTTCTGTCTGGTTCTTCAAGGGCAGAGATTATTTTCTGTTTCATCTAACATCATGCCCTGAGTCTAGCCAACAGCCAAAACCTGCCTGTTGATTATGACATAATAACTGTTGCTACAGCTCAAGTTAATAAACTGCCCTAAAAAAAAGCCCAAATTAATACACAAAATTGAGATCCATAAACATTATTCTGGAACCAGAAGGCATAAGTAAATAATAAAATTATTTAAATAATTAAAACACCATTCAAGGACCAAGGTTATACACAGACACTTAATTATCTACAAAACAATGCAATGCTCAAATTCTAGCAATTAAAAGGCAGGACTGCCACCAAGCATACATTGTTGCCAGGCATGGCCTGGCTGTCTTCTCTTGATGTGCCCATAAATTGTGCTTTCATCTACTCACCTGTAATTTCCGCAAGGAGCAGAGATGAGTCAGTGTGAATTGTTCCAAAGTAACAAGCTGTGGTTGTTCCATTCTTTAGCGTTCTCCTCTAAAAATATATCACAAAAAACCCTGAATTGCATGTGCTCAGGAAAGTCACATGGCATATGCAGACAAAAATAGAATCCTAGTTTTTAATTTTAAAGTGTTTTTATTTAAAGGTATGCCATCTTGATGTGGAATATACTTAAGTGGCAAGAGTACTTATATTCCAAAAATTTTAGCTGGAGAAAAGGGTGATGCTTTTGATTTCCTAGATTCACACAGTTCTGTTTCAGAATTCATAAAATGTGATACTAATTAATTCTGTATTTCCTAGGATTACTTAAAGATATCCAGATTTTTATCACATCTGGGAGTGCATTAAGAAAATTTTCCCATTACAGAGTAAAATTATTCAGCTAGACTTCCAGTTCAACCTGACAGATTGATCACACATACCTGTCTTTTTTCCTTAACAAATTTTTACTAACATAACAGTAAAAAAAAAAAGAACCAAATTTACTAACCCACAAGAAGAACACAAGAGGAGATGGAAGCAGAGGAGAGATTTCAAAATATTTTAGGAAGACAAAAAACATGGATAATAAACTGGAAACAAATTAGGAAGAAGGTAGGAAGCACATGGGCACCAGCTGGAAATTGGCTGGAAGTCTGGGCAGGGTCCTACTTCTCCCCATGGAAGTCAGTCAACCACTCTAACCTGTTCCTTGCAGGAAAGATTTATTCTTAATAGAAAGTGGATAGTACATAGAGGGTGCAAACCCCCAAACACAAGGTGAAGAAGTGGTTTAAGTGGAAATTTGGGGTCCTCTGTCTTCTTCCCACTACTTCTGAAAAGGGACTGAAAGATTATTTCCTAAAGAAAACAAATGGCTCTACAAGAAAGATATCCTCACAGTGACATTTGGAAACTATTCACTGCTGCAACTCTTCATCCTAAAGTGAAGTTCACCAATCAGAAAGTGCTACCTCCACCAGCTCTTCCAACCAGCTACTTGAGGAAACCTGCTATAAACAAGAGGAGGGAGGGGGGGAAAGAATCTAAAAAAAGATAAAAGCTTGGAGGAAACATAAAATCTACAAGTTCAGAAAAAAACCTCTGCTAAAAAAAGCTGATTAACATCTTCAAAGAAATAAGATCAGACATTACATGCACAAAACAAGAAGAGAATGCTATGCAAATCAGAGAAAAAGAGCTCTCCAGAAGCAAAAAAATAGTATACATTATATTTTGGAATCCAGTAGAAGGGTTGTAGGATAAATTAGAAATAATATCTTAGAAAAAGAAAGATGAAAGTCAGGAATAAAAAGATAAGGAAGTTAGGCTCAATCTCAGAGGTCTAACATTTAGAATAAAGTTCTAAAATTGATTTTTTTAAAGAAAATGGAGGTGGGGATGGGGTTATGGCTCAGAGGTAGAGAGCTTGTCTACCATGCATGAGGCACTGGGTTCAATCCTCAGCACCACGTAAAAACAAAATAAAGATATTGTGTCCATCTATAACTAAAAAATAAATATTTTTAAAAATTTAAAAAAAGAAAATGGAGGTATGAAATTACCTGAGATATAATATTGGTTTTCAAACTGAAAATCCTTACTGAATTCCCAGCACAATGAATTAAAAATAACCCAAATAAGCTATATGATTGTGAGATATTAAGTCCATAAATACAGAAAGAATCTAAAAACGGCCAGAAAAAGAAAATCAACCATAGACAAAAGACAGAAACCACAGTAGCACTGGGTTTTTCACCTACAGTTCTAGAGGCAGAAGAAAAATGCCTTCAAAATTCTGGAGAAGTTATTTTTAATGTAGGTAGGATTTATAGCCCGGTAAAATATCAGCCAAGTGTGGTTGTAGCATAGAGACATGATTAGATATTAAAAGTCTTGAAATCTTTACCTCCCATGAACACTTTCTTAGGAAGCTTCTAGTAGATGTGTTTTAGCAAAATGAGAGAGTGCCACAAAAAAAAAGGAACTCCTGAATTCAAGGAGAGGAGGGGTGTTGGTCCAAGGGCACAAAGCTTCACTCATGAAAGATGATTCGCTTCCAGAGATTTAATGTACAGAACAGTGGCTGCAGTTAGCAATACTATGCTATTGTATATTTCAAAATTGGCTATTATATATCAATTATATTAAAATTATATTATATATATAATATATTTAATTATATTAAAAGTTTTTACCACAAAAGAAAAAAAAGGGAAGGGAAACAACTTTTGGAGGTGATGATATCTGTGTTTATGATCTTGACTATAATGGATTCATGGTTGTATTGTGTGTTCATCAAGTTATATTGTATATTAATTATGTACAGTTTTTGTATGTCAAATTGTACGTCCATCCTACTTCAATAAAGTAGTTAAATAAAAACTGAAGAGTAAAAATAAAAACCACCAAATTCTAGCTAGCAATGGAAACATTATACAGACACTGTCTTGGGGTCAGGCCTGGATGAGAAATTGTAGTTTCATATTGGACTAGAATGAACTAAAAAGACTAGAAAGTTCAGGAATATTCCCAAACTAGAGTCAAGGGACAGGACAGAGATAGCCCAAAGAGAAGGGAGGAAGGACGGAAGGACAGATGAATGGAAAGAAGGAGGAAGGGAGGAAGGGAAAGAGCGAGAGAACCTTAAAGCTACCCATGTTTGTTCCCACTGAGCTCAGCTCATTTAATAAACAGGCCACACAGTTATTACTTATGTAACAAAAAAGAAAATAAGAGTTTAGCTTAAAATCTCACTAGCCAAGCTATCTTTTTTTTTTTTTATTGGTTGTTCAAAACATTACAAAGCTCATGACATATCATCTTCCATACATTTGATTCAAGTGGGTTATGAACTCCCATTTTTTACCCCAAATACAAGTTGCAGAATCACATCGGTTACACATCCACATTTTTACATAATACCATATTAATGACTGTTGTATTCTGCTATCTTTCCTATCCCCTACTATCCCCCCTCCCCTTCCCTCTCATCTTCCCTCTCTACCCCATCTGCTGTTGTTTAATTCTCTCCCTTGTTTTTTTTTCCCCCTTTCCCCTCACAAACTCTTATATGTAATTTTGTGTAACAATGAGGGGCCAAGCTATCTTAAATGCAGCTACTTTCCTTCTTCATCAGTTCTGTGTTTGGCCTTCCCAGGTCCCAATTCCACCCTAGCTTTTCACAAGCTTTATAGAGAACTATCAATGACTATTTTGTAATTTTTCCATGTTTAAAGAAATCTGTCAGGAACAACATCAAATTATGGGCTATGTTTCCCAGCCTTTCTTCGGCTTCCAATTCTTGACGAAAAGAATTTTGCGACTAAGTTTTATGAGCTGAAAAGCAATTCCAAACTCAAGATGACTATGAGCTTCAAGGCCAGTAGCAATGGCCTTTTAAAAGGTGGGGGCAGGGGGTGATTCCCACTTTTTTTCACCCTGTACTATAGTGACTTCATATTTCTTTGGAACTGGTTGAATTCCTCCCTTATGCATCTGCCCAATTGATGAAGACCCCATAGAGCAAGTATGTTGATTGTATTATGAGAAGAACAGTTTCAGCTAGTTTGTCTCAGTTCATTGACCAAAGAAAGATCTTATTCTCTTTGTCCTCTAACTGTAAAATAGGCTGATTCCTGAACTTTCTTGTCATTTTAGTTCATTTCAGCCCCATTTGAAATTGTAACCTCTCATTCAGTTTGCAGTACTGAAAGGGAAATATTATTTTTAGGTTTGGCTTACTAAGAGTTTTTTCTTAATTTTAGGAGACATTTGCTAACATATACTTTATTTGAAGATTGTCACTACTGGCATAACTTATGGAGCAAATTGGCTGATGTAGATCTATGACTGTTTCTGGGGGAGAGAAGAAAAAGAGTAGAATTATTGGTTTTACTCATGAGAACTTCTTTTATACTCCTTTGCATTGCCACAGGAAAGCTTAAGCCAAGCGACAAGTTCTAATGAGCAAATCTCAACATTCTTAAACAGATGTCAACCTTACTCTCAGCTCATCCAGTTGTTAATATGTGAGCCTATTCACAATCTGAAATATATATGTATACATGCATCAGGAATTAAGCCTATTTTGTACTCACTAACATCCAATACTTAAATCTCTGATGTAAGAACTAATATTTGCAAATCATTGCCTGAAGGATATATAGTCCTTGATACCCATCCCTCTAGCAGAATAGTTTGATACAGCTGGGCCTTTTGATTCCATAGCTACTTTATAGTACATATTTTGACAACACAGAAACTATCCACATTAAGGTATTTGGGGATTTATTTTCTTAAATTTCATTGTAAGGAATGGACATGCTTTATTTTAACAAATGTGATATTTTTAAGTCACACGCAGAAGGTAAATTTCATGGATGATTTAGTTCTCCGGATCAGGTACTAGACATTTAAAACCTAATTTTTGACAAACTCTAAAGAGTGTATCCAATCCCACACTCCCATGGTATACATTGACTTTGTGACTTTATTTTATTTTTCCACTTTTTTTTTCTTCACTGAGATTTGATGACTCATTTTCTTTTGCTGTATACCGTGCAATTTCAAGCTATCTCAAAACTGTTTTAGAACAATGAGGTATAAATAAATTTTGAGAATAAAGACTTGGTGTGGTTAACACAACTCATTAAGACAATGTTCCAGCAACTTCTTCCCAGTTATCCTGGTGTTACATAGATGCAGGCTAACTATGTGAGACCCACAATTACACTGGATTTATAATTAAGCGAGTCAAGTGTATAAATGTTACCACTTGCTTCTGCTCTTTAAGGCTGGGATGATGCAAGACCAGGGGAACTGGTAGGGTGGCTAGGCCAGTCACTGTGGAAGGCATATAATACTGTCACTACCATGCAATCGACACCTTAGGTGGAAAACTATCAATGAGTCCAACAAACAGTGGTGTACAGACCAAGTGTGCTGAACAGCAGGAAGTGGTGGAAGAAGAAAATACACCTGAAGTTCTACTTCTCTGCTGCGGAAGCTGTTTCTGGTTGCTCAGTGTGGTCTGGTTCTGGGCACAGGGTTGGATAGAAAGAAAGGAGCTGAACTGCTTGAAATTGTGGAAGGAAGGACATTTTCAGAGTTTTCCATATGTGATTGGCACGAGACAAAGCTCATTGACTAAATAGCCCCAGAGTTCCCTCTAGTGGTGCTAATGCTCAAGTCACATCCTTGCGGGTCTTTCAACGTGGCAGCATCCTATTTTCCCTCCTTTTAAGCCTACCAAAATGCATGATATTCTTCTAAAGGTAATTTAAAATTTTAATTTCAAATTTCTTTGGGTATTTTTTTGAACAGACACATAGAGCTCTTACCATGTACTATTTTAAGAATCTCACAAATATTAACTTGCTGATTTATCATAACAATCCTATGAGGTAGATACTATCACTATTATTTACAGATGGGGAAAGTGAGTCACAGAACTTTCCAAAGGTCACACAACTATTCCATATGATCCTGAGAACAGCATTATGAATTGGCAAGAATAAGGGAATACAAATAAGCATTTAAACCTAAATTTGGTAATGTAAAATATGAGGCATAAAAGAGAGTAATGAAAAGTCCACCAGATTGAGGATTTGGAGACTTAGATTCAAACTCTCTTCTTGCCACAGTCCAGCTGTGTAGAGGAGGTGGTCACAAACTCCCTGGATTATGGAAAAACTTTTTTTAAAAAAATGCTGTAGTCCATCAAAGCCTTAACTGCCTAAACTTTATAACTTTAAATCTGGCTTGGAAAGGATATTTCTATAACCAACCAAGCGTAATACAATACTCACACACAGGATACTTACGACAACTCTGGTGTAGACTTCTTCAGCAAAATCCATGCTCTGGAATCTCCGCTCCACAGGAAATGTGTAGTTGGTCAGCCACTCCAGAAGTGGCAGGTCTACATTACTTCCAGCAAAGAAATACTGAGGGGCATGAATGTGTGTATCCACTAGCCCAGGCATGAAGAACTCACTGGAAATTAAGATGACAGGAAAGGCATTTAATAACATCTTTATTCATTTTGCATATCTTCAAAATCACATATTGTCTTGACAATGATTTAATTGTTCATCCTACACAGGTTTATGGCTGATGCAATCTGACAACTGTGCATTGTCAGGAAATGGGAATCAGGCTCTGTTGAGAGATATAGAGCTCTAAGTTGAAAGGACAGGTACGAGGGTAACCAGAAATCACCAAGGGAAGGGAAAGCACAGCGCTGAGCAGAAGCAAAGCAGTCGTAGCACAAAAAAGGAGGGAAGTTATGACCTAATTCAACTATTTAGTTCTCACAACTCGTAGTTGTAAGGCAGAGAGCTAAGAAAGGAGAGGAGATCTGTGAAACTTCTAGAGCCATATTGAGGAATACACAGAAGTCACTGAAGGTGACTGAAGATGAAAAATATTGGCTGCAATTTTAGGTGCAATGTCATCTTGATCTTGGCGGGCTGCAAGGAATCTTGTCCTTGGCCATAACCTCAAGGGGCTGAGTTCTGAAAGGAAGCAGCAGACTGGGGCTGGCTAGGGACAGGTGAATTTAGAAGACAGAAGTTTGAGTGGGTCATTGATCTGAATGGCTAAGTGAAGAGGGGGCTGTGACTATCATTCCCTAGATGTTTCTGTTTATTGCTGCTGTTACCCTCATCCACCAATTACTTTTCACATTTCTACTCATTATTATACTAGAAAGTCTTGGAAAGATATGAAGAGTTTTCAGAAGCTATCTGCAGAATGAAGGCAGCCCAGTGCCGGCAGACACTCAAAGCTCTGCTAAAGAGCTAATTTAGTTCATTGGTGTCTATTAAGTGTCTAAACTTACCAAACAGATACCTGTTAAAAGTTGATACGCAGTACCACTGCTACCACTCTAACCAAATGTCAAATCACATAAGGAATTTGAACTTAAAACTTGACATTGCAAAGAATCTCATTTCCAAATCGAATGCATAGATATACTCAGATGGAAGACAAAGGATCCAGGAGTCACTCTAAAGGTCTTATTTTAAAAGGAGAGCTGGAAATGGTGATGAAGATGGCAGTGGTGACAGCAGTTAGTATTTCCTGCATATGTATATGCACTGGGAACTGGACACAGCATTGTGGGTGCATGATGGTATTTGTGGGAGACAGGCTAGGTGTAAAAAAAAAAAGAAGAAGAAGAAGAAGAAGAAGGGTTAGGTGTATGCATTCTACTCTCAAGACTGTCTGGATCTGAAGCCAGGCCCCACGGTCACCCTGCAGTGGGATGCCTGACATGTTATTTAAACTTCCCTGCATCTGTTTCGCCTCCCATAAAATGAGGACAGGAGCAGCACGTAGCATTGTTGTGAGGACTAATACCTGTGGGTAAGAGCAAAAGCTAGATGATGGACAGCATCAATAAATGTTAGTAATGACGATGATGTAACCTCACCACAAACACCAGGGGTATGAAAATAATAACCTCATTTACACTAGGGTAAATGTAAGCTCAGGAAATTTAAGAAGATTGAAAAAAGTAATCCTACACTATTCAGCTTTGGAATAGAGACTCAGGTTCAGCTTCGGAATTTTGAACCTTTTATTTGTCTGAAGCCTCCTTGCTCTTGGCCACTATACCCCATGTGACAGAATTGTTAACTCCCTAACAATGGAAATAGAGAACAGTGATTACTTTCAATCGAGGCCAGAGGGCAGCATTAAGTGAGTCTACAGTGTGCAGAGCTCTGGGCGGTGGGGGTGGGGGGGTTAATTCCTCTCAGGTGTCAGTCACTGACCTCTCAGGGTTTGTCACTTCTCAGGGCTGTTGCTTCTTCCATGACCACAAAGTGGAAGAGCAGGGTAACTTCTTCCTACAGTGAGATGGTTCAATCTAATGGTATTTCCCAAGTATGTTTAAGAAGCTCTGATAAGCCTTTGAGGGGAGTCCAAAGAGATTTAAGGCATTTTCTTGTCCTCAAAGATTTATATAATCTTATATAATCCAGTTGGGGATTTTAGGGGTGGTGTGTGTGTGTGTGTATGTGTGTGTGTATGTGTGTGTGTGTGTGTGTGAAAGAGAGAGGGTGAGGAGGGGGAAATAGAGAGATAGGTAGATTGCTCAAACATTAAGTTGTCCTAGTGAGCAATTTCACTTTAGATATATACTCAAATAAAACAAAAGATAAGCTTACAAAACAGATTGTACAAGAATGTTTGCAGCAGTTTTATTCATATTAGTCCCAAATTGGAAACTACAGCAAAAATAAAACCACCATAGGAAAAATGGGTAAACAAAGTCAGTACCATGGAACTCTTCAGCATTAAAAAAAAATAATCAACACCCTTAACTACAATGATACAGATAGATCTCAAAAACATGATTTTGAATGGTAGAATCCAGACACAAAAGAGGATATATTGAGTCATTCTATGTAAATGATGTTCAAAAACAGGTCAAAGTAAACTATATGATGGAAATCAAACAGTGGCTGCCTATGAGGGGTTGGAGAGTGACTGACTTGCAACGGGCTTGAGGGAACTTTCTAGAATAAGAGCAAAATAAGCCAATCCCATAAAACCAAAGGCCAAATATTTTCTCTAATGTGCGGATAGTAATTCACAATAAGGCGGGGGTGGGGGGCACTAGAGAAGAATAGTGTTACCTTAAACTAGGTTAAAGGAAGTGATAGGAGGGAAGGGGAGGGGATGTGGGGATAGGAAAGATAGTACAACAAAACAGACATTATTACTGTATGTATATATGTGACTGCATGATCAATAAGATTCTACAACATGTACACTCAGGAAAATGAAATTATATCCTATCTATGTATGATATATCAAAGTGCATAAATGCATTCTACTGTCATGTATAACTAATTAAAATGAATTTAAAAAAATTTTTTAAAGAATGTTATATATCTTGATTGGCATATTGGTTACAAGGGCACATATATTTGTCAAAACATCAAATTCTATACCTGATATCTATGCATTTCAGTACATACATTTTTTTTTCTTTAAAAATATTTTTTAAATATAAGGTCTTGAGTATTCAATTTACTGAATTATCATACATCTGTTGGCCAAGATAGAAGGGATCACAGGGATTTGTTTCTTTTTGTTGTTGCTTTCTTTGGCACATTGTGATAGGCAGGGTTTGCAATGATGAAACAGGAGGTGGTAGGCAGGGTTTGGGGAGAGTCCTATAGCTTCCCAAGCATGAAGTTTCTGAATAGATTGTGTTAATGGGAATAGAAAGGAAAAGGATAATTATTAGAGAAAGAACCTGATCTTTATTAGCTCTAGCATACAGAATGGGTGCATTGCATGGGGTGGCCTTGCTTTATTAAATCAACTCTCATAAGAACTCACTTACTTTGCAAGATCAGCATTAATCCATTGCAAGGGAGGTCATGACCCCAAAACCTCCCAGGAGGCCCACCTCTTAGTAGTTCCACCAGCTCTCAACATTGCCACACTGGAGACCAGGCTTCCAGCACATGAATTTTTGGAGGACACACTCAAAACATACAGAGCAAGAGCACATGAACTCCAAGAAGTTATTGGAGATATGGGAGCGGAGATCATGTGAGTTAAAAATGGGATTCAAACTTGAGAGGCTTCTTTTATCAGTTAGTGGGGCCAGAAATTTTTGTGAAAGTAAAAAAAAAAAAAAAAAACAAAATGAAACCTTGAAAAGTAGCCTCCACCTAATGAGGAAGATGGAGGAAGAGAAAAGGTCATGATCCATCTTGGCAGAGATGTTGTCAGGATAAAAGGGACCCAGGACACAGAGGTGTCAGGAAGAGTAATGAAGTGGGAGTTTCAAAAAGGGTCAGGACAGTGACCCACGGCAAAAACAGCAAGGGTCAAAGATATGTAGCTTCAAGAAAGATCCTGAGACCACTCCCCATGCAATGATTGGGGGAGATACCAAATTTCAGAGGAATAGAGTCCTTCTTTTAAAAAATACTCACCCACTGATTCTCTAGCATGTTTTAGTTACTGTCCTAGGTGCTGAAGACAGCATTAGTGTTAGAGAATGTATGAAATGGATGGAGAGCCCTTTTACCAATGTTTGGTAGTGAAGGGCAGGATGGGGGAAAATGCAGAAACCATGTTCATGAAGAGCAGAGATGCAAGAGTGAGGGAATAATTCAAGGCATAACAATCTTTAGAACCAACAGAAGAGCAGGAACTTATTGGATCTAAAGTATGACTTTCACCCAGAAAAGTTACAAGCCTTTTAAGAAAATAGGAAGCCCTGTGAAATGCTCATTAATACAAAGATTGGCATAGTCAAGGTTGAAGTATGGGCTTTATTACAGATATCGACGTGCCTGTGTGAAATGTGAGAGAGGTGCCTGTGAGATGTGAATCATCAAGCCTGCCCACTCATTTGACAAAACAAAGGAAGCTGGGAATGGCAAGCTTATTTACAGACTTGTAAACCGGTGGCCCAGCTAGGACTGGAACTCAGTTCTGCACTTATGACATCACTGACAGCTGAATGATAGCACCAAGAGCCAAGTTATAAGCAAAGCAGAGAGGAGGTTGAAGGCCACAACAGGAGGGGAAATGGCTGTCCTTCCTCCCTCTGCTCTTCAGATTTTCTCTTTCTACTTAATTACTGCAATAATTCCCCTAGGAAAGCATATCAATTTCACCAAAATAAAAACCATCAGCTTCATATTCCAAACCTGTAGTGTTGGCTAAGATATCTTATAACCCAAGGAAAAAGAATAATACACACCCATATGTACACTTATAAGAACATCCCAGTGACTCACATGTGTTAGGCGAGCACTCTATCACTGAGCCACAATCCCAGCCCTCCACCCATTTTTTAACCAAATGGAAAACATTAACAGAAGATCTACAATCAAACCACAGTACTGTAGCTACAGGCCTGCATTGCCCAATTTCTTTGCATACCATTAACACCCTCATTCACTTGCCCTGCCAGGGATGTGGGGATGCAATGGTCCCACAAGTTTGGAAACCCTGGACTGTCTAAAAGAACAGTTCCATTGTGCAAGAAAACTCAAGGTTACAAGCTATCAAAAAACACCTTGTCTTTATTTTGTAAATGAAATTTTGTAATTTTGTTCATCATGAATTTTCATTATATTTTTAAAAAGATTGCATTAAAGTATTATTTATCTTGATTACTAAAGTGTTTGCCCTCCCCATGATCTTTCAATTTTGTGATGAAGGTAAACACTTCACACCCCTCACCCTAATTCCAGCCCTGTGAACTTTCCTATATATGGTTTATGATCACAATTTGACCCACTCCTACCCAGTGCTGCTTAGGCTTACAATTTCAGTTGTGATTTTCTTTTTATAAAAATCCACATTGTACCAAGATATACCTGTAGATACACTATTAGGACCAAGCTATTAAAAAAGAATATCAGAGATATTATTTTCTATGATATTTTAATGACTTGGAGCAATTCTACTGTATGTATCTTGTGTGTATGATAATGAGTTATTTTGCATTTTAAATATAATTTTTCTTCAGATATTTCAGTCTCCCATTGAAATTTAAATTATGTCTTGCCTTACGACTTCTCTGTGTGTAATGCCTATAGGGGCCTCAGAATCTGAATTTTTAACGAATTTAACTCCAAAGCAATCTCATAAAGAGGGACAAAAGCATTTGAAGACCCACAGGGAGGTAGACCCCACCACCCCATCCTCTTGTCTCCCCCAGACCTCCACTTTGTCCATTTCCTAGCCTTCCACAAAACCCTGTTACAAAGGCAGACAGCCTTTGTTTCTCAAAATAGATGCTTAAGAAAATCCAGCAAGCAGAAGAATCAGTAAGAGCAGAAGTTGCTGTATTAATGTCCCTGCTTATTCCTCACATACTTTCAGGTTACCAAGAAGTAGAAGGAAAGGGAAGGAGGGAGGAGATGTGAACGCAACTGCAAGGGCAACGAAACTGTATTAACTGTCGCCCAGTCTCCCGCCTTGCAGCAGAGATGAGCTTAATAGCTGAGATGACAGCTGCAAAGCTGTAGCATGAAGATTCACACTAGGTTCTTCTTGCTACATTAGCCTGAAGTCAATTTCTAAGCATTGAAAGCATCTTCACAATGAAAGTGCTACCATTCTTATTGACCTTGGAAACATAGTTGGTCTGAAACATGATACAATTTTTGAGCTTAAAATAAGTATTCCTATTTCCATAAAACAAAGCAACCAGGCTGTGAAGAAAGTGGGCCCACCACAGGAAACACAGCTTATACAAATATTAAAAATCACCTAAATTGCAGCTCAAATGCACTTCTGGGCATTGGTCTTCCCTAACATGCTGTCAGAGTGACTGCATCTCAAATGCTACTCCCCAATAGTTTATCTGTCATTTGCCTTCTCCCCCCATTTACTTCCTGACAGGAGACCTGACAATCTGCTATTGTCATGCTTAAGTATCTCTTTACATGAGGCTGTAAACCCCCAAGAGACTTGGAAGATAGTGCTACAACAAAAATTCCCAGAAGAAATAGATGGAAAATGGCAACTTCTGGTTCTCAAAGTTCCTGTCCTCCATCTTCCTATTCTCCGTGTAACTCCTCCTTTCCATCTCTCCCATTATATGACTAATTAATTAATTTAAAAAGCCTTTCTCTCAAGGCAGGTTTCATGTCATTTGAGCCTAGCCCATGGCACCCGGTGAAAGGGAGAAGTCGGTGGTGACTCACTGGTGGCTCAGCTCTCTTATTTCACACGGCTTGAAGCACCATTCTTTGGCCAGTTTTTCTTGTTGAGATGCTTCTTCTAAAAACACTATCTTTAAAAGAAAGAAAGAAAAAAGATTACATATTTATAAATCACAGTCATTCGTTGTCATTAAATATATAAATCTTTTTAAAGGAGACCACACTGTCACTGAGTTAATTTTAAGAGGTATTTGATACTAAATTGGAGAGAGTTGAAAGGCAGAAAAGAGAAGGGTTTGTTTTTGGTCATCTATAGATGAAAACTGTGTGAAATTTCTCCTGTTCTGTCACAATATAAGACATATGTGAGATTTCAAAAAATTCTAACTTGAAGAAACAGCATATTAAAAATGGCTTATTGGCATGTTTCTCCCCCACTCCTGAAAATGATTAAACAAAACAACTGTTATAGAAAATGTGCCTTACCCCAGATGCGTAAATGACTTTTGTGAAGCTGCAATAGGAAATCCCAGCTCATTGCGCAGAAGTAGTGACATTGTGGGGCAGAGTATTAACACTGAATTTAACTGCACGTAACAATTGCCTGACAATTGAATCTTCATTTGACCTATGTTGATTTTTTTAATTATTTTTTTGTAGCTGGACACAATAACCTTATTTTATTTATTTATATGTGGTGCTGAGGATCGAACCCAGGGCCTTGAACATGCGAGGCGAGCACTCTACTGCTGAGCCATAACCCTAGCCCCCGACCTGTGATGATATTTGAATGCAAAACATCTTCTGAAAAGAGTTCTGCTGCATTTTCCTAGTTTCATGTGTGTTCTGCTTTGGATGTGAGATGTTCTCCAAAAGCTCACAGGTGAGACAATGCAAGAAGGTTCAGAGGAGAAACGATTGGATTGTGAGAGTCTTCACCCAATCAGTGCATTCATTAATCCCTGATGGGATTAACTAAGTGGTAACTAGAGGCAGGTGGGGTATGGCTGGAGGAAGTGGTTAATTGGGGGCATTGCTATGGGGTATGTATTTTGTATCTGGAACTGGAGTCTCTCTCTACTTCCTGTTGTGAGCTGCTTCCTTCTGCCACCCTCTCCCACCACAAGGTTCAACCTCACCTTGAGCCCTGAGGAATGGAGTCGGCCTTCTATGGACTAAGACCTCTGAAACTGTGAGCCCTCAAACTTTTCCTCCTTACAGTTGTTCTGGTCAGATGCTTTAGTCACAACAGTGAAAAAGCAGACTAAAACGATGTGTAAGAAGTAGACAGGAAAGACACCTCTCCTCACGTAAATAAGAAAGTGAACTCTTCATTTAGACTTGTGAGGTCTGAAGCCCAAGGGCAACAGCCAGGCAACTGTGCATGGATCTTGTACTACTTCTTGATCTGGTTTCCCCATCTGCACACTGGGGATAAAACTAGAATGTACTTCATAGGATTAAGTAGATCATCAGGGCCAGGAATTAGCATGTACCTGAAACATAAATGAGACATTATATCCATTGTTATTCCTTTTTAAATTATAATTATTTTCTCTATAAAAATAAATTATAAAGCAAGTAAGGATAAGAACTGAGATTCCTATGCAGAAAAGATTCTGGGTTTTATTGATTTGTTTGTTCTTGTTTTTGTTTTCCTGTAGTGCTAGGGATTTAACTTGTGGTTTCAGACATGGTAGGCAAGTGCTCTACCACTGAACTACATCCCTAGTCCCCTCCCGTTTTATCTTTAACTGGAATATTGTGAGAAAAAAAAATGTTTCATTGAACAGGAAATATTGAGAAAAACTTGATATTGATAAAATGTATGCAATTAATTAGAAACAAGTCAATATGTATAAGATAATTTGTAGAAATGAAAAGAAACTAAAATATTGACTTCTCACTTTATTGAGATACCCTTTTTAAAAATGAAAATCTGATCAGAAAAGAAAATGGAAGTATAATTCATACAATTATTAAAAATTAATTTGATTTAAAATATATTAGAACATATAAGTATTTAAAAAGGAGAAATCAACAAACATCAAAGCAGATATGTAATTAATCAAAAAACAATAAAAGCAGAATTTATCAATACATCTCAAAAGTAATTCACTGCAAAATCCATAAATAAATAAATATAGATAAAATTTGTGAGGCACTATATTAAGACATCTGAAAGAATTTGAAATAAATGGTCTTTGAGAAAAACATACATGATCAAAGTTTATTCTGAAGAGAGGAAAACCAAATGAACCAATAACTCCAAAAGAAACTGAGAGTTATTAACCCTTTAGGATTGCACACAGTTCAAAACAATGGTAACTAGTAGAAATATAATGTCTGGTAAACAGATATGCAATGTAAAATTTTCTGCTAATAAGATGAAGTGTTAAAAAAGCACAGGTGAATTTAATTTCAATAATATTTTATGACAATGTATATAAAAGATTATAATTTCAACAAAAGAAAAATTATATTAAAAATAAAAATTAATTTTATATTCCCTTTCCTTTAAAATTATTTATTTTTTATTAAATTGTTATTTAATAAATAATTTTATTATTTATCAGAATGTTTCTTTAAAATTACATTTTTCATTTTAAGTATATTTCAATCTCTTCCTAAAGCTTTATCCAAAATACTTCTGAATATTTAGATGGCATATAACATACAAACAGTAGACTTATACACCCAGGTTGTTCCAAACACATTTACAAGTTTTTCAAAACTAAAGTGAGTATTTGCTTTTAAATGTAAATTTAAATTAATTTAATTAAAATTAGATGAAAGGTAAAATTTTAAAATTTAGTTCCTAAGTCTCACTATCCACTTTTCAGGTGTCTAAAATACAGATATGGCTGGAGGCTACTGTATTAGATAATGTAAGTTCAGAGAGTTTCATAGCAAAGGGATGAACTTCTGTGCTAGGCAAAGAGCTTCAAAATATGGAGGAAAACAAAAACCTCTCTATTTCTACAAAGCTAAAACAACCCTCCTACCAAAACTTACCAAAGATTACACACATGCATAAACACAGATATGCAAAAACAGAGAAAGACAAGCCAATGTCTTTTGTTATTTAATGATACAGATGCAAAGAAACAGTCCTGATGTCATACTGGCAGTAAAAAGCAAAAATACATTAAAATAATAATTCGGCATGTCTGCAGCATGTCAGCCTCCATTATTCTGACAAAGTGAGAAACATTTATCAACTTGGGCAAATGGCCAACTCTTCAAAGACTGCTGGAATAAAGCCACTTCTCTCCCTTTCTGTTTTCCTCAGTCAACACCCAAACTGGAATGCACTGGCTCCTCCCATTCACACCAGGGATCTTGATTTGTATCATTATCTTCATATAGCAAAGCTCAGATTGTGCTTAGCAAAATCTCCACTGTGATCTCTTGTTACTGTGGCCTTCCCCTATAAGCAGCAAACTCTCCTATGTCTTCAATATCAGCTCTGTTCCTCTAAATTAATAAAGGGGACTCCCTCCTGATAATGTGGTTTTTCAAAGGACAGATGCTCATACCTCAGGGTCAAGCAGTGAGTTTGGAACTGTCTGTTCCCCATGGCCATTTCCAAACTACTTTCCTCCACCTTAAATCTGAATCCATAAGACTTTCCCCCTTTTGGTTTCAAGGGCATATTCCTCTCTCTGGGGTCCTCTTTTTCCAGCCTTTCCCTCTTTCTTCAAATTCACTAATGTCTGCCTCAGGCTTCCCCTCCATTCCACACTCTCTTCCATTCATTATGGTTCCAACCTTTCTGACAACCATGGTCACCTGTTTCCATGAGCTCATCTTCAGTAATTTGTTCCGCTTCAGCTTCAGCCACAAAACCCGTGACCATCCCTTGGACATGTTCATGACCTGTAACTGCTCCAACTACAAAGTCGCCAGATATTGTAGGCAACCATTTTGCTTTTTCCTCTGTGCCACTTCAATGATTACAACCAATATTCTATCTTAAAGGGTTTTCCCTTTACTTTCTCTTCTACTTTTCCCCAGCCCGTTAGCCTTCTTCTTTCACCATTGTGAAAGAATTGTCCAGGTTAGATCCTACCATTTATTATTTCGTATTTCCTGTGTCTTTTAGTGCGAGCACATCTTGGTTGGTACAATTCCAACACTGATGAAACTAAACTCCCTTTCTCTAGGCTGTACCTGAGGAGTAAAGCAGTGCTGAGGCCAGGCATAGATGGACTGTCCCTATGTCATGGACTCAAAGTGTTCCCACCAACACTGTTTCTGGTACACTGTGGTTTTTACTGTCAATCAAACTGACAGGTAACCTAACTGCTTATCAACTGACAAATCATTAAAGTTTTTTTATATTTTTATTTTTTAGTTGTAGTTGGACACAATACCTTTATTTTATTTGCTTATTTTTATGTGGTGCTGAGGATTGAGCCCAGGGCCTCGCACAGGCTAGGCTAGCCCTCTACTGCTGAGCCACAACCCAGCCCAGATCAGATTTTTTTAGGTGATACATTAATATACAATTTTTATCAAATAATTAGGAAGGAGTTCAAAGAATTCATCAAGTTTTGCTATGATAAAACTTTTAGCATTCCCATCTACTTGATTTATGTAAAAATGTTTCTTAGCATTCATGTCTATAAAACTGGGAAATAAAAAAATAATGCTGTCCCTATTTTACTCTACCAAGAAGTAATAGTCATAGGTATATTATCTAGTTAGTAGAAAAAAAAACAGCCTTTTTATTTTACCTGTAACAAATTACCTTTCAAAATTTGTAATATACATTTTTTAATTTCTCTGTGTTCCCAGCAAATTTTAGACATTTAAATTTATGCACACTAATTTTATTTCAATGATTGATCAATAAGAGACTTTCAAGTGTAAAAATATATTGCCTTAGCTAAAAACTAGAATACAATTAGTAGTTCAAAAAGAAATATATAAGATTTCAGATCAATAAAAACTGAGCTAATTCATGATTTTTAAAAAATATATATATTAAGATGGATATCAAATCATTATATATTGATTCTTTCCAAAATATTTTTAAGTAATACCTTGGCTGAATTTTAACATGTGTACATTTAGAATTTTCTAGAAATTATGGACTTTACATATTTAATAAAAATAATACACATTAACTTTTCAAAATACAAAAGATTATAAGCTTTTTCAAAATTCCTTTAAGGATCACATTAGTAAAAAGGTGTAAAGAATATTTCCTCACTCAACTCATGTTTCAGCTGTCCGTCACAATGCTAACTTTAAATCCACTCTCTCTCCAAATCCCTTATCCCATCTACCTGCAAAGTACAAGAGTGAAAAATCACAAACAACCTCAGTTAGTCAGTAAGGGATTAGCTGGATACAACTAAGCAGTGCAGTTATTAAAATAAGAGTGAAGGACTAGGGATGTGGCTCAGTTGGTAGAGTGCTTGCCTGCCCTGAGTTTGATTCCTCAGCACTGCAGGGGGAAAAGAAAATAATTGTGAAATTATATTTACTGAATGGAAAATTACTGTTGATATAATGTCAAGGCTTTTTAAAAATGCATGTTACTAAATAACATGTATATATGATCACATATTAAAAAATATTTTTAGTTGCAGATGGACACAGTATCTTTATTTTATTTATTTTATTTTTATATGGTGCTGATGATCAAACCCAGTGCCTTACACAGGAGATCATATA